>NC_090933.1:915091363-915394394 GCF_040938575.1 Ambystoma mexicanum | reverse complement strand
CTAGGTCTTCCAGGTACGACCAATATGTTCTCAGCTCCTCCCTTGAGTGCTCCAGCAGTACCCTTAGTTGTGCAGCTTTCTAATGTCAGAATGGGTCTGGGAAGCCAAAGCCCCCCTCGTCATGCGAGAGTGTGAGGGTGGCCCATTTCAGTCTCAGTCTCTTGTTCTGCCATACGAATATTGATAGCACTCCCTTCAAGTCTCTGAAAAAGGACGCCGGGAGCCTCAACGAGAAGGCTGAGAATAAATAGAGCAGGTGGAGGAGAATGTTCTTCTTCACCAACGTCATGCGTCCATTCCAAGACAGAGTGAGGGGCTGCCACCTCTTTACATCCTCTTTGATCTTTGCCAACATTGGATCGAAGTTAACCTTGGCCAGCTCTGAGAGGTCTCTCGGTATAATCACACTTAAATATTTTGTCTGTGCCTGTTCAACCCTCAGCCTTAGGAAACGTGCGTGTGTGGCAATAGCAGAGTTTTTTGGACTCATGAGCATAATGCTACATTTGTCCACGTTAATATTCAGACCCGATAGGTGGCCATGGTACTCAATTTGTTCCAGGAATTTGGGAGTGAGGCATCCGCCTCCGATATGTACTCCAGGATATCATCGGCAAAGAGGGATAACTTGAATTCCACCTCGCCGCACCAGATGCCTTCAATTTCCTGGTTTTCCCTGAACCAACCCCCGGGTCCTTCTGTGTCCCCTCCACCACCAGGCCCAGCCGGGGTGAGATAACAATAGCCACCCCTCCTTTTTTTCCCTCACCTGATGCAACAAAGTTCTTGCCTCCCCACCCCGAGCCCAATGGTGGTTCCTTACCCCTCTGCCAGTGTGTCTCCTGAATCATCAGGAGGTCCAATTTGGCCCTTCTAAACTCCTGCATGGTCATAGATCTCTTCGCAGGAGAGTTCAGGCCCATCACATTTAGGGAGCCAATCACTAGGTCACACCTCGAAACCATTCCCTCGTTCCCATTTCTCACCTTGACGCCATCCCTCCCCTAGACCAACTAATCCATACTGCCGCACACGCAAAACCCCCTGAGAAACTCTCCCTCCACCCCCAAACCGTTTAACTCCACAACTGCCCTCCCCTCCTGTAGGGGCCTAAAGCAATGTGCCCCCTCTTCCACCCTTCCCCAGCATCTCATCCCAGCACACTTCCCACTGTCGCCCAGGATAGGATCGCCAATAAGGTTCAGAGTCAACAGGATTCACATCAGACCAAACTCTTACTTCTTCTTGAGCCTCCCCTTCACTTTACACCTCAAAATCACTTCCTCTTCAATCCCCAAGCCCAGCAGGAATTTCCCACAGCCTCCTCGCCCTCTCATAAACCAGGACATGGGCTGAAGGGTCTCTCAGTGAGGTATTGAGTTTTTTGTACTTGCGGACCCCTGCCGTCTTGTGTCTATTTCTGGCTCTAGCAGGCTGAGCACCTGATCCAGCGGTCTCTTCCGGGAGCTGATGCCCAGAGCTGTGAAGCCCCAGGTGTTTGTCTGATAATCTACTTATGTCGCTCTCCATGACCAGGCGGTAGTCTTGGCCTTCATATTTAAACATGAGGGAGAAAGGGAAGCCCCAGCGATTTGCACTCCTTTATCTGACAGCCATTTGGTCAGCGGGCTGCACATCCTTCTCCTTAGAAGGGTAAGTGCTGAGAGGTCTTGGAAAATGGTCACTTAGGCCTCACCGTAGTTCATGGGGCCTGCTCTCCTGTCACGCCCGAAGATCCTCGTCCTTTTTTCGTAGTAGTGGAAGCGTGCCAGTACCGAGTGCATTCCCCTTCCCCCGCTCTGTGGGACCGGTCAATGGTAGGCTCATCCATGGCTCATTTCTAAAGAGCGTGTATATCACTTCAATGATGGCTCTCCTGATGTCACCCTGCATCTCTCCATCTATTCCTGGGAAACCAAAAAAGCACAGGCGTTCCATGTTCTCTATATCGTCCAGTTTAAGCGTGGTTTCCACCTCCCTCCTCTCCAGTTCTGCCAACCTCACTCCCGTTTGGAGCTCCATGGTGTCCACCGAAGTTTGATTTGCCTACAGGCCCTGGATCCTGTCTTCCACTGAGAGGATTCTCTGGTCCATCTAGCGTCAGTACGGCTACCACTCGTGAGAAGGCACGATCCCTCTCTGCTACTACCAGGACACGCGGCGCAGAAGTGTGGTCCCGGAGGACTTCCCTGACACAGACGGTGAGACGTAAGATCTCTCCCTCACCTGCCCGCATGCATCCCTCATTCTCTGCTGCACACAGTCTGAGGAACCCATCTATTTCAGCGACTACCTGCCCCCGTGTTCACCTTATGCTGATGTCCTCTCCCACATGCGGCTGCTGCAAGAGCCAGTGCGCTATGCTTTCCGTTGCCATAGCTACTACCAGAATGGCTGCCGCATCTCCTCAACGCTGTTAGTAATTTCGTGATCTCCGCTGATTGGTCATCTTTGTGCTTTTCACAGGGGCACCTACACCGGAGGCGGACCCTGGCCCTGTTTTTGAAAGGTCCGCTTTAAAAGGCTCAGTCTGAGCCAGTCCCTGCATTCCCAGTGCCAGTACCACTCGTGAGAGGGCAGGAGCCCTCGCTGCTACTACCAGGGCACGTGGCAGACAAGTGTGGTCCCGGAGGACTTCCCTGACACAGACGGGGAGACGCAATATCTCTCCCTCACCTGCCCGCCCTCATCCCTCATTCTCTGCTGCACACAGTCTGAGGAACCCATCTGTTTCAGCGACTACCTGCCCCCGTGTTCACCTTATGCTGATGTCCTCTCCCACATGCGGCAGCTGCAAGAGCCAGTGCGCCATGCTTTCCGTTGCCATAGCTACAACCAAAATGGCTGCCGCTGTATATGCTATCCTGCTGGCCATGATAGATTGTGGGAGGCAGTGTTCGGCAATCTTCGGAGTCACGCCCACTTGATGGCTACAGCCATACATGCAGCCCGAAATGAAAAGCTAATGTCATAGCCCGCCTACAGCCCGCCCTCCAACATCTCTATTGAGGGATTGGCCAGAGCTACCAGGTGGGCGTTGTTTCAGGGCCTTCACTCTGTCATGGGAAGCCGAATATCATACAGTATGGTATAATATACTGCTTCCCATGTTGTTGTTTTTTTTTTAATACTGTGCCAAGTCTGGGATCCTAGCATTCGCTCAGTTGTACATTTGCGCACATATTATTTTAAATGGTATAATCATACGAAAGGTTGTACTGTTACAGTAGATGGGGCGCTTAAACATGTTTTATGGCATAATTAACCTTTCTATATTTTATTCCAACATCACACTACATTCAAAATAAGAAAGGTTGTACTGTGACAGCAGATAGGGCGCATATGTTATTATTTTAAATGGTATAATAATAAGAAAGGTTGTACTGTTACAGTAGATGGGGCGCTTAAACATGTTTTATGGCATAATTAACCTTTCTATATTTTATTCCAACATCACACTACAGTCAAAATAAGAAAGGTTGTACCGTGACAGCAGATAGGGCGCACATGTTATTATTTTAAATGGTATAATAATAAGAAAGGTTGTACTGCGACAGCAGATAGGGCGCACATGTTATTATTTTAAATGGTATAATAATAAGAAAGTTTGTACTGTTACAGTAGATGGGGCGCTTAAACATTTTTTATGGCATAATTAACCTTTCTATATTTGATTCCAACATCAAAGCACGAGGAATCACTGCAGGAGCCTCTCTTAAGGATAAAGGGGGAGGTTGGGCTCAGTCACACAACTCTGTCATAATGCAGGGGGGTGCACGGTAGGGTCTCCCTTCAGCATGTGTTATTGGGAAGGGAAGTCAACAGTATTTTACGTAATTGGTGTTAAGCTCCCTGTTCACCCCCGGCTTGGTAAACTGTGCACATTATCACACACTGCTGCAAGTGACTGGTATGGGCTGCGCTATGTCATGGATACAACACCACTGGGTTAATGAGGCTCAAGCCCCCTACCTAAAGTTTGGGCTGTTTGTATGGGGATGAAATGCAGACTAGCGAGAGTCTTTGTAATTCCTTGCCTTTTTTCCTCAGCAGTGCTGTTCTTCGGCATTCATGCATTCAGCCATCACACACTACAATGGGGCATTTCCAACCGAAAGATCCCCTTCCCCTTACAGCTACAACTATCAATTCTGTGTCTGCTTCCAAGACGGATCTATGTGATTACTGTGCCCCAATTACTATGACCCCCAAAATGTTGACTTTTTTATTTCAACCCCATTTTCACCTCATATATATGCTGGGAGAGAAACCATCAGCCCCCCTACATGTATTATGGTAATTTGCATCCCCTGTCTCCCTGGGGTTAACTCACAATGACACAAGTTGTCATCCTGTTTAACGTTTAATCTGGTCCCTACCAATGTATCGGCACCACCTACCTCCTCCCTTGACACCCCCATGCCTTTTCATTGTTGGGGTGCATGATATCATGGCCTGAACGCAACTATGGTAATTCACAAAACCTGTAACACACATCCTGTTTTATGTTTACTCTGGTCCCAAATGATGTAGAGGCACCACCTAGCCCTTCCCTGGATATCTCCATACCCTTTGATTGTGGGGGTGCAAGATATCGTGGCCTGAATGCACTTATGGTCATTTTGCATCCCCTGCCTCCCTGGGGTTAGCTCACACTAACAAAAGTGGTCATCCTGTTTTATGTTTAATCTGGTCCCAAACGAAGTAGAGGCACCATCTAACCTCGCTCTGGACACCCCCATACCTTTTGATTGTGGGGGGTGCAAGATGTCATGGCCTGAACACACCTATGGTAGTTCGCATCCCCTGCCTCCCTGGGGTAAACTCACACTAGCGCACGTGGTCATCCTGCCGTATGTTTAATCTGGTCCTGACCAATATAGAGGCGTCCCCTAGCCCCTCCCTGGAGACCCCTATTCCTTTTGATTGTGGGGGGTGCAAGATATCATGGCCTGAATGCACCTATGGTAATTTGCATCCCCTATTTCTCTTGGGGCTATTGACACTAGCGCAAGTGTTCATTCTGGTTTATGTTTACTCTGGTCCTAACCAATGTAGAGGCGTCCCTAACCACTCCCGGTACACCCCCATGCCTTTTGATTGTGGGGGGTGCAAGATATCATGGCCTGAATGCACCTATGGTAATTTGCATCCCCTATTTCTCTTGGGGTAATTCACACTAGCGCAAGTGGTCATCCTGTTTTATGTTTACTCTGGTCCTAACCAACATAGAGGCGTCCCCCTAGCCCCTCCTGGAACACCCCATACCTTTTGATTGTGGGGGGTGCAAGATATCATGGCCTGAATGCACCTATGGTAATTTGCATCCCCTATTTCTCTTCGGGTAATTCACACTAGCGCAAGTGGTCATCCTGTTTTATGTTTATTCTGGTCCTAACCAACATAGAGGCGTCCCCCTAGCCCCTCCCAGAACACCCCCATACCTTTTGATTGTGGGGGGTGCAAGATATCATGGCCTGAATGCACCTATGGTAATTTGCATCCCCTATTTCTCTTGGGGCTATTCACACTAGTGCAAGTGGTCATCCTGTTTTATGTTTAATCTGGCCCCAATCAATGTAGATGCACCATCTAACCCCTCCCTGGACACCCCCATACATTTTGATTGTGGGGGGTGCAAGATGTCATGGCCTGAATGCACCTATGGTAGTTCGCATCCCCTACCTCCATGGGGTTAACTCACACTAGCGCACGTGGTCATCCTGCTGTATGATTAATCTGGTCCCAATCAATGTAGAGGCATCACCTAGCCCCTCCCTGGACACCCCCATACCTTTTGATTGTGGGGGGTGCAAGATGTCATGGCCTGAACACACCTATGGTAGTTCACATCCCCTACCTCCCTGGGGTAAACTCACACTAGCGTATGTGGTCATCCTGTTTTATGTTTAATCTGGTCCTAATCAATGTAGATGCACAATCTAACCCCTCCCTGGAGACCCCCATGCCTTTTGATTGTGGGGGGTGCAAGATATCATGGCCTGAATGCACCTATGGTAATTTGCACCCCCTATTTCTCTTGGGGCTATTCACACTAGTGCAAGTGGTCATCCTGTTTTATGTTTACTCTGGTCCCAATCAATGTAGTTGCACCATCGAACCCCTTCCTGGAGACCCCCAAGCCTTTTGATTGTGGGGGGTGCAAGATATCATGGCCTGACCACTCCTATGGTAATTTGCATCCCCTACCTCCCTTGGGTTAACTCACACTAGCGCACGTGGTCATCCTGCTGTATGATTAATCTGGTCCTAACCAATATAGAGGCGTCTCCTAGCCCCTCCCTGGAGATCCCTATGCCTTTTGATTGTGGGGGATGCAAGATATCATGGCCTGAATGCACCTATGGTAATTTGCATCCCCTATTTCTCTTGGGGCTAGTCACACTAGCGCAAGTGGTCATCCTGGTTTATGTTTACTCTGGTCCTAACCAATGTAGAGGCGTCCTCTAACCCCTCCCGGAACACCCCCATACCTTTCGATTGTGGGGGGTGCAAGATATCATGGCCTGAATGCACCTATGGTAGTTTGCATCCCCTACCTCCCTGGGGTTAACTCACACTAGTGCAAGTGGTCATCCTGTTTTATGTTTACTTTGGTCCTAAACAATGTAGAGGCATCACCTAGCCCCTCCCCGGACACCCTCATACCTTTTGATTGTGGAGGGTGCAAGATGTCATGGCCTGAATGCACCTATGGTAATTCACATCCCCTACCTCCCTGGGGTTAACTCACAGTAGCGCACGTGGTCATCCTGCTGTATGTTTAATCTGGTCCCAACCAATGTAGAGGCACCATCTACCCCCTCCCGGAACACCCCCATACCTTTTGATTGTGGGGGGTGCAAGATATCATGGCCTGAATGCACCTATGGTAATTTGCATCCCCTACCTCCCTGGGGTTAACTCACACTAGCGCACGTGGTCATCCTGTTTTATGTTTACTCTGGTCCCAATCAATGTAGATGCACCATCTAACCCCTCCTTGGAGACCCCCATGCCTTTTGATTGTGGGGGGTGCAAGATATCATGGCCTGAATGCACCTGTTGTAATTTGCATCCCCTATTTCTCTTGGGGCTATTCACACTAGTGTAAGTGGTCATCCTGTTTTATGTTTAATCTGGTCCCAATCAATGTAGATGCACCATCCAACCCCTCCCTGGACACCCCATACCTTTTGATTGTGGGGGGTGCAAGATATCATGGCCTGAATGCACCTATGGTAATTCTCATCCCCTACCTCCCTGGGGTTAACTCACAGTAGCGCATGTGGTCATCCTGCTGTATGTTTAATCTGGTCCCAAGCAATGTAGATGCAACATCTAACCCATCCCAGGACATCCACATGTCTTTTGATTGTGGGGGTGCAAGATATCATGGTCTGAGCACACCTATGGTAATTTGCATCCCCTACCTTCCTGTGGTTAATTTACACTGACACAAGTGGCCATCCTGTTTTGTGTTTACTCTGGTCCTAACCAATGTAGATGCACCATCTAACCCCTCCCGGAACACCCCCATACCTTTTCACTGTGGGGGGTGCAAGATATCATGGCCTGAATGCACCTATGGTAATTCGCATCCCCTACCTCGCTGGGGTTAACTCACACTAACGCAAGTGGTCATCCTGTTTTATGTTTAATCTGGTCCCAACGAATGTAGATGCACCATCTAACCCCTCCCTGGACAGCCCCATGTCTTTTGATTGTGGGGGGTGCAAGATATCATGGCCTGAACACACCTATGGTAATTCGCATCCCCTACCTCCCTGGGGTTAACTCACACTAGTGCAAGTGGTCATCCTGTTTTATGTTTACTTTGGTCCTAACCAATGTAGAGGCATCACCTAGCCCCTCCCTGGACACCCCCATACCTTTTGATTGTGGAGGGTGCAAGATGTCATGGCCTGAATGCACCTATGGTAATTCGCATCCCCTACCTCCCTGGGGTTAACTCACAGTAGCGCACGTGGTCATCCTGCTGTATGTTTAATCTGGTCCCAACCAATGTAGAGGCACCATCTACCCCCTCCCGGAACACCCCCATACCTTTTGATTGTGGGGGGTGCAAGATATCATGGCCTGAATGCACCTATGGTAATTTGCATCCCCTATTTCTCTTGGAGTAATTCACACTAGCGCAAGTGGTCATCCTGTTTTATGTTTACTCTGGTCCTAACCAATGTAGAGGCATCCCCTTGCCCCTCCCGGAACACCCCCGTACCTTTTGATTGTGGAGGGTGCAAGATATCATGGCCTGAATGCACCTATGGTAATTCGTATCCCCTACCTAGCTGGGGTTAACTCACACTGACGCAAGTGGTCATCCTGTTTTATATTTAATCTGGTCCCAACCAATGCAGAGGCACCATCTACCCCCTCCCGGAACACCCCCATACCTTTTGATTGTGGGGGAGTGCAAGATATCATGGCCTGAACACACCTATGGTAATTCGCATCCCCTACCTCCCTGGGGTAAACTCACACTGACACAAGTGGTCATCCTGTTTTATGTTGAATCTGTTCCCAATCAATGTAGATGCACAATCTAACCCCTCCCTGGACGCCCGGATACCTTTTGATAGTGGGGGTGCAAGATATCATGGCCCAAACACACCTATTGCAAATTTAATTCTATCCGCCGCTCCCCACAGGAAACCCTGTGATCTTCCGGCTAATGGCGGACGATGCCGGATCGTCCGAAACTCTGGAGACAAACTAGTTTGGATCTTTTTCAACGATCCGCACCGCTACCACGTGAGCATATGGCTCTTTAGTAACGTGCATGCAATGGATGGGGTTGCAGAATAATTCTGAGTCCAAATAATGGAACCAACTCGGGAAGATGGCAAAGGTACTGTTTTATTAACAATTATCCAAAACAGGGAGGTTACAACGGACATCAACGGACGTTCGCTCAGGCTCTTGACGATTTTCTCATAAAACATCCTTATATGCAAAGAATACGTCAGACGTGATGTCATATGGCATGGCAAATAATAGGAAACCTATCAAAGGCTGTGATAGGCTTAAGGTGAACAACTAAGTATACATTGCATAGGGACTAGGATTGGGATTTGCTGCCCACTGTCAGGTGGAAAACTTATGCCTACCTCTTAAAACTTGTAAAGTACACAGTTTATCATTGGTCTTCAAACTATAAGGCCCTTCACTATATGGCCCTCTACAATTGGTTGGCACACTCGTGCCATGTCTGGAACATTTGGTTGACTTATCAGCACGTAAACTCAAACCCAGGTGCCAGGAGGTGGCCTGGACATTACCTCCCCACCCATTTAGCCCAGCATCTCTCATCAACCATGGCTTCTGCCATGAAGATTGTTTTAGAAATTGGCCTTGCAAAGTATCCTTGTCTGTGGGAATATATGGGAGTGCAGGCTCTCACTATCTTTGTTCTAGGACTCCAAGCTGAACTCTATTTCCATCCTAGGCTCACATGACAGGAGACCATGAATTGGCCCATTTTGCAGCAGTCAACATGACCTCTGACCCTTTCAGTACAACTCACACAAAGGGAACTGATGTATGTGTTATTATTGTGTTACAATGCAATAATACTATTATGTCCGTGGCACTAAATCATAGATATGTACTGTGAATCATTTAAAATTCCAATCCGAAGCATATGTGATTGTGCACTTCTAACAGGCAGGGGCCTGGGTAATTGGCGTGCAGGCCAATGGTGGTATGTGGGTGGGAGCATATCTATTCTCTGTATTTGCATCAGGTGGTGTGGGTTTTCTTGACTTTGTTTGTGCTTCTTTTTGTCACTTTGGTTGGGTGCATTCTGGTACATGGTAGTGATTTTCGTATTGGTGTACGGAATAGATGTTGTTACGCATGCACTGGATCATTTTCTTCAATTGAGACACACCTGTCAAGCCCTTGCACTCACGCATGCTATTACTGTGTTGCACCTTGATTTCCCCCTCTACACTTGCACGTTCAATGCACTCACTAGCAATAGTAGGTTTGTCTCCCCTTACCTTTTTTTATCATTACTTGTTGTACTATTGTAGCAACCCTTGCTCTAATTCATGGTCTACCTTCCCCTTTACCCACCCTGTCTGCCCACTGTGCGCTTTCAGGGTGTTTTGCTAATTGCATGAGCGCAGAATATTTGAACAACAAATAAAGGAATGCATACACTGCGCACAGCCACTGCTTATCGGTGTTATACGTGCGCATAATTCAACAGTGCACATGCCCTTGTAATTACATTCACCCAGCATCCAGTTAAACAGTCCACTGTGACGTGCCATGTAGCCAGGCAGCGTGGAGTTGCGCAGCACCGTGGAGTCGTGGGTTGAACCAGGACATCTAGCACAGCAGTGGGTGATGAGGTGGCGGGCATCACACACCATCTGCATGTTCAGTGAGTGATAGTTTTCTGTTCCGGTAGACTGCCTCCACAGCATGCCTGGCCACCAGCTCCACATGTGTTCCGTCCAATACACCTATGATATAATATGGGATTTATAACACGCCTATACACAAGTGTTTCAAGGCGCGATGAGGCAAGGGAGGGGAAACAAAGGGAAAACAAAGACAATGGTCTTACTAGGCCAGGTGACATTGAGATCGCGCAAGTGCAGGGGAGGGGGGAAAGGGAAAAGTGCAGGGGAGGAGGTGGCTGTGCAATACATAGGATCAACAGTAAAAAATAAATTAAATTTAAAAAAAAGGTAAAAGTGCAGCCAGCTTGTGGCAAGTGCATGGGTAAGTGCAGACATCAAGTGTCAATAGCTTGTAGGGGACTGTAGGGATACAGAAACAGCCACCCAAGTGCAGCTGTTGCCTGGGAGGCAGTGCAGGTGTGCAACTGGCGGGGGAGGGTACCTGGGCCCGAGATCAGAGGGTAGCCAGGTGACCAATGCAGTTTCAGTCAGGAGTTCAGCAGGGGAAAGGGGGAGAAAAGAATCAAAGAGGAAGGTCTTGAGGTCCTTCCGGAACCGGAGATCGTTCTCCTCAAGTTTCAGGGAGGCTGTTCGAGAGGGAGGCCCCAGCCGAAGAAATAGATTTACCACAAACTCGTTGCTTGGAGAAGCGACTGACCCTGAGGGAGTTCGAGGCGGGTGAGCGAAGAGCTCGACAAGGAAGATATTTAGGAAGAGAGAGTTGAAGGTATTGAGGCCCCAAGCCTCAGAATGCCTTGTGGGCATGCAGAGGGTTTTCAACTTAATCCTCGCAGCCACTGGGAGCCATTGCAGAGATTTCAGTCCTGGAGAGATACGATCCCTGGGCTTGAGGCCAAAGACAAGTCTTGCAGTCCTGTTCTGGATGAGTTGCAGAGGGCGCAGAGTAGAAGCAGGCAGATTAAGAAAGAGGCAGTAGTGCAGCCTAGAGAGAACCAGAGCTCTAGAGACAGTGAACTTCTGGAGGAAGGAGAGGAAAGGAAGAATACCTCTGAGGAGGTGCAGCTGGTAGTGTGACTTCTTAGAGATGTCAGAGATGTCAGGAGAGAAGGAGAGTGGGGAGTCGGAGATGACCCCGAGGTTTTTAGCCTCACAGGTGGTAGCAGAAGGAGGCCAAGAGAGGCTGGCCAGAGAGCGACAGTAAAGGAGGGAGCAGGTGTGCCGATGAGGAGAATCTCCGTCTTACTGGCATTAAGGCAGATGTCGTTGGCGACGCACCACACCTGGATAGCGGACAGTCAGAGATGAGAAAGGGAGAAGAGGTGGCAGAAGGGAGCCTGAAATGAGTGTCATCCACATAGCACTGAAAGTTCGGGCAGAGAGCAGCAATGCGGTGGGCAAGAAGTGCCAGGTATTAATTGAACAGCCAGGGAGAGAGGTTAGACCCCTGGGGAACACCACAGGTAGAGATGGAGGAGAGCAAGGATCCTAGTTAGAGCTGGGAGTGTCGATCGGAGAGGAGAGAGGTCAGCCAAGCCAGGGCCTGATCAGTGATCACGGAGACAGTTGAGCAGGATGGCATGGTTGACCATGTCAAAGGCAGAAGAGAGATCCAGTCATGCCTGCAAGGGCATGGAAGGCAGTTTTAGTGGCATTGACCTGGTCAGCAGTCCTGGGTAGGATGATGTGGTCTCCAACCTGAAACAGGACACGCGAAAAACAGGGTTGCAATATCCCATGCAGTTCACCCACAGTGTGTTGGTATGTGCCCGTGGCTATGAAGTGTAGCACAGACACTAACTTGAGCAAGTGGGGGGTATGGCTCTACGGATATGTTTATGTTCCTGTTCTTTTTGTTGTTCCTCTTCTTCCAGGAAAGGTTTAAGTGCCTTGCCTTTTTTTTCCTTCATAACTATTTTTCCTTAATCCCTTCTACCTCATATTCAGTTCTTTTTGACCTTGGAATAGTTGTTTAATGTGGTGAGAATTTCTGTGTTGATTTCTTTCTAAAATGTGAAACTGGTTTAGTCACTGTATAGATTAGCAACGTTGGGTGGCATGGTTGATGTTTGGAGAGGTTTTTTTCTTTTGATCTTTTTTCTTTTGATCTTTGCTGTCTTTAAAGGTGGGTAAGAGCCAAAGGTGAAATTCTCTATTTCTGTAGCAGACCCTGTGCCAATAATAATATTCTATCCAAAATAAAAAAAGATGCGTATTGGTACAAATTTACAACCATTTGCTTCTTAAATATCAATTGTGAAACATGTTTAAAAGTTATCGAGGGGGGTGTGGCTTAGGAGGCCCACACACGGATGCCTCCTTAACAGTCTCCGTACATCGCCGGGCCTTCAGTGTTAATGGCGCTGTCATAAGTGTCGCCAGAGCCTAGAAATCCTCACTCTGGCTAGGTGAAGCCTCGAGGCATGAAGGGACCGAGTTTCGGCACCCGCAGCCCTCGCTGGACAGGGTTGGGAATCCTGGAGTCAGGGGAGCGGGGACCGCACCAACTCCAACATGGCGCCTGCAACCCTTGCTCGCCATAAACTGAGCAGCTGACCCTCTTCTCCAGGGTAGAGATGCGTGGGTCTGGGACTGTAACTTGCACTAAGCTGTCTGACCCGAGCTTTTCCTTTGGGGTACCTGTTGTTTTTTCTCTGCATCTTTCTCCGCTCTTCCTTTGGGAGCTGCCTTGAATTACATGCTTTCTGCCCAGCTGGTGAGTGCTCTGGCAGTTGGAGGCTTCCCGCGAGGACTTGCCAGATGCCTGACTCATTGCTTGATGCATACGGAGCATCTCCTTGAGGGCTTTGGTTGGTCCAAGGTGTGTGGTGCCTGGGTGTGCGGTGACTCTTACTACATGGGTGATAGTGGTATCTGTTGGAGTCCCTGTGCATGGATTACATGCTGCCTTATCTCTCATCACGAGCATTGTAGTTAAGAGCCCTCAGTCCTTGTGCACAGATCACATACTGCCTGATCTTTCTTTATTGGTGCTGGGGCTACCTGCGGTCCCTGGATTTGTTACCTGGAGGCTGTGATGGCAAAGAGGGGAAATACCCCTACAGATGGTGATATTGCGTGCTTGGTACATGCCTGTGAAGGACCTAAGAAGATTGACAACGCTGTCCTGCTGGTGCAGTGTCCCCAGGAGAGTGGAGAGGACATGGCTCTACCAGCTACCAAACCGGATCTGGCTAACCTGCTGAGGGAACTGAAGCGGGCACTCCAAAACAGTGTTGCCGAGCTCTCCTCTAAAGTTGTGACAATTGACAAACGCGTGACGGAGGCAGAACAGTGTATTAGGGACATTGAGGACTCTTTCTGAGCAAACCTTGGAGTCTTGCGATGCTTACCAATGCCTTCCGAGGTGTGAGGCCCTGGAACACAAGCAGGAGGACATCGACAATCATTCACGACGTAACAATGTCAGGCTACGCAGCATACCTAGATCTGTAAGTGACTCAGATTTGCTGAATTAGGTCTGCACCCTCTTCCGGTCTCCTCTCTGACTGTCTGAGGATGCCAAGGTGGAACTGAACCATACCCATAGTCTTTGAGGGTCTCTCTGGGATGGATCAAGCCAGCCACCTGATGTTCTCAGTAGAGTCAATTTCCTCACGTTTAAGCAGCGCATCATGGAAGCAGCACGTGCAGACCAGCCTTCACTTTTCGGGGTGCCGACCTTCAGATATCCCAGGATCTGGCAACTTTCACAATCCAGAGGCGCAGGATGCTTTGTCCACTTACTGTTTGGCTCAGGGAGGATGGTATTCATTACAGATGGGGCTTCTCCACTGCTCTGTTCTTCACTTTGGAGGGGAAACATTGGTCAATAACATCACATCAGGATGCTTAGGATTTACTATCATCATGGCCATCTGGCCCTCATGAGGTTGGGTCCCTAAGCCACAGAGGGGATTGTGGTCAAGAGCTGGTAAGGTGCGAAACCCTGGGGGCCACTCAGGAGTAAAATGAAGGTGATTGGCCCCACGCAGGTGAAGTAGTTCTGGATGCTTTTTTTTTTTACTTATCTCTATAGGTTCTGGTTGAAATTGAAATTGATATTTTATTTCTATCGCGCTCATACACAAGTGTTTCAGAGCGTGACAAGGCAAGGGAAGGGGAACAGAGGAGAAACAAAAACAACAATCTTACTAGGCCCAGTGACATTGAGAACGAGCAAGTGCATGGTAGAGGGGGAGAGGGAGAAGTGCATGGAAGGGGGATCAAAAGGAGAGTGCGGAGCAAGGAGGAAAAAAACCATAAATAATAATAAATAAATTAATAAATAAAAAGGCAACAAACAGAGGGAGTGCAGCCAGCAAGTGGCAGTGCTGGGTTTAAGGACGCAGGCTGGGTAGGTCTGATAAGTGCAGGAAGAACAAAACAAAGGGGTCGGGGCTGTATGGTACAGATACAGACCCCAGTGCAAGGGGTGGCTCGGAGGCAGTGCATGCGGGTGGCAAGAGGAGCAGGTACCTGGGCCCGGAGGAAAGAGGGTGGCCAGGTGCATGGTGCCGAGGGAGAGGAGAATCAGCAGGGGAGAGGGGGGGGGCAAAGACAGAAGCAAAGAGGAAGGTCTTGAGGTGCTTCCGGAACCGGAGATGGTTCTCCACAAGTTTCCTCAAGATGGTTCTCCTCACTTTAACTGTTTGGACGATCTAGACTCTGTGAGCGGATGGACTTGGCGATGGCATGAATATTCTCTCGATTGATTTGTAACTGTGTTTTGGTCTGGCGACAGCAGGCAATGGCCCCAGTCTGTGATAATAGCTCCGATTCTGAACCGTTTTTATTTTTATACAAGTCTTTCTTGTTGGTGGGTGTGGGATGGGCTTTTTTGGAAGGGTTCTCGTAAATGTTGAGGTAAAATTGGATGCGGGATGGTAAGAGTCATGATCAGTTCGCTACTCGTAGAGTGTGACACCTGCTTAATTTAAGCTTATCTCTTATTTCCACTTAGCACTGAGGTTGTGTTAGCGGACTCCCCGTTGGGCCAGAGTTAAAGAACTTGCTCTTAATGTGCACGGATTGAACTCCCCCTTAAATCTGTGTTGCAGAGATTGAGGGACCAGGAATGTTCCATAGCCTTGTTACAGGAGACGCACCTGTGTCACACTGATTTTCGTAGACTGCGCAATAGACACTTTGCTAAACAATGGGCCTCATTCCGACCCTGGCGTTAACCAAGGCGCTATTAGCGCCTTGGTTGACGCCGTTATCTTTCCGACTCCGCCATGGTGAATGGCGGAATTACCGCCCCATTCCAAGGTTGGCGGGGTCGGTAATTCCCCATTCACCATGGGCCCTTCCCCATTCCCATTTTTGTCCCATAGGGCTCAATGGGAATGGGGAAGGTGCTAATTACGGCACCGTAAATTACGGTGCCGTAATTAGCTCCAAGGTCCCTTTGCGGGTTGGTTTTTTAACGCCTGCAAAAAACAGGTGTTAAGTTCCAACCCGCAAAGGGAACTCGGAATAGGGTGGTAAGGGTTTAACGGCACCGGTCTCGTTACCGGTGACCGTTAACCCTTACCGCCCGACTCGGAATGAGGCCCAATATCTTGCCTATTTCAGTACTAATAAAGGTGGAACAGGGATCTTTGTTGAGTTGGGAGAGAAGAATGACCCGGGAGGGTCGGTTTATAGGGGTCAAGGGCTAGGTAGGCGGTCATCTGTTTCCTGTCATATCTCTTTATTCCGCCAGTGAGAAGCCGGGTGGATTCCTGGTGGACTTTCTGTCGGAAAGGACTGCTTTTGCAGATGGACAAGTGATCTTGGTGGTGGGGGTAGGGGATTATAATGAAGTACCTGACCCCATGATTAATCACACCCACCCTCTGCTACAGACTTTAAACTGGCCCAGTCTTTAATTAAAGTTCTGAGGGAAATGAATCTGTTTACTTGTGGAGGCTATTGCACAAGGGAGAACTTGACAACACACATTTTACACGCATATAGGACTTTCTCAAGGATCAATCTCTGGCTCATATCTCCCTTTCTCCAGCATGGGGTCTGGCATGGATTCACATGCTCATGAATATTCCCCGTTGTCAGGCCGGGAATCCTCGGTAAAAGAATAAACTGTTTGACTTGCACTTACAAACTGTCTTTCTTCTATACACCAAACACTGAGCTCTGGGTCATACAGTCCCCAGACAATGACTGCCCTCTCCCTAAGCCCCTCCACTGGCAGCCATCTTCACATTTTTACCGCACGTTCAAGTGTTGGGAGTCCTCGTGTTGTGCTCAGAGAGCTTTTCTACGTTTTTGCGCTTTTTCGATAAAAAGTTTCTATTTTTGTCCTTTGACCGGCAAGCAGGGATCCGTTTGTCGGCGTCTTTCAACGCCCCTTAAGGGCAAGAATTTCATGAAAGAGTTTCATGGAAGATTCCAGAACGCCATTGGGCCTACATCGCACTCCGGACCATGTCGGAGGAGAAGAAAGAGGGAGGCTCCCTCTTCAAGCTCTGCTCCAGCTGCGGATTGAGGAACTTGTTTGTGGAGGACAAACACTCTCAGTGCCTCTACTGTCTCCATCCGGACCACAGCAAAGCATATTGTGAAATCTGCCTTGGGTTCTCCAAGCGAACCATCAAGGACAGTCACAGTAGGTTGGTGGCATGGCTTAACGTCAAGGCCTCTACCCTGTGCGGCAAGCAGGGGCATGCCTTACCCAGGACCGGCCGGTCCAAAGAGCTGGCTTCTAAGTCCTTTGAGGGTGCTCGATCCGCGGGGGCCCAAGACAAGGCCAAGTACCGCAAGTTTGTTTCCATCTGGGTTTCCGCACAAGTGGGTCCCACGATACGCAGCGCACGTGCATCTTCGCCATCTGCCTCCATCGCCAGTCATCGCTCCAGCTCCTCCTCGAAGAGGAAATCGGTTAACCCAGGGAAGCTGCGGGAAAAGCCGGAGAAGACCAAGGCGCAAGGAAAGGTGTCCGACCTGCCCCTGAAGGCCCATCCTTGAGGATCGAGCTGGTGGCGGCCGCCCTCTCGAAGGCAAAAGGGGCTGACCTGGTCCAGCGAGTGGGAAAAGATCTCCACCGACCGATGGGTGCTGGACGCTCCCACCCACGGACACTCTCTAGAGTTCCAGCAGAAGTGTCCGCGGATACCACTGGTGGCCCGGCAGGAGCAGCACATCCCTCCGCTCCAGCGGGAAGTACGGGCCATATTAAAAAAGGGGGCTATAGAGCTTGTTCCGATGTGACTGCGGGCTCCGCAGTCTACTGCAGATACTTCTTGGTGAAGAAGACCGGGGGCTGGAGGCCCATTCTAGACCTGCGGCGCCTTAACAAATACCTCAAGTCCCAAAAATTCATGATGGTCATGTTGCAGCACGTGCTTGGCCAACTGGAGGAAGAGGACTTCTTGTCGTCGCTGGATCTGGAGGATGCATACTTCCACATCCCCATTCACGAGAAGCATCGGAAGGTCCTGTGCTTCGTAGTACAGGGAAGGCACTACCAGTTCAAGGCCCTTCCCTTCAGACTGAATTCGGCACCCAGGGTGTTCACAAAAGTGCATGGCACCAGTGGCGGCCCATCTGCGCCTACAAGGGATACATGTGGACACGTACCTTGATGACTGACTCATCCGCTCCAAGTCCAGGGAAGTAGCAGTTCAACACACGGAGAGGACCGTCCAGCTGCTGACAGATCTGGGGTTCTCCGTCAACTATCCAAAATCCTGCTTGATACTATCGCAGAACGTGCTATTTCTGGGGGCCAGGCTCAACTTGGTCTCCTGCCTGACCGCCCCTTGGAAGAGAGGATAGTGGCCATGCTGGGCAAGGTGCAATGGCTGTTGACACTGAAGACTGCCACGGTGCGGACCATCAAGTCAGATGGGACATGCTTGTATTCAGTGTTCTCCAAATAAAACTATAAAAATTCTCTTTGGTTATCGACCTCCTGGCCCAGAACAGGCTTTCCTGGAGAAATTAGAATTATTTCTGGCAGACACGGGGAATAAGCATGACAAGCTGTTATGTTTGGGGGACTTCAATATATGGGCTGAGGAGGTGACATCTGGGGATGGGAGAGAATTAAAGGAGACCCTGGAAGCCCATGCTTTGGAACTTCTAGCATCATCCCCCTCACATTGCCAGGACCATTGTCTTGATGTCCTGCTATATCGAGGGAAGATAATTTGTTATGTTGAGACAATCGCAATATCATGGACAGACCACTATGCCATAGTATTTGAACTGAGAATGCATAGGAAAACTCTGGAAGTGCACACGGAAAATTGGATGGGGGACTTCCGCAAGCTGAAAGATTTATTGAAAATCTCAGGGGAAACTCTGAAACATGCTTTGGCACGGATTGAAGAGGCTCTTCCATGTGAGGAGTTCTTCAATAAAGGCATGTAAATCATGGCTATGCTATGTAATGTACAGGCCCCTCTCCAACAAAACAAAGCCATGTAACTCCTGGTTTTCGCCAGATTTGGCCAAGAAAAGGGTAAAGGTGAGATCTTTAGAGAAAAAAATGGAGAAGACATCGTAGAGAGAGCATTTTAGAACAGGTCAAGAGCACCTGAAGAGAATATGGAAAAGCCATTTTTGATGCCAAAGCTAAATTTATAACTGGGAAAATTGACAAAGTCATGAACAGGCCACGGGAATTGTACGCTGCTATTTCCCAGTTAGCAAATCCTGGGTGTGCGTCAGCAGCACCTGAATCATCACAAGCACAGGCGGATGCTTTTAATAATTACTTTATAAATAAAATAGAGCTAATACAAGGAAAGATTATGGAAATTAAACCATTACATCCCCAAGAGGATCTGAAAGTAACAGAGGAGATTAGCCCAGAATGCATATCTCATGATGAAGACACTGGGGCGGATCTGAAGCTATTTATGTTTACGAAAGTATCTGAGGAAAGGGTCTGCACCTTGCTCTCTGCATTGAAGGCTACTAATGATGTACTCTTCGTTATTCTATCTTCAGTAGCTAAACTAATAGCTCCAGATATTACCCCATTTATCACAAAATTTGTTAACAAATCTCTTACATCAGGGGTAGTACCGATGATTCTGAAGAAATCTGTGGTCACGCCACTGCTAAAAAAAACTAATTTAGACCCTAAGAATTTCCAGAATTACAGGCCAATGGCAGGATTGTCATGGCCATCGAAAATTCTGGAAAACATTGTTACAGCTCAGCTGCAGGAACTTCTGGATCAGGAGAATCTGCAATCCACTGCAATCCGGCTTCCGACCAGGTTTTGGGATGGAGATGGCGTTGCTGACGGTCTGGGACTATCTATTGGAGACGGCGGATCAGGGGGGCGTGTCCCTGTTGGTCATGTTGGACCCGTCCGCCGTCTTTGATACGGTTGTCCATGGGACCCTGCTGAAACGTCTGAGAGAAGTGGGTGGAGTAGGGAAACAAGCTCTTCAATGGTTTGAATCTTTTCTCTCTAGAAGAGAACAAAGAGTAGGATTTGGAGATTTCTTGTTAGATTCAGGATTACAAAGCTGTGGAGTCCCGCAGGGATCGTCCCTTGTCACAGGTTTCCCCCTTTCTCACCTGCTTTCGCTGCTTGATGGTATCCAGAGGAGTTTTCTTCCGTACGGATCGGGTCTTGTACAAGCCTGCTCTGCCGCCTTCGGCTTCCAGTGTTCGTTCAGCTTTAACGTCTGGGAAAAAATGAGGACACTCCAGGAAGACCAGGAAAGGAGAAGTGCACTCGGAGGCGGGTGCACGGAATCCGGGAAGAAGGCTAAATAGGAGGAGGGAGGATAGAAGGGTAAGCGGGGGGTCCAGGAATCAGGAAACTACAGAATTCCGCAAGGCGAACTTCGGAGCACACGTCTAGCCACAGCAACAGTAGCGTTGAGACGCGCGGGCCGCGGGGGCATGGCCATTTTATAGAACATGCTGCCTCGGATGTAAAGACTGGTAGGCAGCGTTCTGTGTGTACGGCCATGTTGGAAGTAGTACAGAGTGTAAGCCCCGGCGCGTCAAGGACCAGGAGGTCCAGAAGGGGCATGTCTGATGGTTCATGACATCCCTCTCCCCACTGCTTTTTAATTTATATGTTAAACTACTCATGGACATTCTGAGGAAGCACGGCATACAGTTTCACTCATACGCAGGTGTTCTTGAGGATACAGAATCTAGAGGAGACGTACGAAATAGTTGACCGGTGCCTACAAGAAATACAGGCTTGGATGTGTGCGATCCAGCTACTGCTGAATGCCAGCAAAACAGAAGTGACTCTATTTGCTTCAAAGCACAATCTGCAGAGGGAGCATTTACACTCCCTATGTTTCTTGGGGACACAGCTGAATTTGTCCAAGAAAATAAAAAATGTATGCTGTGTCTGGGAGGATAACATGGGAAGTGGAGCTCAAGTTAGTGCGAAGGTACAAGCAGCTTTCCACTCACTACGCCTATTGAAACATATCCTACCATTCATTGCGAATGAGGACAGAGCGGTAGTCATTGGCACTCTGGGCAACTCGAGGTTAGACTATGGAAATGTATTGCTGTCGGGTATACCAGCCTATCAGTTGCGAAGACTGCAGGTGGCCCAAAATGCAGCGGTTAGGCTGGCGTATAGGTAAAAAAATCAGCTCCAACCTCTAACTTAAGAAGAGCCCTACATTGGCTGGCAGTAAAGGAGATAATTGAGTTTAAGGTACTCTGCTTGGTTTATAGGTGTGTTAACAAGACAGGAACAAGATATCTATCAGATAAAATCAGGAGACATGTTCCTACCCGACAACTGCGCTCAGGAGATCAAAATCTGCTTCATATAAACCACACCAGGTATATGAGCAAAGGGGACCGCAGATTCGGCGTCTACGGTCCAAGAGCATGGAATAAACTACCCAGAGAAATCTGTGAGATTAAAACCTTTCCGGCATTCCAGAAGGCCGTGAAGACCTATCTGTTTTGTTAGAACTCTCCTAGACCCTAACTGGTGTATTTCAATCTCATATGATTAAGTGGATTAAGACATGGGCCTCATTACGAGTATGGAGGTAGCCATGCCGCTTTTAGCGGCATGGCTACCGCCATACCGGGTACCGGATCCTGGTTCCTGGAATGGGGAAATACCGGGCCATTCCGACCTTGGAGGGCCCGGTATTCCCCCATTCCAGGAACCCGGACCCGGTACATCCCCATTCCCATTTGAGCCCCCATAGGGCTCAATGGGAATAGGGAGTATGCTAACCACGGGCCCGTTAATGACGGGCCTGTTGTAAGCATCACGGTCTGCTAGCGGGTCCCACTAAGGACGCCTGGTTTTACCAGACGTCCTTAGCGGGACTCACGAGCAGACCTCGTAATGAGGCGGTAGAGGGTTAACGGCGCCGGCAGCTCTACCAGCGCCGTTAACCTGATCCGGCTCTGCAGGTTGCAGATAGGACCCCTTCAGGAATTCCTGGACGCTTGGTGGATCCAGGTGTCTGGAAGCTTTGCAGACAAGATTGTTCTCGACGAGGAGTTCCGTCGAGTGATAAGGTGGTGGGGCGTGCGCTCCAGCATTGCCGGGGGCACAGATTTCCAGAGCCCCCATACCAAGAGACAGTCACCACAGATGCGTCCCTGGAGGGCTGTGGAGCCCACACCGGACGTCTCCACGCCAGAGCCATGTGGCTACCATAGGAGAGGGCTCTCCACATCAATGTCCTGGAGCTGCGGGCAGTGTTCTGGGTCCTCAAGTCGTTCCTTCTGTCACTCAAGGGCAAGGTGGTGAGGGTCTTCATGCACAATACCACCACGATGTTCTACATCAGGAAGCAAGAAGGTACCAGATACCTGGCGCTCTCCAGAGAGACGCAGGACTTGTGGCACTGGGCTGTCAGCCAAGAGATGTTCCTCATTCCTTTTCACCTGGCTGGAGTCAAGAACACCATCACTGACTCCCTCAGCAGGGAGCTCCGCTCTTGCCACGAGTGGGAACTTTTCGACATGATCAAGTGAACAACCTCTTCCTCAAATGAGGCAGATCCCAGATCGATCTGTTTGCAACAGCGATGAATTCCAAATGCCAGAGATTCGCCAGAAGGTTCCACCAGCCGAGGAGCATGGGGGACGTGTTTTCCTTTCTGTGGGAAGGCCTGTTCTGCCGGAATTCCCCTTCCCCGTTGCCTCTCCTGCTGTGAGTTCTCAATCAACTCAAACGGTGGCAATGCAAGATGATCCTCATCGCCCCGGCGTGGCCGAGTCAGATTTGGTACCCAGATCTTCTCAGCCTGTCAGTGTTACCCCCGGTCAAGCTGCCGGTGGTTTGCATCTGCTCGCCAGAGAAGGAAGTGCAATCCTACATCACGACACAGGATTGCTGAACCTGAAGGCTTGGCTCCTGCAGCCTTAGGGTTTGGCGTGTATGAGCTGCCGGCGGACTGCAGGGAGGTCCTTACGAGGGCCAGAGCATCGTCGACTCTTCATTGCTAAGGGCACAAGTGCAAACATTTTGCAACGTGGTGCCGGACGCAGAAGACCAACCCTCTGAATATCTCAGCTCCGCAGATTCTTCCGTACTTGTACTTGGTCAAGGCAGGGCAGACGCACGCCTCTATCAAGGTGCTTCTGGCAGCTATCTCCCGCTACACCAGGTCTCGAGGACGGTCTTCTCTTTGGTCCCACCGTCTAGTCAAGGAGTTCCTCAAATGACTGTTTCGATCATTACCGCTGGAGACGGCCCCTAACCCTGCGTGTGAACTCAACGTGGTGCTGACGAGGAATGGGGGCTCCCTTCAAGCATATGCATCAGGCCCCTCTCAAGTTCCTTTCGTGGAAGACAGCTTTTCTCGTGGCCATCACCTCTGCCAGGAGGGTAGGTGAGATCCAGGTCCTTTCCTGCGAACAGCCTTAGCTCACTTTTCACAACACAACGGTGGTGCTGTGGATGCACCCCTCCTTCATGCCAAAGGTCCTGTCGGAATTCCACCTCAACAAGCCTTTGGTGTTGCCTGTGTTTTTTCCAAAACCTTTGTCGCCGGCTAAAAGGACTTTGCACTGGCTGGATGTGGCTTGTGCGCTGAAGTTCTATGTGGCACGCACAAAGTGTTTCCGGAAGACATCTCAACCATTCATGAACTTTGGTCCTGTGAACCATGGGAAGGCTTTGTCCAAGGCTTCCATCTCCAGGTGTCTCTCCTGCTGCATCACACACTGTCACTGGTTGTCAAACCAACCGCTGCCCGGCCGTCCGAGAGCCCATTCTACCAGAGTGATCGCTGCGACGACGGCGTTCCTGTCTGGTGTGCCCCTGCTGGACATCTGCAGGGCTGCTACGTGGAGGTCCACGCACACCTTTACAAGATTCTACTGCGTCCACAGGGATTCCAGAGAGGAGTCCAGGGTTGGCCAAGCAGTGCTACGCAACCTGTTCGCTTGAAGGTGAGCCTGTTCCGGAGGGAAGAGTATTTCCTTCTGTTGAGCCTTGCCACCTCCTGTGGTTGTGTAACGTTGTACTGCTATGTATTCTTTATTCATGAGCATGTGAATCCATGCCAGACCCCATGCTGGAGAAGGAACAAGTTGCTAACCTGCAACTATTGTTCTCCAGCATGGGTCTGGCATGGATTCACATGAAAACCCTCCCTCCTGCCCCTCTGTGGCTCTTCTTGGTCATCCTGCCACTTTATGGGCTATTAAATCTGAAGATGGCTGCCAGAGGAGGGGCTTAGGGAGAAGGGCAGTCATTGGCTGGGGGCAGTATGACCCAGAGCTCAGTGATTGGTTTATCGGAGAAAGACAGTTTGTAAGTGAAAGTGAAACTGTATTTTCTTTTTGATTCCCAGCCTGACGACGGGGAATATTCATGAGCATGTGAATCCATGCCAGACCCATTCTGGGGAACAATAGTTACAGGTAAGTAACTTGTTCCTTCTGATTCCGTTTGTATCAGAGGTACTCATTGCTACCCATGTACTCTCAGATCATGCAGCAGTTGAGTGTACACTTTCAGTTGATAGGTTGTCCCCCGTTAGCAGGCCCCCATGGAAGCTGCACGACCCGGCCCTCTCAGATTTGGTGTTCAAAGGACTCCATAACTAAGGCAATAACTGATTTCTTTAGGGAAAATAGCACCGATACCATTCCGACTGCCACGGTATGCGACCCTATGAAGGCAGTGATTAGATGGGAACTGATTGCTCACACGACTGCTTGCACTTATAGGAATAGAACCCTAAGGTAGGCACTTTAGGGGGAGATGCGCGCTTCAGAAATGCTTCATAAGCATTTCAATTCTGTCATGGCCAGGAAGGGCCTACGGGTAGCGCGAAATAAACTAGAAGCACACTTAGCAGGATATACGGCCAAATCGATTATTCGTGCTAAGCAATCTTATTATGCCATGGGTAATATGGTGAATACATTTCTGGTTCATAAATTGAAGGCCATATATACAACAAATACTACAGCAGTGCTGGTAGACTCAGACATAAATATTCAGTACAGGGAATAGGTGAAAAGGAAGGTTTCTGAATGATATTTACCCACAGAATCTGCAGCAGGCCCGCCCCCCCCCCCATCTCTGCGACTTACGCAGTACTACCAAATCAGGCTCTCGTCTACTGGTCAGGAGACCTTAGACACTCCTGTAACCACGGAAGAGGTGGCAATAGCAATAGTTTCTCTTAAACACAGGACCCCTAGTCCGGATGGTTTCTCAGCATCGTTTATACGATTTTTCAATCACAACTACTCAAACCTTTAACTAACTTATTCAACTTGTTCCCGGAATTTAGGGAGGGTTACTCCTTCGATGGAGTCAACTACAATTTTAATACTTAAGCTGGGGAATCCCACACAGGATTGTCACCCGTACAGGCCAATTTCTTTGAACCTGGATGCCAAGTTGTACTCCAAGGTGTTGGCCTCGAGGTTGGGGACGGTTCTAACCCAACTGATAAATCCGGAACAGGCTGGGTTTATTCCAAAGCGAAGCACACAAGACAACATCAGATGAGTCTTGGATATCCTTGACCTAGCCAGGAGGGGATAGTCTTGCCCTGGGAGTACTCACACTGGATGCTACTAAAGCATTCGACAGAGTGCACTGGCCCTACCTTTGTGAGGTTCTGCTTGCTTTTGGATTTGGCCCCTTGGCTAACTACCATTGACCTTTTACTCGAATAAGGGTTAATTGCCCCTGTCCCTATCGCTCATGGAACTAAGCAGGGTTGTCCACTGTCTCCTTTGATTTTTGCTCTTGTAATGGAGCCATTTGCGCAAAGGATCAGAGACAACTCGGAGATCACAGGGACTGAGGTAGCTTGGGTGCAACACAAAATGCCTCTTTATGCCGATGATGTCCTGCTCATGTTAACTAATATACCAACCTCCCTTGAGGCTGTCATGTCTTAATTAAGATGATTGGAACTGGCTTCTCTGTCAATTACTAGAAATCCTTGCCATAAGTGTGCAATTGCCCAAGCAAGTCATTGCCGCTGCGAGATCCACCTGTCGAATTCCGTGGGCATCTGACACTATTGAGTACCTGGGGGTGAGGATTCCTGTTTCCCCGCAGGATGTATATTGGGTCAACTTCCCAGGGTTGCTTAAGGATCTTGCCAAAGATCTTAAACGTTGGAGTAAGCAGGAAATATCATTGATGGGACGAATCGCTGCAGTAAAAATGAATCTTTTACCCAGATTCTTGTATCTTTGTCAAGCCTTGCTAGTTAAGATACCCAACCTTGAAATACGTATGGTGCAGCGTAGCGTCCTACAATTTATCTGGGTGGGCAAAAAGCCTAGAGTTCCAAAAGCTGAGGTTTTAAGCGATGCCCGGAGGGGACCAATGGCGGCCCTGGACCTCCTCAGGTATTATGTGGCTGCTCGGGTTACGCACATTTTGGCTTGGAGGTCCCCTCCCAGATGGGTAGCTCTTGAGAAAGCCAACTCCTCCTGCCGGTTATCTTTCTTACCCTTTATCGACAATACTAAACTCCCCGATCTGCCACACACTTGAGCTCGACAGAAATCTTGCTGTATTACTGGCACGTGGCTTTTATGAAGAAGTGGGTGAATCAGGTTTCAGACCATGCTCTCCAGTCTTTGGTAATGCAGAATTCTCCCCAGGATTCTTAGGGAATAGTTTTTCAAATTGGCATAATGGGGGTCTGCATAGCTTGCATCAGCTGTACCAGGAGGGCTCTCCTCTCTCGTGTCCGAATGTAAGGCTCAATTCTCACTAACCGAAGGCGAACGATTTAGATATGGTCATATTCGGCACTGGATTTCACAACTGTAAGGAGCCAGGTAACCCGCGAAGGTGAGAGTATTGGAATGTACCCAACAGTATGGCATAAATGGGGGTAGAATCTCATGCTTTTATAAACTTTTGGGAGGCAACTTACTAACCGTCAGATCCTCCTACATTGCCATTTGGAAAGCGGATGTGGGACCCCCTGTCGAGGATTTATGGGAAGAGATCTGGGCTAGAAACCACGCCTCCTCTAGATGTGTAACCAATAGAGAATGTATGCATAAACTTTGCTACAGATGGTACCGGCCTCTGCTAACTTTACATAAAATTAATGCTGCTTTGAATTCGGCTTGCTCGAGGGGGTGCGGCCTCGGGAAGCTACTTTCATATGTGGTGGTCCTGTCATATGATCCACACTTTTTGGGTTGCTGTACTGTCTCACATTAAGGAGAGAACTGCAGTGGACTTACCCCTGGCTCCACTAGTTGGCCTATCGCGTCGCTCAGTGGAAGATGTGTACCCTAAATCGGGTTGCAGAGCACAATCGGCGACACGCCAATTTTTAGCAACTAAAATATCAATAGCACGATCGTGGAAGGCTCCTATGGGGCCAGTATTGGCACAATGGTGGATGGCGGTATGGGACATCTTGGTTGACGAAAAAGTTACAGCATGTGTAAAACAATGCGCTGCCTTGGTATCTAGATTTCTGGCTCCCATTTGTTGACTATTATCAGAATTTTCCCTCCCTAACTTTTAAACGTCTCTACTTTCAAACTATTCCCTGATGTGATGTCCTTGGTGTGGTACTGTGTTATTTTAACAGGGTTATGCATTTTCGCATTAGCGCCTCGGTGGTGGGATGGCTTGTTGGACTCGGGAATGTTGTGCATTATGCATTCAGCCATATTTTACTGTCTATGTATGTCTCGCATCCTTGTTTGAATAAAAGGTTTGGGAAAAAAGTTATAGAATTTTGCTTTTATACTTAACAGATACTTCATTGTTCTGATATTGTGAAATGTATAGGCTTAATTGAGCTGCAACAAGAATGCTGTGTGACTTGACTAGTTTATATTTGTGTATGATTTTGTATTATCTGGGGAGATGGTTAATATTTATGGCCTGTATTGTTTGTCTATTTGTGCATAGGAGACTTTTAAATATTCATGTTCGTGTGCAAGGTTTGTTGGAAACCAAAGCACAAATGGAAAAATAAATAAAAAAGAATGCTAATCCATGCACTGGGAGAAATTGTTAACCCTGAGGTGCAGGCCCGTTTCTTGGCCCGGGCGAGGCGGGCAGCTGCCCGGGGCGCAACCGCCAGGGGGGTTCACAATTACCCCGCTACACTGGAGACTCTGGAGGGGATAAAATTCCCCAGTTTGTGGGGCGGCGCATTGCCGTGGGGAAAGTTCTGTGGGTCAGGTACTGGCGCTGCCACTTCCGACTGTAATGTCACAAGTACTACGTAACATTACAGAAGTCAGAGGCTTCCTCTGACCACTTTTGCGCCACTTGGGGTGGGGGCATAAGCACAACAATTAAAACACTTCAGGCCCCCCTGCAGCTAAAACCAGCTCCTCCCATCACAATGCAGGCAGGAAACTGCTAATGGTGGGCCATTAGTCACTGAATGGTTTCGTGCTGACATTGTGTTGGGAAGGGAGGTAGTGTGGGGCGTGGGCGTGCACTGTAGGCAGCTTTGCCTCTCCCAAAATAATAGTTTAAAGCAGCGCTATTTCTTTCATGCTGCTTCTTTTCCAAACTTGATATCAATTCCACTTTAAACCACTTCCATGGCACTGGTGATGAGTTACTTCATTATGCTGATAATAGTTTTGATCAGTGTTGCTGAGTAAATATTCTTTAAGCCATGACCCGGTTCATTTATTTATTTATGCAATGTTTGTCGGGTACATGGACACAGATTATTTATTTATGCAATGTTTGTCGGATACCTGTATCCGACAATCATTGCATAAATAAATAGGTACCCGACAAACATTGCATGAATAAATAAATAATCCGGTTCCATGTCTCCTTATAACAAGTCAACAGTCAGACTTTACTGTATCAAAGCATACACTTGATTCCCATTGAAAGAATTTTAAAGTGATTGTTTATTGTGTTCGGGTGTCTCCTTGTCATTGCCCTTTTGGCTTAGGTTGCCTCCAAACCCCCTTCAGCATCTTGTGTTCTTTGATGGTTGCATATACTGCATCCTGTGCCATATTCATGTTCTCTTGGTGTGCCCAGTCCTCATTATCTGCAGCCTAAGTGGGAATAGAGCATACAATTGTCTTGGGCACCAATGAAAAAGTGGCCCAATGTTGCAAATGGCAATGAATTCCTTGTGTAACGGACTGTTTGACTTTGGGTAGGAGTCCCTTAATGGTGTAGTTTGGGAGTGGGGTGGGGTGCGATGCAGTGGGGCTGGCGCGCTGGGTGCGGTGGGGCTGGGGCGCGGGGTGCGGTGGGGCTGGCGCGTGGGGTGCGGTGGGGCCGGGGCACGGGATGGGATGTGGGGGGTGTATTCCTAGTGTTTCGCTCTGGGCACCAAATGGATTAGAAACTGCCCTGCTGAAGTGCGTTATAATGGTTTTCAAACAGGCAACATAACTGTGGAAACCATGATGACCATTCTCCGTGATAAAGAGAGTGGAATTAACATGCAAGGAGGATTCATGACAAGTGGGAGTATGGCATCCATTCTGCCACAAGACTGCAGCCTACCTTGTGTTTACTTATTTACAGGCACGCCTGATGCAGACAGGTGTGAAACCATTGCTCGCTAAACACTCCTTTTGCTTGTATAATATTTCTTTACATTAATGTTTTGGCTATAGAACAGTGATAAAACACACAAGTTATGAAATAGTTAAGTTGACATTCATCACACAATGTTGTCCATGCACAAAGCCCCCAAAACAGACCACCTTGAGTTAAGCATTTCCATAAAACATTCAGGTGCTTCGTTTCAGCAATATGGTGATTAGCCCTCTCTTAATATGGCATTCTTCCGTGTTGATGTGTCTACGTACATGGGGGAGTAAACAGTGTTACGTTGGTGTCATGAAACAGAAAAGTCAAAATGTTTTTCATTTATGTGATTTTTATTATTTTTTGATCCCAGCAATTAAACCACTGTACAGGGCTTTTGTAATCCTCGGTAGCCTTTCAAATACTGTGCTTTCGTTGTGTTGGTGCAGAAGGGTCCCTCCTTTGCTCCTGCTCAGTCCTGTGTGTGCCTCGAGCTCCTGTATTCCCACCACAGCCCCGCAGTGTAGAGCTCGGTTCTACTCCATGCGACTTAATTTCTTCAAACCCCCTCTTTCCCAGTCTCCCCTTCCTCTCTCCACAGCCGCTCAGTGTTGCCAGGTCAGAAGGAAAAAATAAGCTGAATGTTCCTTTAAAACAAGCCCAAAACAAGCTGACTCCCAACCAAATAAGCTGCAAAAACAAGCGCACCTCTAAAATAAGGTGGAAAGGTCTCAGAAGTTGAAAAATAACTATAACACAAAGAATACATAAAGGGAGCTGAAGTTGAAAAATAACTATAACACAAAGAATACATACAGGGAGCTGAAACATATGTTAACAAAAAGCATTTATTAAAATTATTATTTTCTAACAATTGGTGTCTATTTTAATTTTTTGTATGTGTGCGACTTATAAAAGCAACATTATTGGCTTTTTGGATCCTTGTCTGCTCTGGTCCTTGATTCGTCGCTCACCTCTGGTCCTTGGCTCCATTGCAGGTACCTGCCAAGTAGCCCCATGTACTTCATGACACTGAGCCAGTCCAGGCATTTCCTATTAAATGCTAGGACTGGTATTTTATTTCTTCCCATTATAAGTATGGGCCTACAAGGACCAGTATGCAAAGGGAAAATCCAGGACTAGCTCATGGCGACAAGTGTGACATGCCCCCCTCCCACTGGTATTGGGAAACCTGGTTGATTGCTGTCATCTGGTCCTTGGTTTATATAGTCCATCACCCCTCTGGTCATTGGCTCCCTCATGACTTACTCCTCTAGTAAATCACTAGCCCACCCATTGACTGTTCATTGCCATGCTAATCCCCAACCCTGTTCTTGCCCCATCCCGCCCAAAACACCTTCTCATGGGAACTCTTTGAGCTCTCTTTAATCAAGCCTTAACATTAAACTTTGCACTCAATGCTGAATTAATTTGAGCTGTAAATGCTACTGGTGTAATTGAAATGTCTTAACCTGGTCTGCGTTCAGCCAATCAAGTTAAAAGCACTGTTTGTGTCCTTCAGTGAAGTCATGTTAACAGTTTTTGGCTTTTGCAAACTTATCAGGCATTTGCCAGGCACTGCCATTAGATGCCCTGGTACTTGCACCATTTTGCACCTGGTGCCGTTCATACAACTAAAGACAGCAGTGCCTACCAAGGGCCTTTCCCATGCCTACACAAAACCCTAAACTATTGTCATTGTCTATGCTTGTTTCCATCATGACTAAACTACATGTTGCTGTAAAATACCCTGTGTTTACCTCTTGGCTAGGTAATGCGTCTTCAAAGGGTCTCTCATATTGAAAGAGCCCATCAATGCAAAAGAAAGGAGTACTTGCAGGTCGTTAAGGGGCTGCAGACAGCCCCGTCCAGGACGCTGCATGGGGCTTCACATCAGGAAGGCAATCAGCCCGAGCCTCACAGCGTGTGCATAACTGCTTATGGCAGGATGGCATGTTCGCCTTTCATATTCATTTTTCTTTTTTGTAAATGGGGCCAAGTCAGACAGACTGGCAAACAAGCGGAACAATAAGCACACAATTAAGGAAAAACACGGACAAAACCGCGACGAGACTTTGGGCAAAAACAAGTCCAAAGTCACTTATAATATAATAAGCGGACATGGCAACACTGCGGCCGCTACAAAAGAAGAAAATATGAGAACTGCTTAAATGATGGACACGGGCACTCTAGGACAGGGGTGGAGCTACGCAGATCACTGGCCAATCCCAGGAACAGAAATGTAGGAGGGCGGGCTATGACATTAGCTTTTCATTTCGGGCTGCATGTATGGCTGTAGCCATCAAGTGGGCGTGACTCCGAAGATTGCCGAACACTGTCTCCCACAAGCTACCATGGGAGGCAGGATAGCATACAACACCGCATCTCCTCAACGCTGTTAATAATTTTGTGACTTCAGCTGATTGGTCATCTGTGCGCTTTTCACAAGGGCACCTACACCGGAGGCAGAACCCGGCCCTGATTTTGAAAGGCCCGTTTTGAAAGGCTCAGTCTGAGCCGGTCCCTGCATTCCCAGTGCCAGTAGCAGAATACGTGACAGAGAAGTGTGGTCCCGGAGGACTTCCCAGACACAGACGGTGAGAAATAAGATCTCTCCCTCACCTGCCCGCTCTCATCCCTCATTCTCCGCTGCACACAGTTTGAGGAACCCATCTGTATCAGCGACTACCTGCGCCCATGTTCACCTTATGCTGATGTCCTCTCCCACATGCGGCTGCTGCAAGAGCCAGTGCGCCATGCGTTCCGTTGCCATAGCTACAACCAAAATGGATGCTGCATCTCCTTGACACTGTTAGTAATTTCGTGATCTCAGCTGATTGGTCAGCCATGTGTTTTTCACAGGGGCACCCACACCGGAGGCGGAAGCCGCCCTGTTTTTGAAAGGCCTGCTTTAAAAGGCCCAGTCTGAGCCAGTCCCTGCATTCCTAGCGCCAGTACCACTCGTGAGGGGGCAAGAGCCCTCTCTGCTACTAGCAGGGCACGCAGCGGAGAAGTGTGGTCCCGGGGGACTTCCCCGACACAGTGAGACGTAAGATCTTTCCCTCACCTGCCCGCCCTCATCCCTCATTCTCTGCTGCACACAGTCTGAGGAACCCATCTGTATCAGCGACTACCCGTCTCCGTGTTCACCTTATGCTGATGTCCTCTCCCACATGCGGCTGCTGCAAGAGCCAGTGCGCCTTTGTCGGCTGCTCGCATTAATCTCACACTAACACGTGTGTCAGCAGACCCTAGATGACTATCTAAACACTCCCCTGCATCACCTAACCCGCCTGACACCCATTGTACAATAGAAAGGTATCCACTTGTTGACCAATTCACTTCTATTGCTGTAAATGTCACAAAAACCACGTTACTTGATGTAGCTTTATCATCTTACCTGCATCGCCTCTCGCTAACGCTAACATAGCCTGCACTCATATAAGTTGTTACGCAAAACTAAGGACTCCCCCCATATGCCACAAACGGTATTCTTGCTACCACTGCTGCACAAACCTCCTGCTTGTGCACATAGCCCTTCGATAGCAATCACTTTATCCAAGGTTGCCAACATCTGCTTGTTCATATCGTGCTTATGCCTACCCACCCACCGATGACTACCCACCTATGGATCGTTGGGCATTTCACTACGGCACCGTATTGCATGTAGTAACATAATAATATATGTCACATTGTCAAACTGCTAAACTGCCCATCGTCATTATTCTGCTTCAATAATATAACAATTCATGCCTTACTGTTTTAACCGCCTATCGTCAATCGTACCAACATATGTGCCCATTGCAACATGAAAGCATTGCCTCTGCCCACAGTCTTTACTGCTTCATATTGTATTGTTGCTGCTTTTACTTTGTTCTCACTATGAAATCATCAACCACCTGTCTCCTACGATTAGCGTTGTAATCACCTAAAATCGGTGCACTATTGCTAACAGAAGCAAATCTAGTAGAGCACTATTTGCCTACTTGTTCCACTATTATACTCTGGTAACTAACCTGCCTCACCACCCTGAACCTAGTCATGCACTACCTTATCGTATACACTACACGCATTCTACTAAGCCTATCAGTATCAATTATATCCATTATGGCAGCCTTTGATACCCATCCTTTTGGCAAAAACTTTGGCTCAGGCTCTAATGAGGCTATCACCTCAAAGCGACATAGCTTCGCCTTATCCATGGCCACTCAACTACCCGACTCCAACAAGGTCAAACCTACCACCTTCCTTCCGCAACTAAAGAGAGCAACTACCAAGCCTAAAAACTCAACCTTACACACACACACATTAAAGCCCTACTACTCACTTCTGAGCAATGGATACAATTATATGCATCTAGACCCATACCCAATCAACCATGTCCCACTGTTATTAGAAATCTTAGACTAAGACACAGATTCTCCTTAAACAGCCACTCACTAACCAAAAGGTCTCACAAAACCTCTAACAAAACTTTGACAATAGAGCAGAAACCTGTTAATAGAACTAACAAGCCACTAGACAAAATGGCTCACCCACCCAACAACACCCAGGCAAAAAAACAAGCTGTAGAGAGCACAACCTCTTCTATCAAAGGGGGATTAATCAATGACAGATCACTAACAGCCCACGCCTTAGTTATAAATGACTTTATAACTATCAATGACCTAGACATCTTAGCTATTACTGAGACATGGCTCCAAACCACACCCAGACCACTGCTCTTACTAGCTATCCCATCTAATTACACTATTCTTAAACAGGATATAACGTCTACAAAAGGTGGAGGTGTTGCCTTCATCAAGAAAACATCATCAGACCATAGGCTTGCCCCTATCCAAACATTCCCTTCTGGAGAACTCTTAACAATGAAACTACCTATGTCACCCATGCATACCATAACAGTACATCTTTTGTACAGACCTCCAGGTCCTCTATCCTCCTTCGAGGAAGATATTACACTACTCCTTACAGCCAGCTCTAAGCCAGGCTCGCAGGTCATGCTCCTAGGAGACTTCAATTTAGGACTACATGACCCCAAAGACACTAATGCATTGGCTGTCGCCAACACTATTGCAGAACTAGGTTTCTCGCAACGTTTTTCCCAACCTACCCAAAATAAAGGGAGACTATTATACTGGATCACTGACATCAATTTATCAATATCCTCGTTAACCAACCTTGTGCCTGGTCAGACCATCACTTCATCCTGTTAAAAATACAGGACACCAATCATTCTAACTTGGATAAACCGGTGGTGCCTCCCAGACTCTCTAGAAATATGCGTAACGTAACAGCGCAAAAGATACTCCTTTTACTCCAACCTATCATCAATTTGTTTACACCCAATGATGACCCAACCTTACTAGTTGAGCTGTACAACACAACACGTAACGCCATCAATAAAATCTCCCCCCAAAAAATGCGAAAAGCTAAACCCCGCTCACACCTGAACACTTGGTTTACCCCTCTCCTTAGAACCCTGCACAAGAATAAAAGGGCAGCTGAGACCCTATGGAAAAACCTCCCTTCTACAACTAACAAAAATAATTTCACAAAGTGCTTCAGCCACCTATAAAACAGCTATCTTCCAAGCCAAATGCGAATCCTACAATAACAGAATTACCAAAGCTAAATCCAACATGAAAGAATTATTCAGTATACTCAAAGAGTTAGAATCCCCGACTGCACCACTGGTCTCCTGGACTAAAGACAGCACTTGGTGCACTGATATTCAAAAAGCCCTCTCAGACAAAATTGAACTCCTTCAAACTAAAATAGAGACAAAAAATAAGCTTAGCTAATAAAACACCCCATCATGCTATACAATCCCCTCCATCGGACCAACACGACCTGTTCAAATTTTCCCCTCTCGCAACCAAGGATTTCAAGGACATAATCATGAGTCTAAACCCTCCAGATGTCTCTGTGATGTTTGCCCAGCAACAATCATAAAAGAGACTGCGAAGGAATTGGCTCCCTTTGTCACGTCCTTAATAAATGCGTCCTTTGCAAGGTTTCCGACCTAGACATGGCATGGAAACAGCTCTGATAGATCTAGTAAAACAACTGAAGACTATAAAAGATAAAGGTAACCTAGCCCTCTTGCTGATACTAGACCTATCAGCAGCCTTCAACCGAGTGGATCACAAAATGCTTTGCAAGCACCTCCCACCTGCGGCTCACTTCTCTGACGATGCCACCTCGTGGATACAGTCCTTCTTCAATAATAGAACTACTAGAGTGTTTGCTCCCACAGCATCGGCCACACCTGTACCAGTCACCTGCGGGGTCCTTCAGGGCTCGTGCTTCTCCCTGACGCTTCACAATATATTTATGAAGCCTCTATTTGGTGAGCTAGATCATTTGGGTGTCTCCTACACTAATTATGATGACGACACCCAAATCCTGATCCTTATCACCAGTGACTACAACAAAGACTCTAAATGTCTCAATGACATCTACTTAATTATCCAAGAATGGATGGCCAAACACGGACTCTGTTTAAATGACGAAAAGACAGAGTTACTTCTGGTAGGAACCCAGGCCAGACTCAATAGACAGGACACTCAATTTAACATCTTTTACAATTGACGGCAATAACATCAAGGTTTCCAAAGATGTAAAAACCTTCGGTATTTACATCGACTCCCCACTCTCATTGTTGAGACAAATCACTGCAACTGCCTCCACGACAGCCTATACCAGCACGCTTATTAATGCTTGCAGACCATTTTTGACAACTAACAGCCGCATTACTCTAGCTACGGCATTAGTGCTATCCAAGTTAGACTACTGCAATGCCTTATACGTATGGAACCAACGATACAATTTAAAAAAGTTAAAAATCTTCCAGAATAACGCACTTAGGTCAGCAACCAACTTCCCTAGAGCACTGCACATCTCAGAATTGAGAAGCAGTGTACACTGGCTATCTATTAGTCAAATAATTAGACGTAAAACACTATCACTCACTTTCAAATGTATAAACAATTTAGCACCTAAGTACCTCTGTGACAAATTCAAACGTAACTCCTCGGATCGACCAACCAGATCCACCCAAGCTAATTGCCTTACTGTCCCCAGCTTTAAGCTCCAAAGGGCAGGAGGTAGCAGCTTTATGGTTTTAGCAGTCACAATTTGGAATTTATTACCTACTATCATTAGAGATGAGCCATCCTTCCACAAATTTAGAAACAATGCAAAAACTTGGCTCATTCAGAATGAATGTTAACAACCAGTCACCAACTATGTACAGATGACTAATGTTTTCAATAATCCGATGTAACTGTACATTTTTATGTATATTCTCTGCATAGTCTAACTATACATTGTAAAATAATTCTTGTTGACGCTTAATGTAACCAATGACCTTATGTAACTGTAAATATATATGTCGTTGAACTGTAAATACACTGCCTGCAACTGTAAGAAATGTGGCCAGATGCCTCAGGGCTTGGCGCGCTATATAATGAAATACAATACAATACATCTTGTCTAGTCTCTGGTCAAGAGTCAATCTGATTCCCCTAATTTCCTCCATGAGGGCCGCCACATCAGACTTCGTGGCTGCTGGGCCCCTCTCCATGTTGAACCCTGCATCGGCGGGCCTGCCCCCCCCTCATCTTACTCTCGAATTGAAACTTCGGTAGGGCATCTCTCCAGCTCATGGGCTGGGTTTGTGACCCAATGGTCCAGGCCTAGTGGAGCGTCCCAAGATTGTCACGTGATCAGTGCTCCTGGGCGACAGGCCAGGCCCCACCCCCAATCCGCGGGGGCACCGGTGGGCCTGGAGTTCACCCAACTCCCCTGCTGCCTTGTCACTGTCACCGGAGTGTGGGTTCCCACCTCTGGCTCGAGCTGGCCTCCTGATTCTGCTGTCCGGGTTCCCAGGGGCAGATCACTGCACTGGACTCTGGGGGAACCCCCCCTTCCTCCCAACTCCAGTGGCTGGGTTCCTCCTACTGGCCAAGAGTGTTGCTCCTCCTCCTATGTATCTGGAGGCTGTGTGTCCCTGCAGCCCCGGCACACGCAACTGACTTGGGGGGTGGGCAGTCACATGGGGGCCCCCTGCATCTCTGCCGCAGGCCAGAGGTGGTCTCTGCACCTCTTCTGTGGCCCCTTTATGGTGTGGAGCCGGCCTCTCTCCCCTGCGGGCTGGATGCCCTCTGTTTGAGGTGGTATTGCTCCTCAGGGCCTCTTCCCAGCTCCTCTGTGGCTGTGCCTAGTCCTCCTGCCTTTGTTCACACTTCACTGGGGTCTCCGGACCCTCTGTGGAGGAAGGAAGAATCACGTTCCACTGCCGGCACATACCGCCTATCTGGGGGGCCTCCCCACTACCCCGGGCCGCTCCTCAGGGTGTTGTCTGTGTCCCCTTATCTGGGGCACCCAGGCCTGCTACGTGTCTCCGAGTCTTGTTCGTGGTCTGGGGGCCGCTCACCTCCTGACTTTGTCTATTAGCTCTCGCACTCTCTACGGGACCTGGCAGGCGGGCTTCGCTGTTACCGTCGACCCTTGAGGCCCCCCCAGTCTCTTGACTGTGGGGACCAGGCCTCTGGTGTCTCCTCCCCCTTCACTGCCGCAGCACATGCACCTCTGTCCCTCCCTGCTACGCTGTCAGCACGGCTATCTCAGCCGTCCATGGTCAGATCTTCTTCAAACCTGTAGTTTCTTGCAGGCTGCTATCTGTTCCGCTGTCTGTGGAGTAAAAGGGGGGCTCTGAGCTCCAATTAGGCCCAGAACACACAGAGCGTCTAGCTTCTCTCCATGCGCCCCCTGGTGGCCTCTTGATCACCAAACTTCTCCAATCAGTAACGAGGTTAGGTTAGGAGATAGGAGTTACTGCAATGCAGTATTCTCGAAGGTTTTAGATGCGAGATTCTTTTCTCCAGGTAGGAAGGTGCAGCAGAGCGTAGACTTTTAAAAGCAAGAGACAGAGGGCCACATTACGAGATTTGCGGTAATGGAAAAAAGATGCTGGTAAGGGAATATCGGCACCGCATACTGCTCTGGCCACCGCTGAGACTGTGCACCCCCGTACCGGCAATACCGGGATGGCGTTAACTGGAGGACATCACAAGTCATGCGGACATGCAACTACCGGCATCACAAAGGCGGTAATAAGGGATACCAGGATGGCGCCATCACCGGCACCAAGAATCACCCGTTAACAGCAATGTGCAGTGTTCCCAACTGCCACAGGTGCGCACAATCAGCACAGGTGGAGGCAATGGAGTCTGGCCCAGCACAAAAGGAGCACACCCACACACCACACCCCTTTCCACACCAAAATGATCCCACTTGCAGTTGCGATATTGGGGCTGGAGGACATGCTTGCATTGCTACACCAGCAACAACAACAACAGGCACCACAGAGGAGACGCAGGAGGAGAATGAGGGTGAGACATGCACTGGCAGGCATGCCAAACTGTATCGGTGCTCTTGACTGCACCCATGTGGAATTGGTGGTCCCGCATGCCATGGAGGTGGTGTACCGCAATCGTAAGCTAAACCACTGCATCAATGTGCAGATGGTATGTGTCTCCAGCAAGTTCATCACACATTGTTGTGCCCGATATCCTGGATCAACTCATGACTTAATGGTCCTGCGGAACTCCACGCTACCACGCTACATGGAGCGACATGCAGGACGACGTGCCTGGCTGCTTGGTAAGTTGCATGACAGGCACGTGGCAGTGTAATAGGGGGGGAGATGCACACACCACCCTAGTGTGATTGAGGTGGTGACTGCACAATATCCATACAGAAAAACACTGTGCCCCAAAGCATCCCAAACTGAACATGACACCCAAACCCCATAGCAAAGATGGAAGCTGCACACCAATGACAATATGCCTGACTTGTAACCAGCCCACATCCCACAACACATCCACTGCACATCATCAGACCTTACCCTCTGTAACACAATCCAGCAACACGCAGTGAGTATTCACAAAGTAAATGACTGCAGCAAAACACAACACAGAACATGCATCCATGAGTGCGCACAAATCAATCCCGCCAAGGGAATACACAGGTTGTCACTGGGCCACCACCACAGTAGTGCTGCATGTCACCATGGGAATAATAAGCGCTGAGTGAGAAACCATGATGAGACTTGTGCCAATGCTGCTAGTAAAAGAATCATAGTAATCACTACACATCACATTAATGATAACAAACACAGCGGTAGGCATCCACAGTGCATGAACACCAGCAAGGTAGTGGACACCCTGCATCATCTGGATGACGCAACCCACACCTGTAGACCATGGGACAGCACACATTGTGGCAATTAATTTGTGTGCATACATCCAGGGACATGTGCATGTGAACAACAAATATCTGCAGGCATGTGAATGATAAGTACAGGTGTAATTTTAGGAATTGACTTACACATACCTTATTTTGCACCCATGCAGGTGATGCTGGCTATCCCCTTAAGCTGTGGGTCCTCACCCCTGTCTGGAACCCGCAGAACAGGCACGAAAAGAGCTACAATCGTGCCCATACCCGTACCCGTGTGGTGATCGGACAGACCTTTGGCCTGTTGAAGGCACAGTTTTGCTGCCTCATCAGGTCGGGTTGGGTACTCCTGTACGGGCATGAGAAGGTGGCCAAGATCACCATGGCATGTGTCATGCTGCACAATATGTGCATCTGACGGAACGTGCCTCTGCCCCCTGACATTGAACAGCAACCACCAGGTGAGGATGAAGATGATGAAGAAGATGGGGTTGAACATCATGCAGGTGGCGATGCACATGAGGGACGTGCTGTGTGCCAGTCTGTGATAGGCCAATATTTCTAAGACACATGGATACAGAGGGTGCCATGAATGAGTGACTCAGGGCACTTGTTGTGGGGGTACATGGACACTATGCACTGTAAACCAATAAAGCACACATACACAATAAGCAATGTCCAGTCATGTGATTTTTTGGTACACAACAGGTGTATTTAACAGGAAATATGAAAAAGTGCTCTGACCCTCCACCCCACACATCCTGTGTTGCCTTTGCCCTCGGTGGCTGATGTGCCTTGCCTGTGCTCTTGGACGTGGAAGGCCTGTTGCTGTCTTCCCTGGCCCTCTTCGATGGAGAGGTGGCCTGTGCAGCAGAGTCCTGTGCATTGCTGTCGGTATCAGGGCCTGTGGGGGACCGAAAGAGGGACAGCATCAGTGATGGTTGTACATGCATCATGCATACAATGGTATTAGTGCAGTTGTACACATTTGATGACTTGCTGTCTTACAGTTGTGGCATACAGGTTGCTTGCCATATGGTGGGGTTATTCAGGCATACGTCTGGTTCACACATGTGTGGTGTGGTGTATGCTGTGTGACATGCCTTTGTGTTGTGGACTGTGTGCAGTGTGACACATGCCGTTTCCCTGTTAGTGGGGTGTGTCTCAGGTATGGCATTGTTGTGCTGCATGCATGTGAATGTGACGGTTCTGGGGACAGCATCTAGGCAGGGATGTGTCTATGTGGGTGTGATGGCCCATGCATTGGCTCATGTCACAGTCACATTGGTGGACCATCATCATACTTTGCATTACAGTGTTTTGTTTGGACACTCACCTCCATCTGCCGATGACGACGCTCCACGTTCCATATCTCCCACTCTCTCTATAGACTCCATTCCAATGGTGCTGGCACAAGTCTCTTCCCATCGGGTGAGTTTTATTGATGAGTTCAACCCGCCACCAGTAGGCAGACCCTGGCTCTGATTAGCTGACAAGATATTACGCACATGAAGGTGCAGGTCATCCCAGCGTTTTTTTACGTCCTTTACAGTGCGGGGTTGGTGCCAACCGCACTGATCTTCTGGGCCACTAGCTCCCATATCTCTTTCTTCTTCAGCTGTGCAGCTCTCTTGAGGTCTGAGGTAAAAGACCACGTCTGCATTCTCTCCCAGTGTGTCGGCCAGCATGTTTAATTCATCCTCTGAAAATCTCTCCTTCCTCTGGCGGGATGCAACTTTTTTTATGGCCTTTGGCATAGTGCTGGAGGTGTGGGCGCAGATGTAGCTGGTGGTGTGAGGCTCCAGGTCCTGTATCTCGAGGATTGCAATGGATTGTGTTTTTTAAGATGGGCGCCGTGCCATTTCCCGTTCCGGCGTGATGATGTTACTTCCGGTTCCGGTATTGCCGGCCCTGTTATTGCCGGGCCCCTTATTGCCAGGCCCGTTATTTAGGGGTGGACGAGGGCAGAGGAGGTGTCAGCACTTTCCATGATGCCGCTAATGGGGGTTTTGGGGTCATTTACACCAGGCCGATACAAACAATACCGTCATGCCGCTACGCGCGTGCACGCATTCTCATAATCGGCCGCTGTTAGCGGCATCAAGCTACCCGGACGCGGTATTACCTCCAGCCCGGTAAAGTTTGGGTTTTACCGCGAGTCTCATAATGAGGCGCAGAGTCTTATATCTCACGCTCCCCTTGACTGGCAACCATTCAAGTTCTCTCCTAAGCAGACCCTCCAGTTTATAGCGATTTTGTGATCCTGCAAAATGCTGCGAAAACGGCAGCAGTCTTTCCTGACCCTGTCATGCATTTCTTTTAAGGTATGAACCGCTGCTTTCGCTTGCATTTCTGTTCCTCAAACAGGATAAAAATGCATTTTTTGGGTCGCATTTTACAGCGGCAGGCAGCTGGAAGGCCTGTCCCTGTGAAAGGTGCTGGGAGCTTTCAGAACACTGTCGGGAGAGCGAAGAGCGATTCTATTCAAAGTACTGCCCATTTTGATGACAAAAATCTGTCGAATGTTAAAATTTGACCTATTTCGTCCAGTACTATTCGATCGATTTTTATAAATACTTAACATGTGTTGCGGGGGTGTCACCCGCTCCCCGTGTTCAGTATTTTTGGTCTAGGGTGGTTGCAGAAGTGTTTTCCCCTTTTTCCTCAAAATTGGAGGCGGGGACAGAAAAAAAAGAAAATAACGAAAAAGGGACCCTGCGGAGTCAGATCCGACCCGCGTTCGAGGGACGGATCTGGCACTGCAGGGTTGCAGGGGAAGCGGCAGCGACCAAGCAGTTAAGTAGGGGAGTGGATGGGGTGGTGGTGAAAGGCACATTTTGGGTTGTTTGGCTGAAGTGTAAATCAATTTGCAGCGAAATTGACTACGGTCAATTCCGCTGCAAATAATTACACTTCGGGCAAACAACCCAGAACACCATTCAAGGCAGCTGGCCAGCGCACAATTTGCACTACAGCTCAAGCCTGTGGAAATGTGCCGGTCACCTTTGAGAATAAGGTGACCTGCTCATTTCCAAAAATGGGTTGTCTAAAAATAGCATATCCTCTGTTCTTTTTTTAAATGCCCCATTATTTGAGGAACTGGGTCAAAATCTACATTTAACGAAAATTAAAAAAATGGTTACACTATGAGAGGGAGAGTGATGGGTGAGATGTGAAGTGATGAGCAAGAAAGCAGAGGGAGAGCAATGGGTCAGAGGAGGAAGCGCTGCACAAGAGAGCAGAGGAAGCAGTGATGCGGTGGGCGAGAAATCTGAGAGTGAGCAGAGGAACAGAAAGTAGAGGGAGCGTGTGGTTAGTGAGCCAGAAAGCAGAGAGGAAGCGCTTGGCCAGAAAGAGGCAGTGAGCTGCAGATTGGGAAAAAGGATGAGGGAAGAGTGCGATAGCATGGGAGAAATGATGCAAGATGTAGAAGTAGCACAAAAGAATGAAGGACTGTATATTGCGGGAGGAATTGTAGAGTGTAAGGTGCATACGATATGCTGTTCTCGCGGGTGCCTTTCATTCCGTCAGGTCAGACCTGGCGGAATGAAAGGCACCCGCAAGCACAACTTGTAGTTTGCCAGTCTGCATACAATGGTACCGTTGTATCCAGAACAGCAAGCTTGAAATGTGCCCCAATGTGTCTTACTACTACTTCTAGACCTATCGGCTGCTTTTGATTTGGTGCTTTTATGCTGTTGGCTAAGAAAAGATGTTACTTAAGCAATATGCCCTAAGCGGCGGGGGCATTATCGACTTAGGTAACGCCCCGGGTCCATAGTTATAGGCCCGAGATAATGCCACATTTCCTAGATAGTTGTGGTGTTTGCAGGTCACATTCGCCGCGTTCCGGACAGAGTCTCAGAATCTTGTGGTGGCCCACGCAAAAATAGCGCATAGTGAAGGAGAGCAAATGCTGTATGGAGGTGGAGGGCAGCAAGAGTTGGATCTACGTCAGTGATACCCGAAGGAATACTGGCACCCTTCCACCGGCACAGGAGCAGGTTCAAAGTTAAGTATGCCCTAAGCATCCACGGTTCATTTCAGTGCAAATAGAAATCTGGGACTTGAATCTCTTTGTTTAGGAAAAGAAGAAAATATTCAAAGTCATGATGTATTTTAGATTGAGTGCTTATATGTTCTTTCTGTTTCTTTTGTCATCATGTTCAAAGATGACAACAAGTGTAAATGTAGAAAGTTTAAATGTATCTAGTTTGAAAGAACCTGAGGCTGCATTGTCAAGAATAAGAAGTATTGATTTTGATTTCTTTAATAATAGGGATGATGAAATAGATCCCACAACAAACGCACATGATTTTGCAGTAGATGAACTATGGTACAGCCATATGAGGAAGGTTGGGAGAGAGGGATCAGTAGGATATTGCTACATTTGCTCTCTCATCCCCAACACTTATATTGTCCCTATGGTGTTTATCCCAAACAAAGTAGATGTAGCAAATGCACCGTGTCTAGTGCACCTAGCATTGTGCAGGGTCCGAGGGCAGTTGAAAGGGCAGTCAGTTACAGCATCCATTTTGCCTATCAATGAAGAATGTTCAGCTGCATATTATGATATGGCATTTATAACGTGCCCATACTCAAGTGCTTCAAGGTGCGATTGTAAAGAGCAGAAGAATGTCTGGTGTATACAAAGAGCCCGATTGAGTTTAGAAGGCACTATTTTTACCAAAAATCTATGGGAGCAAGGGGTGAAGAGTTGAAGAGCTGGAGGAATGAGGGGATTCTCAGAAGAATAGGTGGCACATATAAAGCAATAATGTAGAAATGTGTGGCAAGGTTATTTGCAACATCTGACGTGGTTCAAAGAACTGGAAAAACCTGTTAAGATACAGACATTTACCCATTTTTTTCTGTGTTTTAAGAGCGATGGCACAGTGCCCGGCACAGTGCCCCCTGGCACAAATGGGAACTGCAGCCGCATGCTTCACATTGCTGATCTGGCTGGAGTTACAACTGCCCTTTTGGACATTTTTTGGACGTGTGGATTATATGCCTACAGGCAGTTTCCTCCAGACTGGTGAGGTGTGTGCAGTTTCTCTACACTCCATGTGTCAATGTTCATAATCCCTAAGGAACACTGGTCCTGGCCCGCCCAATGCCCAAAGTCATGTCTGTATCCCATTTATCCCCTATGCCCCTTGCGTCCCCATCATCATCACATATGGACAAATCAATTACTATATTCGAAAATGGGAAGCAAGAACCATTGCAACGGACACAGTGTTTGAACTACATTTCTGCAGTATCATCAAAAGCCTTAATGTACATTCCTCAGCAGTACCGACTGTTTAGTCATAAAGTGACATTCTTCTCTTCTCTCCTGGCACCTGGTGTTCAAACCACAGCAAATGCCAAGTGGCTCCAGGTGACCAGTTATGAACTTTTACTGTTTATCAATTCATCTGAGTCAGAGTTCAGTGCCATCAAGGAAGAGGTATGGGCCCTGAGTCTCGTAACCTTACAGAACCGTTACATCCTCAACCTCCTGATAGCTATGGAGGGGGGTGTCCAAAAATTGGGTGTACATGCTGCACATTTGTGCCTCCCAATTACTCAAAGAATGGGACCTTGACACAACCCATTGTTGCCTTGCATAAGCTCAGAGTGATTATGGAAAATGAGGCAGGAATTACAAATGATTTGTGCTTGCATCCGCTCTTGGATGCAGTTTTGAATGAGCCTCGCTGTGAAGATTTTTCAACCTATTTTTGTCCTTTTTCTAATTTGTTTTCTGTTCTTGCCAAATGCTCTCACGATGTTGTTCTGCCCAGAAACCGAAAGCAGCTGCTATGGTGAATGTGACCCTGTCCAAAGCTAGAATCAATATCATTTCATCTCACATGGGTACTCACACTGAAGCTGTTTTGTGTCCTCCACCAAGTTGTGATGATTGTGTGGAGCAGTGGGTAGATTGTGTAAATGATGGGGGACAAGTTGAGTTTGTTCAGTTTAGGAGTATGCCAATATTGGAGCCGGTATGAGAGATGATTGCAGGATTGCTGCGCAAGAAAATGATTATGATGTGTTAGTTAAAGTGTTAACTAAAAGGGGGGGGGATGTTGGGGTGGTCAGGAAAGGTCCTCACAATCAATAGGGGTTCATTTTGCGTGTGCCATATTTATGAATGGAGATGCAGCAAAATGGGTGCAATGTTTTAAATTTATATGTATACAGTGAAGTTAAATGTGAATGGGATTTGTTACTTAGTGTTACTTTTTGGTTAAATGTATACATATTAGCTTCACACGTGCATAGAAAGACAATTGTCAAAACCACCAAATGAAATATATAATAAGATCAACCAGGAGTTGTCCTAATGAGCATGCAAGGAAGGGGACTGGTCATAGAGAACCCACTGTGAAGAAAATATGACAGTTAAATATGCATGTACACTGATATACATACACAGGGAATTTATCAAATCTACATGTAGTGGGCCTTATTTTTACTAAATGGATGAAAACACAGCAGTAAGGGTTTGACTTTAAGAAACTGGTTTTGCAGAATTCAGAGGCTAGAGGATGGGTAAATAAGTAACTACAACCTTAGTCGATGGTCAGCTCAGCTAAAGAAACTGGTCATGGTTTTTATGGTGTTATAGATAGCGTCACTTGGGCGCAGCGTACCTGTTCGTCCAGTTGTTGACTTTGTAGATGATGCCAGAATGCCAGGAGTCTTGAGGAGGTGTGGTGAGTGACGCAGGGAACCAGCCCAACTCCTGCCCAAATTGAACTGGACTGGAGGTGAACCAGCTCCCAACGCCATGGGTGCGCTCTCCCCTGATTAGCGTGGCGTCAGGACAGTGTAAGCGCTGACAGGGGGCGCCTTGTTGTTTTAGGTTCAAAGTTCTCTGATGATGGCTGTATCAAGATGAAGGCGAGCCGAAATCCAGTGGTAAATTTCCAGGTAGATTGCAGACAGCAATGGAGGAGCAGGCCAGAGGGCAAGGGACACAGGGAGGACCAAGGAACCTAGAGTACCAGAGATGGAGGGGAACCACCCCAGGCAGGGAGGAAGGGAGCCCAAGAACAAGGAAGCAGGAAGACCCCCTACCCAGGTAGGGAAGGGCAGGACCAAGGACAGAAGGAAGGAACAGGGAGCGGGCAGACAGGAACAGGAACAAGGCAGATACAGGAGCGAAAAATGATAATCCGAATCAAACCATGTTGAGACGCGATTTGATTGAACCGCTGGCCTCCTTAAATATGGCCCCCAACACCTGGGAGGCTTGGAACGCAAGCCGTGCTGTTCCCCAGGTGTTGGGAGGCCCAAAGTGAGGCTTGGACAGCAGACCCGTGACAGCCGAGTGCATCGAACACTGCGGGAAGCGGGAAGCTGTCGACCGCGCATGTGCGGAACGGCACACCCCGGGAACCCGGAAGCACCCGGAAGCACCCGTTACCCGGAGCGGCCGTCCGCACATGCGCGAGACTACGCGTCCCAAAGGCCCGGGAGCACCTGGTGCCCAAGACCGCCCTGTACTTCCCAGGCGAAAGTGGGGGTACATCCTCCAGGACGTGGCACGCCGCATCAGGTAAGTGGACTGCAACGAGCCCGGGATGGACGGCGTGACATATGGACTGTTAGTATCGTAGAAAGCAGATGTAATCTTAAATACATGGGAGCATGCAGAAGGTTTTCGACTATTTGTTTAGACCAACAATAAAACATGGGGTGAAGTGGTGCTCAAGGCCAAAGTAATTGATACTCAGGCGTTTCACTTGTATTTTCAGATGTGCTCTGCATGTTGAAATGATAGTCATTTAGATTAGAATGTTTCAATGGAGCCAGTAAGCCGGGGCGGATGAGATAGCTATCGTCAGTTCAAAGCGAACCAATTTACTCAGCCTACTTCATATCGCTTGAAGTATCTATGCGAACCATGTCCAATTATGTTTAAGGTTAAAGGGCTTAGGACAGGTGTTACTAGTAACAAATGTTTAAATATTTGATGATCTCGTGACCTACCACGGACGAATCCAAAGAAGAGGTGTATTATAAATATGATCTGGAGATGGTAATTAGGATATTGACCAATGAGAATGGAACAATTGGAGAAAGATGGGATTTTTTTGTAGAGGTTTTGTCTAATCATGTGTGGGGGGTGGATTGTAATAAAATATATGGGAGTGTTTTAACTGTTGCAAAACTGTATGTAGTGTGTCAACTTATGTGGTGCAACGAGACTTGGGTTAGTTTGGCTCAATAGAGTCATCTAGCTGCTCCCTGGACGATTGTACAATAAACTTGCTTTAAGTACAAAACGTGCAATCACTTCTTAGGTGGTGGGCCCGCTTTGGGCTAAGGTGATTAAGGGCCCTCCCCTACAGTATCTTGTTGGTTAGTTAAAATCCAATAACAGAAACAAAACGATAAAGCACCAACGAGTATCAACACTATATCAGATGTAGGGACTATATATAAATACAGTATTTACAAATAGATCTAACCCAACTCAGTAGAGGACAATGCCAATTCTTTCATTCAAAATCATGTAAAACATGTAAATGCATTAACATTTGCACACATATCATATTCATTGTGTACATTATCAATTCATAGTTAACATGTTGATTAAACAAGTTAGTAGTTCCAATGCATTTTAAATAAACAGGCAAATGGTTTGTATTGTTCACATTAAGCAATTTAGGTAACATTCCTCATTCATTCCATTCGGTATGACTGTATCAAGCCTGTCTAGTTAAAAAGCCTCCCTCTGACTGACCACATGGGCATCATTGATATGTCCAGAATAGGATCTTAGTACATCTAGAATTTGGAGGTACATATGTGTCATTCAATGCTTAAGTTCAAATACATGTTTTGTTATTTATGAGTTGAGGTTCTTTGTTCTTAAATTAGATCAGCGTTCATTCCATTGTAATTTAGTTTTGTGATACGATTGACCATCATAATACATTCCACAGGGACAATGTATAATAAAAACGATAATTGATTTTCATAAGTTGCATAATCATATAGCCCGATTTTCCTGCCAGTACGTGGGTGGAAAACTAAATTACGTTTAGTTACATACTTGCATTTAGTACAGTTGAGCCAAGGAAATATCACTGCTATCATTTAGACCTAAAATGTATTATGTATTACTTGTGCTGCACAAAACATTTATCACCAACAGATATATTAAATGTTTACTGCGTTTATGAGCAAAAACGTATGGAGTATGAAACAATGTACTGTTTTTTGTCATGTTCAAAAATTGTCCAATGTTTCAGAATTATTATTTTTTCATCTTTTTACTTTGTATAGAGTATTTAGAGATGTAGCCTTTACTCTGGTTCAAGAGATCATAGCTGGATTGCTTGTTGGCCTTTTCTTTCTCACACTCTAAAGCATCATTAGGACAACCTCTAGATGTACATTTGTCCTACATAATCTCTAGTTGTTTGGAACAGTCCTCTTCATCATTGACTATACGTTTGACCCTGTGAAACTGGTTGTACAGTAAATAATAAATTATTTAATGGTGTTCGGAAGATCAATTCTCACATCATGTAGTACATTACGGAAGCAGGTGCTGAGGAACAAAACTCAATGGGCATCACTAAAATTTAGAACATGGTCCCATTAAGCGGGTCCTCAATAACTGCTTCTGTTGCCCTTCCAGGACTAGTGCCTCATCATGCTTATGTATGGCATGCTGCACAGCATTGCCTTTAGCTGCAATGTGCCCATGCCTGATGAGTGAGATCATGATGATGACTCGGATGATGGCACTGATGTCCGTGAGGGACAGGAACCAGATGCCTGTCAGCAACAGGGCAACATAGATAAACTTGTGCTGCATGAAGAAATTATCAACAATTCTTCTGATAAATGGGATTGCATTACTACAATGTACAATAGGGTTCCACTCCACACATCTGTTTTCTTCAGTGAAAAGGCATAGGCCCTCATTACGACCCTGGCGGAAAGCGACTGACCGGAGCGCCACAGCGTAAATAGCGTTTCGCCAATGGACGAAGGAGCAAAGTGCGGCCCATTCCGACCCATCGGGCACGAGCACCACGGCATGGCGGAAGTGCAAAGTCCGCGATGGCGGAAATGACCCCAAAACGGCCCACACCGCCGCCGTACGGCGCCCCAGGTGCAATACCGCCACCCCTCTTAGCGGTCACCGCAGTGTGCGCCTACCGGAAAGTACGGTGGCCGGAAATATACGGAAACGGAAGTTAAAACATGGGCCCGGAACGGGAAACATCCCGGCGTACACCTATAAATACACTAAAACCACACAACCACTAAAATCACTACCCTGAAACACACCCCAACCCGTCAACCACCCTAGCGAAACCAAGAAAAATGGGAAAAGTAGCGAAGAAAGCGTGCGACCGCAAGCGGCAGGTCCACTTCTCCCGTGAGGAACTCACCGTGCTAACAGAGACCCTCCAGGAGAATGCTGCCGTCGTCTTCTCCACGCAAATGACCAGGACGGCACTTGCAAACAAGAAGGCCATATGGGCTCTGGTGGCACAGCGGGTAAGTGCGGTGGGGACCGCACCCCGCACCCCACAGCAATGCCGCAAGCGATGGGACGACCTGCGGATACGCGTCCGCAGCATACTCTCTGCCAACCGCAACATTGCCACAGCCACCGGGGGAGGTCCTGAATCACCCATCAAGTTGACCCCCTGGGAAGAAATCTGTGCCTCCACCATCGGAATGGAGAGCATAGAGGGAGTCGGAGGGATGGAGAAAGGAGTGCAGACATCCGAAGATACAGGTAGGTGGGCCAGGAAAAACTATGCCAAATCCACACAGTCCATCCATGTGAAGTACCATGCGTCCACATAGTGCAACAGAAACACATGTCCAGGAGAACGTCCACACACATCGGCCTGATAGCGCACGTTAAAACCCACAATAAATACATAAATAATTAAAAACCCCTAATACACGCACTACACGTGCAGCAGGCACACCCTAACTGCAGGCTGCCAAACAACTGCACCCTCACTCCACACACAAATCAAAGCACCTCCAAGGGCCCGGCCCAAATCACCCTCAGGTACCACCCCAATGCATGTGACACAATGCAATTCCAATTCCCACAGACCCACCAATAACCCTCGCCCTCCTCTACTCCACCACAGGGTCCGATCCAAACGACGAGCTACAGGACACCCCTACCAGCACACCTGCAAAGAGGGCCAAGACCAACGGCCAGAGACCCTCCACCTCAGCTGCACGCATCAAGACACGGCAGCAGCACAAATCAGGTGGCAGCACAGAGGAGGGAACATCAACAGGCACCCCAGCAGCCAGCATGCCCACAACACCACCACCACAGGTCCCCCCAATGGATGCCACAGAAGGCACTGCCTCCGGTGGCAGCAGCACCATAGGTGACACCCCATTGATGGCAGCATGCTCCGACACAGAAAACGGGGATGCCGAAGTCAGATCCATCCATGACCTGTCCCAATCCCCCTGTCTGTCCCATCCCGTACAACATGAGGATACCACGCAGGGGCACCCACAAGACGACGACTGGCCATCCCCCACAAGCCCTGTGGCAATGCAACATGAGGACAACAGCCCCTCCGTGACACCCCCGCAAATGGCCTTGGCCCAGCAGAGGCAACAGTCCCTCGACCAGTTGATCGAACAACAGCAGCAACTGGCCACGCTCCTCAAGGACCATGCTGATGAATGTGGGGGCACTAAGGCAGACATAGAAACATCAACTGAGACACTTAGGGCACAAATCGAGAGTAGCACCGAGAGCCTGAGAGTCCAAATGGAGAGAAGCACCGAGAGCCTCAGGGGGGAACTGCATGCGACGGCCAAGGACGTATGTGCCGAACTTGCCGCAGTGCGCCGTGTGCTCACTGAGCTCTCGCAAACCCTTAGGGACATGCATGGACGTGAGCAGGCAGACACATCATCCGTTGCAAGCTCCGTCCAGGGCAGCCCCCAACGTAGATCTGGAAGGAACCTGCGCTCCACAGGCAGGGGTGCCCCTGATACCCGCAGAGGGGGCCTGCAATAGCGACAGCCCACTGACAATGAGCATCTTTGGACACTGGTGTTCGGGGGGGAGGTAGGGGGGTGGAGGGGGTGTGTTGGGCTCACTTGGGTGGCGGGTCGATAGGGTGTTCAACATGACATCACATATGCCATAAAAAGTGCACAATCAACCAATGAGATGTGTGGACATTGATCTTTGTGTACTAGGCCATCATAGGCGTACAGTCCATATTGTGCATGTCCCAGACACACGCAGTGCCACGAGTCCCGTGTCCATGTATCAGCCACCAGGCGTGAGTGCTAGAAGCATACATCAATGAGATGCTGACGAATGTCACGGGCCTCCGGTGCCTCGCAGACTCCATGAGGTGCTGCCACATCCCCACCCTCATCATGACCATCATCAGGTGCTTGCAGTTCTGCGTCAGGGGGCATGGGCACATTTCTACGTACGCACATGTTGTGGAGCATGACACATGCCATCACCATCTTTGCAACCTTCTCATGGCGGTACAGGAGTGCCCCGCCAGACCTGCTGAGGCAGCGGAAACGGCCCTTCAGTAGGCCGAATGCCTGTTCTATGACTACACGGGTACGTGAGTGGGCATGGTTGTAGTCCTCCTCATGCTGGTCCCGTGGGTTCCGGACTGGTGTGAGGAGCCATCTCTTCAGTGGATATCCAGCATCACCTGTATGTGGACGAGAAACGTATGATGTGGAATGCCATTGATACGTACGCACACCCCCCCCCCTTCCTGCCAGGTCATTGCCAATTCACATACCCCACATCATCATGCATGTAATGAGACTCACCGAGTAGCCAGGATCTGTTCCCTGCGTGTCGCTCCATGTAGCGTGGTATTGTAGAGTTCCTCAAGACCATAGAATCATGGGTTGATCCAGGGAATCGGGCACAACAATGTGTAATGATCCTGTTGGAGTCACACACCATTTGTACATTCAGGGAATGAAATTGTTTTCGGTTGCGGTACTGGGCCTCCATGGCATGTGGGACGACCAATTCCACATGGGTGCAGTCGATGGCACCAATGCAACCCGGTATGCCGCCAAGTGCATGGAATCCCACTTTCGTGTTTGTAATTTCCTGCTCGGAGCGTGGTAGGCAGATGTAGTCGTCTGCGTGCTGCAGGAGGGCATCGAGCACTTGCAATAGTGTCCGTGAGAACAGTGGCTGAGAAATGCCATGCAACTGTCCGACTGTGTGCTGGTAGGTGCCTGTGGCCAGGAAGTGGAGTACAGACACCACCTTCAGTAGGGGTGGGATGGCGGTTGGGCTATCTATCATGCTGACAAGGTCAGCCTGTGTCATGTCCACAATGGCGGCTATGGTGTCCCGGTCCAAACGGTAGAGGGTGTGGATCTGCTCATCAGTGAGGTTGAACGGATGTGCTCGGAGGCGTGGGATTGCGGGCTGCCTGCGTGGTGGTAGTGGCTGTGCTGGTGGGCCTTGCTGGCCCTGCCTTGCCCTCCTCCTCCTCCTGCGTCTCCTCCGTGCGGCCGGTTGTAGTTGGTGTTCGTCTTCCTCTTGGAGTTGGAGCACTTGCAGCGCTATCAGGTCCCCCAGGGCCAACATCGCGAGTCCTGCCGGTAGCATTTCTGTGTGGTTGTGGGAGGAGACTGGCTGTGCAATTCATGTGTTTTCAGGCTGTATGGCCTCCACCTGTGGTGATTCATTCCACCTGTGCAAACTGCTCTCCCCTTTGGCCGAGCACGTCACGCGCACAACGCTGCAATTCGGGGAATGGTATCTTGCTATTGCTATCATGTATTTGTACCCGATGGGCGTGTTGGATTGGTTGTTATGTTCATTCGGCTATGGTCCCATTGTTTCCCATTCCATCTGTGCAGTCGCGAACAGACTTGTGAAGGGTCAGTGGAACGTAGTACTCGAGTAACGGTGGGCCCTCATGCATCACTGTACCGAGTTGCAACGACCGGCGGGGCGTCCCATTCGTGGGTGAAGGCAGTTGCCATTTTCACACACAGCCGCACTCGATGGAATAATTAGGGATTTCAAACGGCCACAGATGCCTTTTTGACGTGATGTTGCAAATGAGGAATTCGAAGGGCGGCGCTTTCGGTTATCAGCTGGCGGCGAGGAGATGCCCACAGGTCTGACTGCAAATATAACGTTCTATTGTTCAATGTCCTTGAGACAGGGCCCATGGCGAGGGAGCAATGATTGATATGAATAGTTTGGGATGCGCATTAGCTACGTGGGCGATGAGGCCGGCCGTTCCAAAATACATGTTACTTCACAACACTGGAAATACGGGCTGGGGCACTGTGGATTTTGCAGGCTGCATAACGCACAGACTCAATGGATGTTTCTAATGTCATGTGAGTAATTATTCAGGCGTTTTGATCCCGGGATGAGGGAATGATGAATGGATGCATGGGCAGGTGATTTGATACAGAGTTTGCCATGTACAGGGCTTCTTGGGATCTATCCGCCTCCCCTGCGCTATGTGATGCAGGCCTGCCATAGTGGGACCATCGTCTATCTGGCCTTGTTGAGCCCTCCCTGTCTCGAGGCGCCCTCAGACACTTGTGTCCATGCACGTTGACATTCCCATCTGATGGATTCTGTTTTGACAGACGCATGCACAGGTACACTCGTTAGTGATGGTGTTTGCACCTCGATATAGATGGTTATGAGTCGCAAGTGGTTTTGGGGTGGTGATGATCCTTTTGAGTGGGCTAGCATGCATATGGCTGTGGATTTCGTGTGATCATTGAAGTGAGTTGTTCGAATGTAGTTCTGATGGCCATTCTGTTCTTTTTCTTTTCTTCTGGTTGACAGGTATCTCCTCCCCTTTTGCCACTGCCATCTGTATGCCACTCCTGCAGATGGATTTTACTCCCGACACCTGCTGCTTCGTGTTCATCGGTGGAGCAGCATTACGATCTTATGGGACGATCGCCAATGGCCCACATGCCCTTACGCAGTACTGGTGTCTCGGAGCAACATTTCGGCCTTTCAGCTGGACTAGTGCCTCCCCATTGGGACAGCCCTGCGGTTCTGTGCGCTTCCATGTTGCCTTTTCGTACGTGAATGTGGCTCTGTGTACCATGGGGGTACAGGGCGACACACAAGTAGTGGCTGGTCATTTCTTGCGGATGCAGCCCACAATGGTGATTAGTGTTTTGGAGTTCATGGCCTGATGGCTGTATGGGCTTGGTGTCTTTGATGTGCATAAATTGCTATTCTGATTTGGCCCGTGTAGCGTTTTTCTTTGCAAGTGATGTGGCATATGCCTATTTGGGGGGCGATGTATTGTGAGGAGATCTGCATTGGGTTCCAGCTTCGGGGTTTAGTTGCGTGGTACTGTACTGGGCGCGTTTGCCTACTGAGCCCGTGAGGTCAGGGATGGGGGCTGCCTATATGACAGTTTGAATGTTGTCATGCTCAGGGGCGGGGGATTGGGTTTTGTGTAACAGATGCCGGTCAGCCAGGTGGACTGGTGGAATGATGTGATTTTCGGAATGTTGCTGGGCACAGGTGCCTGTGTTTGCGTGCGTTTCTTGGTGGGGGACTGTGGTCATGTCCATTGGGATGGCTTCTGTATTCGTGCCATCTGTGACCTGCAGCTCCCATTGGCCCCTCTTGTGTTGCTTTTGTTCGTTGGCATGCATGGGTGCTTTGTACATTTCAATGGTTGCATTGTGACTTCATTGCACCTACAGGGAGTTGTACTTTGTGGGCAGGGAGCGGTGTACAGGCACTCAGTGGGGCCGTTTACGGTTGATTCGCGATGCCGTACTTCTCGCCATGGCGGAATGGTACATTCCGCCATGCCTGATGGCGTTAGGTACATGTCCGCTAGGGTCGGAATTGGCGTACCGTTGCACCATGGTGGTGTTTGCGGTTTCGCATGGCGCGCGCGCGCGTGCTTGGTGCAGTTAGCGTTGGCGTTCACTACGGTGTCGCTAATGGCTTCGTACTTTGCGGTGACGGGTCATAGTCGCACCGAGCGCTATTCGATGGCGGTATTGCATTTCCGCCATCGTTTTTCGATTTCCGCCAGGGTCGTAATGAGGGCCATACAATGAAAGGACGACAACTGTGTATCAAACGATAATTTTAACTGGGGAGGGTAGAAATGGTGCTGCTGCTCTAATAGGAGTAGTGTCAAAAGTAAAAGCAATGGGAAACACAGGGCGTGTCAAGAAATCTGATGTCAAGTCAAACAAAAGCAAATGTCCAGGGTGTGGCTAATAAAATCCAATGTCCAAGGTGAGTGAAAACAAACCCGGGGTCATAGGGTGTCAAAACCGAATCCTGAATGAAGGCAGAGTGGGGATAATCCAACACTAATATAACTTCAAAATTGGAAGGGGCTAAAGTCATATTGAAGGCAAGGGGATTTGAGACGGGGTTTCTTCTCGCTATGTGTCCGCCTGTCCTCTGGGAGCTTGGTGGGGCTTAATGGGAGTTCAAGTGGCTGATGGCAGAAGCGGTGGCGAGTACATTGGACACGGAGCTTCCATGTAAATGAGGGGGTACTGGAAGGGACAGTGGAGGGAGAGGCGGAAGTGGATTTCCTCCCCACAAACTCCTTGGGATTGTTCTTGTAAGGTCAGCAGCCCAGGCAAGGTGGCCTGAGACTGGGGATGCCACTGGCTAGACTTCACCATCTGGTGGCCGAAGGCCCCATTGGAGCCAACCATTTGGTGTACTTGCGCAGGGGAGACATGGGCAGCATGACAGGTGGGCTCGTTGTGCCTGAAGGCCTGCTGTTGGTTGAGTCGAGCATTCTCCATGGCCCTAGGATAGGTCTTCACAGCTGCTAAGCCAGCATTCACAACTGTAGTCACAGCATCCACATTTGCAGTCTTAGCATCTGCAACGTGCTGTCCTATCTTCTTCCTGACAGTATCTTCTCAGCTAAGTCCTCTCTCAGCTGCTTTTCTGCCTGCATATATTTGTGCACACTCTCAGGGATTGGTGGACCTCGACCATGATCTACCATACTGAGGAATAGGTGACCACTAGTTCCCTCCCATTCTCCTCTATCCCTGCTTGGGCTGCCTCCATGTCTGACTGCCTCTCAGAAATATAACTATGAAACTAAAGAGTATAGGAGGTGGGGACAGGGGACAGGGGGGGCATTCTATGCCCATGCCAGGTATGTGACAAATCCCAGCAGCCCTGGAGGAGTGGAAACATCCCTAAGTGGAGGAAGAGGAGATCTTTTTACTGGAGTGATGGTGTACCCCATCACATCCATCACATCACATCCATCACCCACCTCCAGGATGTCCCCTGCCCTTAGCTGCAGGATGGCTGGTGTGACAACCGTGACACAATGGACCACCGACAGGAAATAGATAGCAAGGGAATGCGTGATTGCTAATTAACAGCACCAGTACCAAAGTGGAGGGCTAGTTCAAAACAACACAGATGGGAACGTGCCACACCATCACTCGCAACAATTAGATGCACAGGAAAGAAAAGTGATAAATATGTCTACCTATAGGGCAACCGGATACATAGAACAAGAATTACAAGGACTAAGAGTCATATAACCCACGAACCCTATGCTCAAATCTCTGCATACCTAACTCACGCAAAAATCCACACAACCATCTTCTCGCTCAGCAAACTGCACGCACTACACCATGCTGCTACAACAAAAAAACAACACATAAACTGCACCAACAGCATGTAAGGTCTCACATCGGTCCGATATTCACACCCAAGCTCAGCGCACTGTCAAAACCGAACTGAAGCTGTCAACAGCACACCACTTTCTCACTTTCCTATTCCCTCTTCACCCGACTAACCCATTCACGCCTTCTTGTTTGCAGATCCGCCTGAGCTCCTGGGGACCAATCGCGTTGGTGATGGTGCGCGGTACAAATACCTTTAACATTAACACCATATCCATAGTTGAGGTGAAGGGGTATCCCTTTCTTTCTGACTGTGCAGCTGCCTGGAAGTGCTGATGGAGGGCAAGGGATTGATAGTGGTAGTAGGTGGTTTGATGGTGGGTGGTGGAGTGGTTGTTTATTTCCTGATATCTGGACCAGGTTTGCTTGCCCCTTCTTGGAGTCTTCATCATTATCGTCATCCTCCCCATCATCAGCATCACGAAAGTCGTCATATTCAACTGTGGGTAAAAGTGCAAACCTAATAGGACAGGTACATGGCACACAGGTAAACTGAAACATGTACGCCACTCATATCAGAGGGACATCTTTATGCAATGTCTTTATACCACACAGTGCTAACTGGCAGGAGTAACTGCAATCCCAGGAATGCTGACTTAATAGTGAGCCGATTGGGAATGATTTATGGACGGTAGAGTAGTTCCCATATGAAAACAGTGGTAGCATACATGAAAGGGGTGTGTGTTAGACATGTGAGCATAGATAAAGGGCACACGTCATCACAACGGGCGTAGTTGCTGTGGTATAACCTTTCTTCTGATGCAAACCTGTGAATCACATAGCTCCAGCACATTTGTCATGACACTCCTCATTTCAACTCCCATTATGGATTTCTATGATCGTGGCTCCACCCCCCGCCCATGCTGCCATGCCACTGTTGTGTTGCTAACACCCTCCTTCCCATCTACTTGGGTAGTGTGATGTCAGGCTATAGCTGGCCTGGCATGACAACTCACTGTCACTCAAGCATGCCCCCATATCGGTCTGTGCTCTGCTTTTTTACTTACCTCAATGGCAAAAGATTGTGGGACAAGATTGACAAACTGCAAACCACAGTCCGCATGTGATTACATTGAGCATGTTACATGTTAATGTTAAATCTATTTGTACCGCGCATTGTCACCAGCGGAGTGGTCCCCAGGCGCTCTGGTGGATTTGAAAAGGGAAAAGGGTAAGAAAGATAGTAGGATTGAGTGGGATATATGCAAGAGAGTGGTGATGTGCTGTTGGCAGCCTCAGTTCGGTTTGCACCGTTTGCTGGGCTTAGGTGTGCTTTTCGGTTGGGAGTCACTGTGTGCTGTTGTGTGAGGCTATGTGATGTATATTTTGTTGTTGCAGTGTGGCAAAGTGTGTGCGGTTTGTTGTGCATTAGAGATATGGTTGTGTTTAGTTAGAGTTTGAGATGTGTATGCAGAGCGCTGAGATTGTTTAGTGGGTTGGTTAGTGGCATCGCTGTTTAGAAGTGACACATGCTAATCTTCACAATCCTGTCTCGATGTGGCACAATGCTAATCTTTACAGTTCTATCTAAATGTGATGCAAGCTGACTTCACAATTCTGTCTAGATGTGACGCAAGCTAGTATTACATTTGTCTAGATATGACAATGCTAATCTTCACAAATCTGACTAGATGTAATGCACTGCTAATCTTCACAATTCCGTCTAGATGTGATGCAATGCTGGTCTACACAATTGTGTTTAGATGTGACGCAAGCTAGTAGTACAATTCTGTCTGAATGTGACGGAAGCTAATCTTCACAATTCTATCTAGAGATGACGCAAGCTAATCTTAACAATTCTGTCTAGATATGACGCAAGCTAGTATTACAGTTCTGTCTAGATATGATGCAATGCTAATCTTCATAATTCTGTCTAGATGTGACCAAGCTGACATTCACAATTCTGCTTAGATGTGATGCAAGCTATTCTTCACAATTCTGTCTAGATGTGACGCAATGCTAGTCTTCACAATTCTGTTTAGATATGGCGCAAGCTAGTATTATAATTCTTTCTAGATGTGACAGAGGCTAATCTTCACAATTCTGTCTCGATAGAACACAAGATAGTATAACAGTTCTGTCTAGATATGACGTAATGCTAATCTTCACAATTTTGTCTAGATGTGGCACAATCTAATCTTCACAATTCTGTCTAGAAATGACGCAAGCTAATCTTTAAAATCTTGTCTAGGTGTAGTGCAAGCTGACATTCACAATTCTGTGTAGATGTGACACAAACTGGCATTCACAATTCTGTCTCGATGTGACGCAAGCTAGTATTACAGTTCTGTCTAGATATGACGTAATGCTACTCTTCACAATTCTGTCTAGATATGATGCAAGCTAGTATTACAGTTCTGTCTAGATGTGACGCAAACTAATCTGCACAATTCTGTCTACATAGGACGCAAGCTAGTATTACAGTAATGTCTAAATATGACGTAATGCTAATCTTTACAATTTTGTCTAGATGTGACGCAAGGTTATCTTTACAATCCTGTCTAGGTGTGGTGCTAGCTGATATTCACAATTCTGTCTAGATGTGACGCAAGCTGACATTCACAATTCTGTCTGATGTGACGCAAGCTAGTATTACAGTTCTGTCTATATATGATGTAATGTTAATCTTCACAATTCTGTCTAATTCTGTCATATATGTAACTTTTTCTGGACTAGCTAGCACAGAGTATAGTCTACCTAGTTGAGAGATATTGCTCACTAATAGTTATCTTGATGTGAGAGATGGCTGGGCAACACAGTTCACAACTCAGTGAGTCTATGGGGGAGGGACAGTTGCAGAATGGAAGTGGGTACATGCACGCTACCTTCTATTTGGTGGTAATAAGATAGGAGAGAGGTGAGCCAGTTTTGTGGTTGCAGAGATAGATGTGCCCCTGTTATGTTAAAATATGTTATGTTAATTTATACTGCGCACCGAAACCACCCTAGGGCAGTCTCCAGGCGCTCACGTGGCTCTGCAAGAAAGTGGACGTGGTTGCTTAGTGATGGAAGAATGATAGGATAGGTCCAGAACCAGGAGAAACTGGCGTCTGTGCGTGCTGGCTTGCAGATGGTAGGTTGCATTCAATGGCTTGTTGTATCCATACGGGTAAGGCCCAATGCTTTGGGCATTTTCTGTGTGTGTGTCTGTTTGTCATGTTGGGGTGGGTATGAGTGTTTCATGGGTAGTTTGGTAGGTGTTTAAGGTTATGTGCACTGACTTGTTGTGTCCCAATGGCTAATTGTATTGAATTGTATTGTAGTTGTTATTTATATAGCGCTCTTTCCCCACTTGTGTGGTCTCAATGCACTTTTTCCTTGGTTGAACGCCCTTGGTGACCGTAGTCGATGTCGTTGGAGAGTTCTAAGGGGGTTAGGTTAGGAGACGCGTGAGTAAATGTTGCCATTCTAGGACTTAGGTGGCTGGCAAGGCTCGACTAAGCAACCCCAGAGAGGTCAGACACATGTGTGGGTGCTGTTGAGGGTTAAAGATAGATTGCTATTGTTGAGAGAGTTTATGTGTGTCAGCTATACCAAATTCCTTTCGGGTGGTGGTTGCTTCATGCTGGTGGTAGAGGTGTTGAGGTATGTCAGGTGTTTCAGTCTGGACGACTATGTGCTTAGCCGTAGGCGTATTGTATCATGCATGGATGCTAAGCTGTGCCTGCGGCCTGTGTCCACACTAGTGGTGCGAGCTATACGTACTGTAGATTCGAGAGTCCTGTATATTGGGAGAGAGGCCTACACCAAACAGTGAAATTTAAGAACAACGTTAAGCACAGCTAGGTTTGAATCCCTGTATAGTGGGAGAGAGCCCTAAACCTGACGATGAAATTAAGTACAGGGCTAAACAAGCTAAGGCCTACACTAACAGTGCAATTTAAGTAGAGGGCTAAGAAGAGTATCCTTGAGTTCCGAGTCTCGGGTGTCCCCCTGCAGTATGTTTTGTCATGTAGTCAGCCAAGAGAGGCTGTGCCTAAACTGAGAATCTCTATGGTCGGCAGGCGGCCACTGTTTCGCGGTGTTGCAGGTCTCCATATAAAACGAGCAGACAGAGGGGGCTACCCCTCGATTCGTGTAGGTGGAGGGGGGCCTAGGCATGAAAGGCCATGGATTACAGCTGGTTGTATAGTAGGTATCCGTGATGTAACGGTCATCGAGGGCTTGTTGGACCTAGCTTGGGGAATAGACTTGAATCTCTTTGTTTAGGAAAAGAAGAAAATATTCAAAGTCATGATGTATTTTAGATTGAGTGCTTATATGTTCTTTCTGTTTCTTTTGTCATCATGTTCAAAGATGACAACAAGTGTAAATGTAGAAAGTTTAAATGTATCTAGTTTGAAAGAACCTGAGAATGCATTGTCAAGAATAAGAAGAAGTATTGATTTTGATTTCTTTAATAATAGGGATGATGAAATAGATCCCACAACAAACGCACATGATTTTGCAGTAGATGAACTATGGTACAGCCATATGAGGAAGGTTGGGAGAGAGGGATCAGTAGGATATTGCTACATTTGCTCTCTCATCCCCAACACTTATATTGTCCCTATGGTGTTTATCCCAAACAAAGTAGATGTAGCAAATGCACCGTGTCTAGTGCACCTAGCATTGTGCAGGGTCCGAGGGCAGTTGAAAGCGCAGTCAGTTACAGCATCCATTTTGCCTATCAATGAAGAATGTTCAGCTGCATATTATGATATGGCATTTATAACGTGCCCATACTCAAGTGCTTCAAGGTGCGATTGTAAAGAGGTTTCCGGTTCCGGTTGAGTGTGAGCTGCGGCTTGATTCAGTGTGGCGTATTGAGGCATATTGAGGCGTACTGAGCGTTCTGGAGAACAGAGGCACTGTCCTCGGAACCTGGATGTCCCGAGCCCCGCTCCTTGTGAGAGTCCAGTGAGCCTGTGAACGCACGATTCCCCGAGTCGAGGAGTCAAGGAGCCCAGGAGTTCGGGAACCCAGGAGTTCGGGAGCCGCTGGAGCAATCGGAGCCGCTAGAGCAGAGCAGAGTGAGCTGCCGAGCTGGGCTGCTGAGTGGGCTGCCGGGGCAGGGCTTCATTGCGCGGCGCGGGTTGGAGGGGGTTCAGAGAAAACAGAAAACAGCCCACCCGTGGTAAGGACCTTACAGGCGTTTTGCTTGTTTGTTTGAGCTTGTGCTGTGTTGCTGTGTAGTGACATTGTCACGTTGTGGGTCCGCCCGTAAAATTCAGAGAGGCTGGGAATACTGTTTCGTCTGTTTTGGAAGCGTTTTGAAAGTGTGACTAAGCCCTCTACCTACGGGTCATTTGGAACGCCAAGGTTATCTGAACATAACACTATTATTACCTTCATTATTTTTAGTGTTTGTTATAAAGGGGCTATTCTCAAACCATATAGACATCATAAAGCCTCAGCAGGAGTGCCTTCGGAGTGCTTAGCTCTGGACCTCCCCAGATTCACAAAGGGGGAGTTGTCACAGACTGACTACTTGTACTCAAGATATTGCTATTTCGAAATTAGTGGGGGTTATCCACAAGCAACATTTCACAGGCAGTAAATGCCAGAGTGCCTCCACATAAGAGCGGCGTTATTGGAATCATTTAGTGGCTCTGTGTAAAACAGCGCAAAACAGTGTCTTTGGAGCCTTTGGGTATTGACATTGGTGAAACAGCAATAGCACAGAGTGAAAGGGCGCTATTAAGGCCCAGTTTGGGGGTTGCTGGAGCTATTTTTCACCCTGTTTACACGAGTACTCGGGGGAGTGGCGGTGAGTGGCAGTCCTGCAGTCATGTTAGGCAGGTCAGGCTCGACCGCCACCTTACCATTCAAACTACAGTCGCTTGATGCGGAAGACATGACAAGTCGATGCCTAAGGAGTAATGCTAAACAGTCTTCCAAAAACATTCTCGCATCTAACCCAGTCAACAGCAACCACTTCCCTGTGACTCAGGGAGAAACATCAGAGGTCAACCCACAAATCCAAAGCCCCGGCCCTAAAACATCAGAGCAACTGGGTAAAAGATGCATGACCTTGGGGCAAGGTAATGACAACAAACCTACAAACCCGCCCTTTGATGTCCGCAACGCTAAACAACTTCAAAACCTCAACGATCCGGACTTACCAGACGAAAACGCTGGCCCACCGAACCTGCACGATGCTGGACTTCCACCGTCCCGGACGCCTGGGGTCTCCACTCCGCTGCTGCGGGCCGGCTCGGAACCGACGGGAACTCCGCGACGGCCCAGAGGGGCGGCCGCGTCGATTTCCCAGCCTCCGCTGCCGAACCTGCCGCGGGTGGTCGCTCCGGATAGTCGTCGGCCGCCAGGGGCCGGGTCCAGCCTGGATCTGGGACCTTTACCACCAATGAGCCCGCCGATGTCAGCTTGGCCGTCCCCGACGGCGGTCGCGGCTCCGCGGCCTCCAGGAGGGGAGCCGGTGCACTGCGGACCGGCCTCAGAGAGCGCATCGGGCCGGGAGAGGAAGTTGGCCGGCTGGGACAGCGCCTCGCCGGAGGGGGATTCTTCCCCGCCCCCCTTGGGTAGGACGAGGGCAGCGTTACCCGTCCAGGCGGAGGGGCGCCGACCTGAGGACCAAAAGCTGCCGGGCCACAGAAGACCAGGAGAGGAAGGTGTGCTTCCGACGCGGGAACGCAGGAGTGAGCTCACAACAGCGCCTCCTCTGGCGGGATCCCTGTCAGTCACAACAATCTACGACGATGAGGCCTCAAACACCTCACTAGTTCAGGAAAACGCTGATAATACTGAGAGGAGCGTCTCAGTCCCTCTACCATCCAGTAAAACGAGGGTTACCCCCTCTGATAACACTACAAAAAAGAGACCTCGGTTGACTACCGACCTCAACAAAAAAACTGAGCCCTTATTAAAACAAGTGAGCGCCACCAAAACATCACGGACGACTCCTAAAATACCAAGAAAGGGTCTCAAAAAACCCCAACGCCCCCTGAAGCTTCTATCAGACTTTTTTCATAAGCATTCTAAAGCCATTCAACAAAAATGTAAAGAGCTGACAGACGCCGAAATTCTCGAGGCAGCTGACGCAATCACTCCCCCGCGAAAACATCGGAGGTTGATACAAGCAAATCGAAAATTACCTCACCTCCCTTCAAACAAAGACAATAGAGCGGCACCCGTCAAGGACCCGATAAAAAGTCACTTTTCTGGCCAAGTAACACCAACAATTCCACAAATCACCTTAGAAAACGAGAATGAGACAAACGTGCAAACTTCACCCCCATCCTTAAGTTCCATATCTATACCAGTTGCTCCTCCAGTTAGCAACACAACGGCCTTAACGTCAGCTCTTACTCAACCTCTCCTGCACAACCACACTAACACAGTCCAAGAAACCCAGCCTCTAACGTCCTCTCCAAACCAAGAGATACGGGAAGAGGAGAGGTCTACACCCTTTCGACACAGTTTGACGCCATTGGACCCATCAGACCTCACTCCGACGAGTATGCCTCCACCAGTACCACAAGTTTTGACACTTGAAAAGTCCCCAAATCTTCGGCAAAGCGCCAACAACGCCCAAAACACTCAACCTATGGCGCCGGTGTCGTCACCCCCAGGAGAGACGTCCAAGCCCACAAACCATCCCCAGGAAAGAGTCTCTGAAAGAACTCACTTTGGCAGACCAAAAAACAGTCTTCAGTTTGAGAAAACTTTAGACTCTTTCTATTCAAACTTGGACAATTACAACAGCCAAAGAAGACACTCATTTGACCTCCCATCCAGAAGATCAACAACTGCCATGACACCTGGCATACGACTCTCACCTCCCCCCAAAAGCAGACCGTCTTCACAAAGTCACTTACCCTTAAACGACTCCCAGCCCAAAAAACTGGACACTTGCACTCTGATGTCAGCCCTATCAATAGCGCTAAATCCATTCGTCAAATTGTATGAAGCAATCGGAGATACGATGAAAGATCACACATCGGTCCAAACGACAATGCTAAATAAACTAACCTTCTTGGAAGGCTACATCCTGGCCCTAGAAACAAAGAGCCAGTCGTTAGAGAAAAAACAAACTCAAGAACCTTCCACACTCTTACTCCTAAATCAGTATCAAACCAAGTGTCCCTCTTCGCAAGCATTGACACAAAAAACCTCCAAAGGCACGCAAACCCTCCCCTTTATAGATTTAACTGTACCTTCAATCACCACGAAAGAGAATTTCACGCTACCAAAAGGAGGGAAAGAAGCAAACTCCAAAAGAAATGGAATCATGGCACTTGAACCAATCTTCCAACTACAGGTTCCTGCTAAATCAACAGTGCTAGTTACCCAAACACGTGCAACAAACCAGTCAAAAGAGAAAGGAACAGCCAAACCACACCGAGAAGGAAACAAGTCCAACCACGAGAAAGAACTTGAAACCTCTCTGAACGACGAAGACCTCCTGAACATCACTCAACATTTTACAGACCAATCCACAACTCAATCTGATGAGGTGCAAGGAACAACAACTCTACAAGCCACAAGTACAATCCCGGTCGAAAACCTCGTCACAAAACGAGTGACCACGGAACAACTTGGCCTTACCGACAAAGAACGAAAACAGCAGTCGACCTTGACTAATCGCATCTCAAAGGACTGCTTTCTGGGAAAAACGAGGGTTGAAAGGAACTCCAAACCCCACAATCCAGAAAATGATAAACGCGAAGCCCAACGTTGTCGGCACTCAATAAGGTTTACCCGAAGATTGAGCAGCAGCCCCCCCTCTTGCAGACTTAAAGCTCAGGCGCAGAAATCACAAGTCAGAAACCACGTAAAGGAATCTATGAGGACAACCTACAAATCAAAAACTGATAAATACCATTCAACAACTCAAACAAGATGGATATGGAAACTTGAGCAGATTCCGGGTAATTTTGACAAAGTGATACTAAACAGAAGAGGAGTGATGGACTTGTTTAGTTACATCCCGCAACTCAGTTCAGTTAAACCAGCAGACCTCCAGATCGTCGACCCTAGTCATAAGGGTCCCAAAGCCATTTCTCACTTATACATAGCATCACAAACAATCAATAATGCTTTTAAGTCTGCCCTTGAAGAACTCTTAATTATGGGGTATGACCTCACGAGATCATCAAGAGAAATTAAACCACGTGATTCTCGAGAAAACACTTACGTTCAAGAACCCAAAAGGAAAACTGAATACCATCAACCGTCACACCAACCCCGACCTTTGTCCAGAAAAGAACAAGTAAATACTCCCGTGAGGGTCCAAAAATTAGCCATGAGCAAAGTGAACCAAAAGCCAAATCACACTAGACCAGCTAAAAGTTTGGAAAACCCGACTCCAACGCTCAAGAAAATCGAAAAACTTGCGACAACCGTAACAACCAATCACTCAAAAGAGCCTCCAAAGCTCCAAAGGACAGTCCAAAACGAGACATACCAGGGGGTGGCAAAAACATCTCAACCCTCACCTCCCCAATCATTCTGGTCTTGGTTGCCGAAAGCCCTCAAACAAAACCTACAAAAATAGCCACCCAAGAGAAGATCCCACAGCAACACCTACATCCACCAGATCCTCAAAGCCCAAGACCAAATAAAAATGTGTTCGTGGAACACTCGAGGCTCTCTTCACCTAACAACCCCAGGATCCAGGAACTTAACAACCTACGACATCATCTGTCTTCAGGAGACATGGCTTCTTTTACCACCAATTCTCGACGGTTACGAGACCCACACTGTGGTGGCCAAGAAGAGCCTCTTAGGCCGCCCTACAGCGGGGCTGCTCATCGCCATCCGCGGTGGTCGAGGCCTAACGGACTCACAAAAAATAAAAGAAAGCCACTTCATGTTGATGGTCAAACTAAACTGGGAAACAACAGACAAAAAATCAAACAAACAAACAACGAAAATAATCATAATTGTCACCATTTATTGGAACCCGGCAACTGTCGAGTGTGGGAAATTCATTAAAACAATAGAACAAGAACTGGACTGGGCGCAAGTCACACATCACCCAGACTATGTAGTCTTATGTGGAGATCTAAACATCCATAGCCAGCAGAGCGAAAAGTCAAAGGCATCCAAAAGTAAAAAACGTCCAATTGACCAGAGATCCACCAAATGGCAAAACCTTATGAAATCGAGATCTTTCGACAACTTGGACCAAGTCTTTGCTGACCCAAACAGACTTCCAACCTGGGAAGGAATGAATTCAAACTCCACAATCGACTACATTCTGGTATCACGTCCTCTACTACTTCACATTAATTCCTTCAATGTGATCAAAACAAGGGAAAGCGACCACAACCTGCTGGAGACTACTTGGTCAACAAATCCGCCGAAAAACTACTCAATGTGTGCAGAACTCGATCTTAACGCTCAAGGGACAAGACTCCGGATCACGGAAAAGGCAATAACAACCATCTCTAAGCTCTACAACGACCGAGTTAAATACCGACACACTTTGGCGGTTGATTATACACCTTTGTTGACTGTCTGTAGAGTCCCTTTCAAGACCAAAAAGCCAAGGGCAGCTGACCAAAAACATATGTATGACAAACTGGTTGTCGAACGAAAAAGAGAGCTAAGGAAGACAATAAGGCTAGCACGAAAACTTGCCCCCTCGCAGGCTACGACCGTCCTGAAAGAAGCAAATACAAAATACAAATCTTGGTTAAAAGGCCACCGGCACAAGCTCTACCAACAAGACGCAGAAGACATCCTGAAAGCCATAACAGGCAATCACGCAAGAGACTTTTGGTCCCTCCTACATTCAACAACTCCAGGCGAGCGCCCAAGTCAGTTGAACGGTATTGGTCAGTTGGCCTGGGAAAAGTACTTCAACACCCTGTTTAAGCGCACCTCGACAGAAACCTCTAGGATGGAAAATAACGACACCTCTTGGAGATGCTTAGATAACATCGAAGACATTACAATGTTAATCAAAAAACTGAAACCATCTCGTGCCCCCGGCCCTGACGGCATCACGAACTTTGATTTAAAAGCACATCCGGAAACCTGGGCGCCCCTGTTGAGTCAAATTTTCAGACGATGTTCCGCCACAAAAACCATCCCTCCAACGTGGAAATGTGCCAACGTGGTACCTATCTTTAAGAAGGGCAACCGGTCAGATCCTACTAGCTATCGCCCAATCGCTCTCCTTGACCCAATGGGAAAGCTGTTTGGGTCTCTTTTGCTAAATCACTTCATTGCCTGGGCAAAAGAATCTCCCTGCAACGACAAACTACAAACTGGCTTCAAAAAAAATCTGGGGACAAATGCAAACATATTAATACTGAGCGCCCTGAAAAGTAAAATCATGGAGGGCCGTCCACGCCTATTCATCGCCTTTGTCGACTTGACACAGGCTTTCGACAAAGTGGACCGGGAAAGACTATGGAGGAAACTAGCTCTATGGAAATGTCCCCCAGACATACTCAACCCCATCAAGGCCCTATATACCAACACTTCAATGAGGGTACGCCTGAACCAACAAGGTTTGTTAACCAAAGAAATAACAACAGCCAGAGGAGTCAAACAGGGCTGCCCCCTGGCCCCCGCCCTGTTTTGGTCCTATCTGGGTGATTACCAAGACTCAGAAAAAGAGACTCGAGCGTTCCCCCCCAAACTCGGAGGAGATCAGATCAGTCGGCTCTTATACGCAGACGACTTAATTCTTCTGGACAACACTCCGATAGGACTACAACGGCAATTAACAAACCTAAAACAATATATTGCGACAAACAACCTGGAAATTAACCAATCAAAAACTAAAATGATGGTCATGGAGAAATCTGCAACAAAGAAATCTACCCTACCGCTAAGACTAGGCGAAACAACCATCGAAAAAGTCCACAGTTTTAAATATCTTGGAGTCATTTTAGACAGCTCTCAAAGAGACAATGCGATGCAAGAGGCGCTCCGTGGAAAAACCACAAAACTAGCGACACAAGGCAAAGCCATTGATATCAAATTTGGCCGTTTTTCAATCATTCCAGTACGAGATTTTTACAAAAAAAAAGTCATACCATCCTTGACTTATGGTGTGGACGCAATGCCAACCATCCCCCAAGAACTGTGGCAGAATTTGGAAGCATCCTTCTGGAGAACAGTCTTAGGTCTCCCCAAATCCACGCCAATAACACTGATCAGACGTGAACTCACGCTCTCATCTTTGAAAGCATCAATCGACTGTAATAGCGTCCTGCTCTATCGGAAGTGCATTCAGAACGACGCTCCATATGCCTATAAACTGATAAGCGAAGAACTCCGTCTTGGAACTTGTCGAATGCTCTCTCACTGGGAAACAAAAATCTTATCCATCCTAGACTCAGTGGCTTGTAGCAAGGAGGACCTTATCAACAATCCAGCCAGAGTCACGAAAAAAATCAAAGAACTGGATTGGATTCTCACCACCGACACGGCGACGCGATACAAACTTACCAACCATCTACCAGTCTTTTGCAAGAAACTTGATACAGTCCAACCATATTTGAAATTATTTCCGAATAGATTGGCGCGAAACTACTACCTAAGAATAAGACTAAATCTATTGGAAACTAACGAAATCCTATCGATCAGACACCTATCCACTACTAGCAGTTGCCGGCTTTGCAAATCAAGTTCGGCAAAGGAAACCATACGCCATCTTCTTCTGACCTGTCCGTCAACGACAGATATCCGACGCACCTATTTGAAAGACATTTTCACAAACTTTATCTTACAAGATGAAGAAGCGTGCTGGAATAAACTGATAGACGGCGACAAACAGTCGTGGCAATTTGCAACAATAAACATCATGACTTTCATCTTCAACGTGCTGCTCCCACGACAGGCTTCAGGAAACGCCTTGTGAACTTGACCACCAAATTTGACGGATAGGTCTCAGCCGCCGTTTGTTAAAAAATCTTTTAGATTAAAAAACAAATAAAAAAAAAAAAAAAAAAAAAATAAAAAGAGCAGAAGAATGTCTGGTGTATACAAAGAGCCCGATTGAGTTTAGAAGGCACTATTTTTACCAAAAATCTATGGGAGCAAGGGGTGAAGAGTTGAAGAGCTGGAGGAATGAGGGGATTCTCAGAAGAATAGGTGGCACATATAAAGCAATAATGTAGAAATGTGTGGCAAGGTTATTTGCAACATCTGACGTGGTTCAAAGAACTGGAAAAACCTGTTAAAATACAGACATTTACCCATTTTTTTCTGTGTTTTAAGAGCGATGGCACAGTGCCCCCTGGCACAAATGGGAACTGCAGCCGCATGCTTCACATTGCTGATCTGGCTGGAGTTACAACTGCCCTTTTGGACATTTTTTGGACGTGTGGATTATATGCCTACAGGCAGTTTCCTCCAGACTGGTGAGGTGTGTGCAGTTTCTCTACACTCCATGTGTCAATGTTCATAATCCCTAAGGAACACTGGTCCTGGCCCGCCCAATGCCCAAAGTCATGTCTGTATCCCATTTATCCCCTATGCCCCTTGCGTCCCCATCATCATCACATATGGACAAATCAATTACTTTATTCGAAAATGGGAAGCAAGAACCATTGCAACGGACACAGTGTTTGAACTACATTTCTGCAGTATCATCAAAAGCCTTAATGTACATTCCTCAGCAGTACCGACTGTTTAGTCATACAGTGACATTCTTCTCTTCTCTCCTGGCACCTGGTGTCCAAACCACAGCAAATGCCAAGTGGCTCCAGGTGACCAGTTATGAACTTTTACTGTTTATCAATTCACCTGAGTCAGAGTTCAGTGCCATCAAGGAAGAGGTATGGGCCCTGAGTCTCATAACCTTACAGAACCGTTACATCCTCAACCTCCTGATAGCTATGGAGGGGGGTGTCCAAAAATTGGGTGTACATGCTGCATATTAGTGCCTCCCAATGACTCAAAGAATGGGACCTTGACACAACCCATTGTTGCCTTGCATAAGCTCAGAGTGATTATGGAAAATGAGGCAGGAATTACAAATGATTTGTGCTTGCATCCGCTCTTGGATGCCGTTTTGAATGAGCCTCGCTGTGAAGATTTTTCAACCTATTTTTGTCCTTTTTCTAATTTGTTTTCTGTTCTTGCCAAATGCTCTCACGATGTTGTTCTGCCCAGAAACCGAAAGCAGCTGCTATGGTGAATGTGACCCTGTCCAAAGCTAGAATCAATATCATTTCATCTCACATGGGTACTCACACTGAAGCTGTTTTGTGTCCTCCACCAAGTTGTGATGATTGTGTGGAGCAGTGGGTAGATTGTGTAATGATGGGGGACAAGTTGAGTTTGTTCAGTTTAGGAGTATGCCAATATTGGAGCCGGTATGAGAGATGATTGCAGGATTGCTGCGCAAGAAAATGATTATGATGTGTTAGTTAAAGTGTTAACTAAAATGGGGGGGATGTTGGGGTGGTCAGGAAAGGTCCTCACAATCAATAGGGGTTCATTTTGCGTGTGCCATATTTATGAATGGAGATGCAGCAAAATGGGTGCAATGTTTTAAATTTATATGTATACAGTGAAGTTAAATGTGAATGGGATTTGTTACTTAGTGTTACTTTTTGGTTAAATGTATACATATTAGCTTCACACGTGCATAGAAAGACAACTGTCAAAACCACCAAATGAAATATATAATAAGATCAACCAGGAGTTGTCCTAATGAGCAAGCAAGGAAGGGGACTGGTCATAGAGAACCCACTGTGAAGAAAATATGACAGTTAAATATGCATGTACACTGATATACATACACAGGGAATTTATCAAATCTACATGTAGTGGGCCTTATTTTTACTAAATGGATGAAAACACAGCAGTAAGGGTTTGACTTTAAGAAACTGGTTTTGCAGAATTCAGAGGCTAGAGGATGGGTAAATAAGTAACTACAACCTTAGTCGATGGTCAGCTCAGCTAAAGAAACTGGTCATGGTTTTTATGGTGTTATAGATAGCGTCACTTGGGCGCAGCGTACCTGTTCGTCCAGTTGTTGACTTTGTAGATGATGCAAGAATGCCAGGAGTCTTGAGGAGGTGTGGTGAGTGACGCAGGGAACCAGCCCAACTCCTGCCCAAATTGAACTGGACTGGAGGTGAACCAGCTCCCAACGCCATGGGTGCGCTCTCCCCTGATTAGCGTGGCGTCAGGACAGTGTAAGCGCTGACAGGGGGCGCCTTGTTGTTTTAGGTTCAAAGTTCTCTGATGACGGCTGGATCAAGATGAAGGCGAGCCGAAATCCAGTGGTAAATTTCCAGGTAGATTGCAGACAGCAATGGAGGAGCAGGCCAGAGGGCAAGGGACACAGGGAGGACCAAGGAACCTAGAGTACCAGAGATGGAGGGGAACCACCCCAGGCAGGGAGGAAGGGAGCCCAAGAACAAGGAAGCAGGAAGACCCCCTACCCAGGTAGGGAAGGGCAGGACCAAGGACAGAAGGAAGGAACAGGGAGCGGGCAGGGCAGACAGGAACAGGAACAAGGCAGATACAGGAGCGAAAAACGACGATCCGAATCAAACCATGTTGAGACGCGATTTGATTGAACCGCTGGCCTCCTTAAATATGGCCCCCAACACCTGGGAGGCTTGGAACGCAAGCCGTGCTGTTCCCCAGGTGTTGGGAGGCCCAAAGTGAGGCTTGGACAGCAGACCCGTGACAGCCGAGTGCATCGAACACTGCGGGAAGCGGGAAGCTGTCGACCGCGCATGTGCGGAACGGCACACCCCGGGAACCCGGAAGCACCCGGAAGCACCCGTTACCCGGAGCGGCCGTCCGCACATGCGCGAGACTACGCGTCCCAAAGGCCCGGGAGCACCCGGTGCCCAAGACCGCCCTGTACTTCCCAGGCGAAAGTGGGGGTACATCCTCCAGGATGTGGCACGCCGCATCAGGTAAGTGGACTGCAACGAGCCCGGGATGGACGGCGTGACATATGGACTGTTAGTATCGTAGAAAGCAGATGTAATCTTAAATACATGGGAGCATGCAGAAGGTTTTCGACTATTTGTTTAGACCAACAATAAAACATGGGGTGAAGTGGTGCTCAAGGCCAAAGTAATTGATACTCAGGCGTTTCACTTGTATTTTCAGATGTGCTCTGCATGTTGAAATGATAGTCATTTAGATTAGAATGTTTCAATGGAGCCAGTAAGCCGGGGCGGATGAGATAGCTATCGTCAGTTCAAAGCGAACCAATTTACTCAGCCTACTTCATATCGCTTGAAGTATCTATGCGAACCATGTCCAATTATGTTTAAGGTTAAAGGGCTTAGGACAGGTGTTACTAGTAACAAATGTTTAAATATTTGATGATCTCGTGACCTACCACGGACGAATCCAAAGAAGAGGTGTATTATAAATATGATCTGGAGATGGTAATTAGGATATTGACCAATGAGAATGGAACAATTGGAGAAAGATGGGATTTTTTTGTAGAGGTTTTGTCTAATCATGTGTGGGGGTGGATTGTAATAAAATATATGGGAGTGTTTTAACTGTTGCAAAACTGTATGTAGTGTGTCAACTTATGTGGTGCAACGAGACTTGGGTTAGTTTGGCTCAATAGAGTCATCTAGCTGCTCCCTGGACGATTGTACAATAAACTTGCTTTAAGTACAAAACGTGCAATCACTTCTTAGGTGGTGGGCCCGCTTTGGGCTAAGGTGATTAAGGGCCCTCCCCTACAGTATCTTGTTGGTTAGTTAAAATCCAATAACAGAAACAAAACGATAAAGCACCAACGAGTATCAACACTATATCAGATGTAGGGACTATATATAAATACAGTATTTACAAATAGATCTAACCCAACTCAGTAGAGGACAATGCCAATTCTTTCATTCAAAATCATGTAAAACATGTAAATGCATTAACATTTGCACACATATCATATTCATTGTGTACATTATCAATTCATAGTTAACATGTTGATTAAACAAGTTAGTAGTTCCAATGCATTTTAAATAAACAGGCAAATGGTTTGTATTGTTCACATTAAGCAATTTAGGTAACATTCCTCATTCATTCCATTCGGTATGACTGTATCAAGCCTGTCTAGTTAAAAAGCCTCCCTCTGACTGACCACATGGGCATCATTGATATGTCCAGAATAGGATCTTAGTACATCTAGAATTTGGAGGTACATATGTGTCATTCAATGCTTAAGTTCAAATACATGTTTTGTTATTTATGAGTTGAGGTTCTTTGTTCTTAAATTAGATCAGCGTTCATTCCATTGTAATTTAGTTTTGTGATACGATTGACCATCATAATACATTCCACAGGGACAATGTATAATAAAAACGATAATTGATTTTCATAAGTTGCATAATCATATAGCCCGATTTTCCTGCCAGTACGTGGGTGGAAAACTAAATTACGTTTAGTTACATACTTGCATTTAGTACAGTTGAGCCAAGGAAATATCACTGCTATCATTTAGACCTAAAATGTATTATGTATTACTTGTGCTGCACAAAACATTTATCACCAACAGATATATTAAATGTTTACTGCGTTTATGAGCAAAAACGTATGGAGTATGAAACAATGTACTGTTTTTTGTCATGTTCAAAAATTGTCCAATGTTTCAGAATTATTATTTTTTCATCTTTTTACTTTGTATAGAGTATTTAGAGATGTAGCCTTTACTCTGGTTCAAGAGATCATAGCTGGATTGCTTGTTGGCCTTTTCTTTCTCACACTCTAAAGCATCATTAGGACAACCTCTAGATGTACATTTGTCCTACATAATCTCTAGTTGTTTGGAACAGTCCTCTTCATCATTGACTATACGTTTGACCCTGTGAAACTGGTTGTACAGTAAATAATAAATTATTTAATGGTGTTCGGAAGATCAATTCTCACATCATGTAGTACATTACGGAAGCAGGTGCTGAGGAACAAAACTCAATGGGCATCACTAAAATTTAGAACATGGTCCCATTAAGCGGGTCCTCAATAACTGCTTCCGTTGCCCTTCCAGGACTAGTGCCTCATCATGCTTATGTATGGCATGCTGCACAGCATTGCCTTTAGCTGCAATGTGCCCATGCCTGATGAGTGAGATCATGATGATGACTCGGATGATGGCACTGATGTCCGTGAGGGACAGGAACCAGATGCCTGTCAGCAACAGGGCAACATAGATAAACTTGTGCTGCATGAAGAAATTATCAACAATTCTTCTGATAAATGGGATTGCATTACTACAATGTACAATAGGGTTCCACTCCACACATCTGTTTTCTTCAGTGAAAAGGCATACAATGAAAGGACGACAACTGTGTATCAAACGATAATTTTAACTGGGGAGGGTAGAAATGGTGCTGCTGCTCTAATAGGAGTAGTGTCAAAAGTAAAAGCAATGGGAAACACAGGGCGTGTCAAGAAATCTGATGTCAAGTCAAACAAAAGCAAATGTCCAGGGTGTGGCTAATAAAATCCAATGTCCAAGGTGAGTGAAAACAAACCCGGGGTCATAGGGTGTCAAAACCGAATCCTGAATGAAGGCAGAGTGGGGATAATCCAACACTAATATAACTTCAAAATTGGAAGGAGCTAAAGTCATATTGAAGGCAAGGGGATTTGAGACGGGGTTTCTTCTCGCTATGTGTCCGCCTGTCCTCTGGGAGCTTGGTGGGGCTTAATGGGAGTTCAAGTGGCTGATGGCAGAAGCGGTGGCGAGTACATTGGACAGGGAGCTTCCATGTAAATGAGGGGGTACTGGAAGGGACAGTGGAGGGAGAGGCGGAAGTGGATTTCCTCCCCACAAACTCCTTGGGATTGTTCTTGTAAGGTCAGCAGCCCAGGCAAGGTGGCCTGAGACTGGGGATGCCACTGGCTAGACTTCACCATCTGGTGGCCGAAGGCCCCATTGGAGCCAACCATTTGGTGTACTTGCGCAGGGGAGACATGGGCAGCATGACAAGTGGGCTCGTTGTGCCTGAAGGCCTGCTGTTGGTTGAGTCGAGCATTCTCCATGGCCCTAGCATAGGTCTTCACAGCTGCTACGCCAGCATTCACAACTGTAGTCACAGCATCCACATTTGCAGTTTTAGCATCTGCAACGTGCTGTCCTATTTTCTTCCTGACAGTATCTTCTCTGCTAAGTCCTCTCTCAGCTACTTTTCTGCCTGCATATATTTGTGCACACTCTCAGGGATTGGTGGACCTCGACCATGATCTACCATACTGAGGAATAGGTGACCACTAGTTCCCTCCCATTCTCCTCTATCCCTGCCTCCATGTCTGACTGCCTCTCAAAAATATAACTATGAAACTAAAGAGTATAGGAGGTGGGGACAGGGGACAGGGGGGGCATTCTATGCCCATGCCAGGTATGTGACAAATCCCAGCAGCCCTGGAGGAGTGGAAACATCCCTACGTGGAGGAAGAGGAGATCTTTTTACTGGAGTGATGGTGTACCCCATCACATCCATCACATCACATCCATCACCCACCTCCAGGATGTCCCCTGCCCTTAGCTGCAGGATGGCTGGTGTGACAACCGTGACACAATGGACCACCGACAGGAAATAGATAGCAAGGGAATGCGTGATTGCTAATTAACAGCACCAATACCAAAGTGGAGGGCTAGTTCAAAACAACACAGATGGGAACGTGCCACACCATCACTCGCAACAATTAGATGCACAGGAAAGAAAAGTGATAAATATGTCTACCTATAGGGCAACCGGATACATAGAACAAGAATTACAAGGACTAAGAGTCATATAACCCACGAACCCTATGCTCAAATCTCTGCATACCTAACTCACGCAAAAATCCACACAACCATCTTCTCGCTCAGCAAACTGCACGCACTACACCATGCTGCTACAACAAACAAACAACACATAAACTGCACCAACAGCATGTAAGGTCTCACATCGGTCCGATATTCACACCCAAGCTCAGCGCACTGTCAAAACCGAACTGAAGCTGTCAACAGCACACCACTTTCTCACTTTCCTATTCCCTCTTCACCCGACTAACCCATTCACGCCTTCTTGTTTGCAGATCCGCCTGAGCTCCTGGGGACCAATCGCGTTGGTGATGGTGCGCGGTACAAATACCTTTAACATTAACACCATATCCACAGTTGAGGTGAAGGGGTATCCCTTTCTTTCTGACTGTGCAGCTGCCTGGAAGTGCTGATGGAGGGCAAGGGATTGATAGTGGTAGTAGGTGGTTTGATGGTGGGTGGTGGAGTGGTTGTTTATTTCCTGATATCTGGACCAGGTTTGCTTGCCCCTTCTTGGAGTCTTCATCATTATCGTCATCCTCCCCATCATCAGCATCACGAAAGTCGTCATATTCAACTGTGGGTAAAAGTGCAAACCTAATAGGACAGGTACATGGCACACAGGTAAACTGAAACATGTACGCCACTCATATCAGAGGGACATCTTTATGCAATGTCTTTATTCCACACAGTGCTAACTGGCAGGAGTAACTGCAATCCCAGGAATGCTGACTTAATAGTGAGCCGATTGGGAATGATTTATGGACGGTAGAGTAGTTCCCATATGAAAACAGTGGTAGCATACATGAAAGGGGTGTGTGTTAGACATGTGAGCATAGATAAAGGGCACACGCCATCACAACGGCCGTAGTTGCTGTGGTATAACCTTTCTTCTGATGCAAACCTGTGAATCACATAGCTCCAGCACATTTGTCATGACACTCCTCATTTCAACTCCCATTATGGATTTCTATGATCGTGGCTCCACCCCCAGCCCATGCTGCCATGCCACTGTTGTGTTGCTAACACCCTCCTTCCCATCTACTTGGGTAGTGTGATGTCAGGCTATAGCTGGCCTGGCATGACAACTCACTGACACTCAAGCATGCCCCCATATCGGTCTGTGCTCTGCTTTTTTACTTACCTCAATGGCAAAAGATTGTGGGACAAGATTGACAAACTGCAAACCACAGTCCGCATGTGATTACATTGAGCATGTTACATGTTAATGTTAAATCTTTTTGTACCGCGCATTGTCACCAGCGGAGTGGTCCCCAGGCGCTCTGGTGGATTTGAAAAGGGAAAAGGGTAAGAAAGATAGTAGGATTGAGTGGGATATATGCAAGAGAGTGGTGATGTGCTGTTGGCAGCCTCAGTTCGGTTTGCACCGTTTGCTGGGCTTAGGTGTGCTTTTCGGTTGGGAGTCACTGTGTGCTGTTGTGTGAGGCTATGTGATGTATATTTTGTTGTTGTAGTGTGGCAAAGTGTGTGCGGTTTGTTGTGCATTAGAGATATGGTTGTGTTTAGTTAGAGTTTGAGATGTGTATGCAAAGCGCTGAGATTGTTTAGTGGGTTGGTTAGTGGCATCGCTGTTTAGAAGTGACACATGCTAATCTTCACAATCCTGTCTCGATGTGGCACAATGCTAATCTTTACAGTTCTATCTAAATGTGATGCAAGCTGACTTCACAATTCTGTCTAGATGTGACGCAAGCTAGTATTACATTTGTCTAGATATGACAATGCTAATCTTCACAAATCTGACTAGATGTAATGCAGTGCTAATCTTCACAATTCCGTCTAGATGTGATGCAATGCTGGTCTACACAATTGTGTTTAGATGTGACGCAAGCTAGTAGTACAATTCTGTCTGAATGTGACGGAAGCTAATCTTCACAATTCTATCTAGAGATGACGCGAGCTAATCTTAACAATTCTGTCTAGATATGACGCAAGCTAGTATTACAGTTCTGTCTAGATATGATTCAATGCTAATCTTCATAATTCTGTCTAGATGTGACCAAGCTGACATTCACAATTCTGCTTAGATGTGATGCAAGCTAATCTTCACAATTCTGTCTAGATGTGACGCAATGCTAGTCTTCACAATTCTGTTTAGATATGGCGCAAGCTAGTATTATAATTCTTTCTAGATGTAACAGAGGCTAATCTTCACAATTCTGTCTCGATAGAACACAAGCTAGTATAACAGTTCTGTCTAGATATGACGTAATGCTAATCTTCACAATTTTGTCTAGATGTGGCACAATCTAATCTTCACAATTCTGTCTAGAAATGACGCAAGCTAATCTTTAAAATCTTGTCTAGGTGTAGTGCAAGCTGACATTCACAATTCTGTGTAGATGTGACACAAACTGGCATTCACAATTCTGTCTCGATGTGACGCAAGCTAGTATTACAGTTCTGTCTAGATATGACGTAATGCTACTCTTCCAAGTCTGTCTAGATGTGACGCAAGCTAATCTTCACAATTCTGTCTAGATATGATGCAAGCTAGTATTACAGTTCTGTCTAGATGTGACGCAAACTAATCTGCACAATTCTGTCTACATAGGACGCAAGCTAGTATTACAGTAATGTCTAGATATGACGTAATGCTAATCTTTACAATTTTGTCTAGATGTGACTCAAGGTTATCTTTACAATCCTGTCTAGGTGTGGTGCTAGCTGATATTCACAATTCTGTCTAGATGTGACGCAAGCTGACATTCACAATTGTGTCTGATGTGACGCAAGCTAGTATTACAGTTCTGTCTATATATGATGTAATGTTAATCTTCACAATTCTGTCTAATTCTGTCATATATGTAACTTTTTCTGGACTAGCTAGCACAGAGTATAGTCTACCTAGTTGAGAGATATTGCTCACTAATAGTTATCTTGATGTGAGAGATGGCTCGGCAACACAGTTCACAACTCAGTGAGTCTATGGGGGAGGGACAGTTGCAGAATGGAAGTGGGTACATGCACGCTACCTTCTATTTGGTGGTAATAAGATAGGAGAGAGGTGAGCCAGTTTTGTGGTTGCAGAGATAGATGTGCCCCTGTTATGTTAAAATATGTTATGTTAATTTATACTGCGCACCGAAACCACCCTAGGGCAGTCTCCAGGCGCTGACGTGGCTCTGCAAGAAAGTGGACGTGGTTGCTTAGTGATGGAAGAATGATAGGATAGGTCCAGAACCAGGAGAAACTGGCGTCTGTGTGTGCTGGCTTGCAGATGGTAGGTTGCATTCAATGGCTTGTTGTATCCATACGGGTAAGGCCCAATGCTTTGGGCATTTTCTGTGTGTGTGTCTGTTTGTCATGTTGGGGTGGGTATGAGTGTTTCATGGGTAGTTTGGTAGGTGTTTAAGGTTATGTGCACTGACTTGTTGTGTCCCAATGGCTAATTGTATTGAATTGTATTGTAGTTGTTATTTATATAGCGCTCTTTCCCCACTTGTGTGGTCTCAATGCACTTTTTCCTTGGTTGAACGCCCTTGGTGACTGTAGTCGATGTCGTTGGAGAGTTCTAAGGGGGTTAGATTAGGAGACGAGTGTGTACATGTTGCCATTCTAGGACTTAGGTGGCTGGCAAGGCTCGACTAAGCAACCCCAGAGAGGTCAGACACATGTGTGGGTGCTGTTGAGGGTTAAAGATAGATTGCTATTGTTGAGAGAGTTTATGTGTGTCAGCTATACCAAATTCCTTTCGGGTGGTGGTCGCTTCATGCTGGTGGTAGAGGTGTTGAGGTATGTCAGGTGTTTCAGTCTGGACGACTATGTGCTTAGCCGTAGGCGTATTGTATCATGCATGGATGCTAAGCTGTGCCTGCGGCCTGTGTCCACACTAGTGGTGCGAGCTATATGTACTGTAGATTCGAGAGTCCTGTATATTGGGAGAGAGGCCTACACCAAACAGTGAAATTTAAGAACAACGTTAAGCACAGCTAGGTTTGAATCCCTGTATAGTGGGAGAGAGCCCTAAACCTGACGATGAAATTGAGTACAGGGCTAAACAAGCTAAGGCCTACACTAACAGTGCAATTTAAGTAGAGGGCTAAGAAGAGTATCCTTGAGTTCCGAGTCTCGGGTGTCCCCCTGCAGTATGTTTTGTCATGTAGTCAGCCAAGAGAGGCTGTGCCTAAACTGAGAATCTCTATGGTCGGCAGGCGGCCACTGTTTCGCGGTGTTGCAGGTCTCCATATAAAACGAGCAGACAGAGGGGGCTACCCCTCGATTCGTGTAGGTGGAGGGGGGCCTAGGCATGAAAGGCCATGGATTACAGCTGGTTGTATAGTAGGTATCCGTGATGTAACAGTCATCGAGGGCTTGTTGGACCTAGATTGGGGAATAGGGTTGTGGAGGGGCTGCTAGTGTTGGGGGCTTCCCGGGTGAGTGTTACAGGTTAACAGAGGCAGTGAACAGACTAGAAATTGTCTCTCATGTGGACTGCTGGGCAGGGTTTCGCAGTGAGTGTGGGCCGAATGTAGCCACCACAAAGGCTGCTGGCTTAGCTCAGGTGCTATAGGGTTGGAATGTTATTGTGGGTGGGAAGATGGTGGATCAGGAGAGCCACAATGAAAGCTTCTGGCTTACCTGGAGTTAGACGGCGGGCAGTGTTGTTGAGCGGAGAGTGGTGGTGTGTCAGGTGAAACCACTGAGAGGGCTGCCGGCCCCTGAGTTACGATCGAAAGCGGAGGAGATTATTAGAGGAGTATTCACAGGGTGCATTGGCTTAGGAGAGTATTGGGAAGAGCCAGGTTTTAAGGGCCTTTCTGAATTTCAGGTGGTTTTCTATGTTGCGAATGTCTAGGGGGATGGAATTCCACATGATTGGTGCTTGGACGGGGAAGGAGGAGCCGCCAAGTCTTAAGGATATAAGCGGTAGGATCACTAGACAATGTGCATTGTGAGATCTGAGATTCCTGGAAGGTTGATAAGGGACAATTTTGTCTTGCAGGATTTCAGGGCCAGTGTTGTGGATTGCGTAATGGGTGATAAACATGGCTTTGAAGGTGGTGCGTTGAGCGATAGGGAACCAGTGGAGGACTCTCAATTTAAGGCTAATGTGTTCTCTGGCGGGGAGGTTAATGAGCAGGCGTGCTGCTGCATTTTGGATTCTTTGGAGTTTCCGTAGTTGAGATGCGGGTGCTCCTAGGTAAAGGCAGTTTGCATAGTCCAGGAGGGAGAGGATGATGGAGTTGATAGCCGAGAAGCGGTGGGGATAGGTGAGGTAGGGGAAAATCCACCTAAGAATCCGTAGGTGGAAGAACCAGGTTTTGGATATGCTGGTTGTGTGTTGGGTGAGGGATAGATCTGAGTCGAATTCGCATCCAAGGTTTTTAACCACGTTTGAGGGTGCTGGTGCTTGTCCTAGTGATTCAGGCGAAGGGATTGGTTGGGGGATGAGAGATGTTTTCTCACAGAGTAGGATTTTGTTTTTCCCAGGGTTAAGGATGAGATGGTTGGTCGTCATCCAATGATCAATATCAGATAGGCATGATGACAGGTCAGGAATGCCGGATCCTTCGGTATTTGGGATTTTGAGGATGATCTGGGGATCATCCGCGTAGTTGTAGCAGGTAAGGTTGTACAAATGGATGATTGCAGGAATGGGTTGTATGTAGAAGTTGAAGATTAGCCGTGATGTGGATGCTCCTTGGGGAACACCTTTGCAAATTGGATGTGGTATGGATGTGAATTGGTCGAGGTGCAAGATTTGCAACCGGTTAGCGATGAAGGAAGAGATCCACGATAGGGTTGGTTTTTTGATTCCTATTGTTTGTAGTCTGTCTAATAGAATCATATGATTGATGGTATCGAAAGCTGCAGAAAGGTCTAGAAGGATGAGAACCGCACAGCCATCTGCATCAGCTGTTCTTTTTAGGGCATCCCAGATCGAGACCAAGGAGGCTTCTGTTCCCCTTAGTGATCTGAAACCTGATTGTGCTGGGTCTAGGAGAGCAAATTGGCCAAGCTGTTTGTAAGTTGTGCGGTCAATTAGTTTGCCGATGTAACATTTGTTGGAGATAGGTTGGTAGTTTTGGGGAAGAAGTGGGTCAAGCGTCGGTTTTTTTAGAATGGGTTTGGTGTAGGATGTTTTTAGGGCTTTCCGGAAGGATCCTGAGGTGAGTGAGTGGTTAAGGATTATGCGAGCGATATTATCTACACAGGTGGCGGTTAGTATTTTCTTGAGCAAGGTGGGTGGGCACGCGTCTTCTGGAGAGCCTGATGGGCGGCTGGCCGCTACCAGTGACAGGAATTCCTGGTGTGTGATGGGAGAGAAAGAGTCAAATGAAGATTGTGAATGGGGTGGGCTTTGTGTGGGGTGCTGTAGGCGGGTGGGCGGTGGAGGTAGGATTTTTAGTTTGGCGAGGATGGCATTGTGTCTTTCATTGGCAGCGTTGTAAAAGTGGAGCGAGAGGGTGTCGCATAAGGCTTGGGATGATCAAGCGAGAACATGAGGGTGATTTGAATTCTGCTATGATTTTATGTAATTCCTTACTTGGGTTGCAGGCATTTTGGATTCGGTTCCCATAGAATGATTTCTTGCTTTTTCTGATTTCCGATCTGTAGATTATGGTTGTCCTTGCTAGGGCAGTTTTGTTTTGGACTCAGGGGTCGGCTCTCCAGGCCCATTCCAGACGGTGCTTGAGAGTTTTGAGGGGTTTGAGATTGGGGGAGAACCACTTCGGTGATGCTCCACATCTCTGCGAGGAGCGTTTTGACGGGGTGAGGGAGTTGAGTGCATTATTAAGCCAGAGGTCGAAGGAGTAAATTGCCGGTGGTCTTTCCGCTAGGGAGAGTGAATTGAGGGAGTTGCAGAGTGCGAGTTCAAGATCTGGGGTGATTACCACTTTGTTCCATAATGGAAAAGTAGAAGCAGCAGTTTGTGGAGGACGTGTTGTTTGTTGGCCATTGACCCTAGTGTTGAGCGGTATGGTGAAACAGAGTGCTGAGTGATCAGATCATGACAGTGGGCGCGGGGGTTGGGTGTATATGTTTGTGGAGCTGAAAATTGCATTAAGGGTGTGGCCTCTCGTGTGGGTGGGAGCGGATGTGTGATGTTTCAGATTGAGTGGATCTAGACTGTCTGTAAGTGACCTGGTCATGGGGTTTGACGGTGAGTCAAACCATATGTTCAAGTCTCCTAGGGTGGTGAGAGTTGGGTGTTGGATGAGGTTGGCGGCTAGAGCTTCACCAAAAGTATCTGCAAAGTTTTTGTTATAGCCGGGGGGTCTATAGATGAGTAGGAAGCTGTGTGAGGTGCATAGAGCGAGTTGGAGTTTTACAAGGAGGGATTTGTAATAGGTGGTGCTGGTGTCGGTGTCCTTGGTTAATAGCTCGAATTGGTCTTTGTGTAATATCGCAAGCCCACCTCCTCTACGAGATCTGTTCAGAACAGAGCGAATGTAACCAGGTGGGAAGGTCTCTTGCACGAGAGGTTCGTAGTCATCCAAGAACCAGGTCTCAGTAATGAAGAGGATGTCTGGGTTTTCTTCTGTGATGAGGTCAAAGATGTGGAGTTTGTTTTTGGAAACAGACCTGGCGTTGATGAGGGTGCAGGATATTTGGAGAGGTGCCTTTGTGGGTGGAGGGTGGGTGGTGTTTGGGGGAGAGTGGGGTCTGTGGTGATGAGAGGCATTGAGGGGGGAAGCAAAGGGGGCAGGTGGAGTGTGGGGATGAGGGAGTAGTTGGAGTGGGTGGACAGGGGAGGGAGGGGAAAAGAGCTAAGACTGGGTTGGGTGCGGGCGGTGAGGTTTCATTCCTATATTGCGGTGGCAGGAGTTGCGAACTATGTCGGAGAATGGGAGATGCTATGGGCAGCATTAGCTGACTGCGGTCTCGCCCTTCCCTTGCATTATGTGTTGTCATGGGAGTGTGGGAGAGAGAGTGGATGGTTCTCTGGTCAGTGCAGTGTTGACTATAGTTTCTCTTGCTGCGCTATGAGAGGGGAAATGGGAGGTGGGAGTGGTCTGTAGATGGTTGGGGGGGGGGGAATATGAATTTGCCATGTTGGGGATTGTGCAATCCGTATGGGGGAGCTTTCTGGTCTGTCTCTCCAATTTGCTGCTCTTAATTGTGCAGCTCAAGATCTACGGATAGGGGAGGGAGTGAGAGTATCAGGTGGGAGGATATGGTTGGGGCGAGGGAGAAAAGGGGGATGAGGGATGCCAGATGGATGTGTGCTGAGGAAGCGGCGTGGGCTGTGTGGCAGTGGGGGTAGAGAGCGACTGCGATGGGTCTCAGTGGGGCGAGAGGTGCACCTGGGAGCTGCACGGTTATGGCCAGTGAGTGACATGGTGCCTCGATGACTGTGTTACGGATTGAGGACTATGTTTCACGATGCTGGATGAGTGGCAGGTAGAACAGGACTACCTTTGTGTGTGAAGCAAGACCCCGAGAGATTTGAGAGTCCTGTATAGTGGGAGAGAGGCCTATCCCCTAACAATGTAATTTGTGAGCAAGACTAAACACAGCTATCTAACAGTGCAAATAATGTAAGAGATTTAAACACAGCTATATTTGAGAGTCCTGTATAGTGGGAGAGAAGCCTACACCTAACAATACAAATTGTGTACAAGACTAAACACGGCTACCTAACAATGAAATTTGTGTGCGAGATTTAAATCCATTTAAACTTGAGAGTCCTGTGTAGTGGGAGAGAGGTCTGTCCACCAAAAATGCAGTTTATGAACAAGACTAAACCCAGCTGTCTAACAATGCAAATTGTGTACAAGACTAAACACAGCTACCTGACAATGCAATTAGTGTAAGAGATTTAAACACAGCTAGATTTGAGGGTCCTGTATAGTAGGAGAGAGGTCTACCCGCAACAGTACAATTTGTGAACAAGACTAAACACAGCTACCTAATGCTGCAATTTGTGTAAGAGATTTAAACACAGCTAGAGTTGAGAGGCCTGTATAGTGGGAGAGAGGCCTACCCCTAACAATGCAAATTGTGAACAAGACTAAACAAAGCTACCTAACAATGCAATTTGTGTAAGAGATTTAAACACAGCTAGAGTTGAGCGTCCTGTATAATGGGAGAGAGGCCTACACCTAACAATGCAATTTGTGTACAAGGCTAAACACAGCTACCTAACAATGCAATTTGTCTAAGAGATTTAAACACAGCTAGAGTTGAGAGTCCTGTATAGTGGGAGAGAGGCCTACACCTAACAATGCAATTTGTGTATAAGCCTAAGGTGCAGTGTGCGGGTTAGTTCATTGTAAGTGTGTGTTGTTTGTGTTGGTTTTGTGTTAGAATATACATTTGCTAGACCAGTGGGTGTGTATAGTCTTTGGCTGGTGTGTTTGAGGAGGTAGAAGCGGGCGGTTAGTGCTTTGGCTATTTGCTAAATTCTTCTATGTGACTAATCTTGACAGTCCTATTTGATGTGGCAAATGACTAATCTCCATAATTCTTCTATCTGAGTGTGACACATGACTAAACTTCACCTGGACAGAGTGTGAGCTCCTAAATTGGAGGCACAACAATAAGTGCAAGACACCTAGATTTGAGGTATCTAGATAGACGGAGAACGCCTAAGTATGGGGCACAACAGTAAATAACACCATTGAACGGTTGGTACACAGCAGTGATAGGGGTACTCTTTACTAGCTGACTAATTTTGGTAGGCTATGCTGTGTAGGTAATAAGAGAGGCTGGGCTTTTTGGAGTACAGTAATTGCTGTACTCCCCACCCAGACCACACTTATCTTGTCAGTCGCTGCTGTTTGACGGCTGACTACTGGCTTTTTTGGCGAACATGGGCAAACACGGTCTGGAGCTGGTTCTTTGGGAGCTGCCATTTGCCTTGGGGCCTTTAGCCGAAGGGCTGCACGGGCAGTGGGCTGCCTTAGGGGGTGTGGTTAAGAGCCTACCTCCTGGAGGGCAACAGCCAATCACGGGCACAGGGCGAGGGTAGGGAGGGGAAGGGGAGAGGTCACACATGTGCGGCAGAAAAATTGAAAAAAGTCTGGAAGGCAAGTGGAAATGGCTGCCAGGAGCAGAGGCAGAGAGACACCTGACTGTTCCAACCAATTAAAAAAGGGAGGGTGGGGACAGGAAGAAAGCCAGAAACAAACAAAGGACTACACCCCAGGGACTGCACCATCTAGATGCAGGCCAGCCCAGAAAAACGGAGTGGGAGGCCATAGAAACACAAGATAAACCCACCAGAATAGCACATTCTAGTCAAAAAACGATTGAATAAAACACACAAACCCCTCCACAGGAGCACATGAAACAGGCCAAAAACGGATTGCAATCAATGTAGAACTGCTCACTGAGCATCAACCAGCTAGCAAGACTGCTTTTCAAGTGGTTTCCTTAAAGGATGCTTCTAGATTGCACTCCAAAAGGCAAGTGGAAATGGCTGCCAGGAACAGAGGCAGAGAGACACCTAACTGTTCAAATCAATTGCAAAGGGGAGGCTGGAGACAGGAAGAAAGCCAGAAACAAACAAAGAACTACACCCCTGGGACTGCACCCTCTAGATGCAGGCCAGCTCAGAAAAATGGGCTGGGAGGCCACAGAAACACAAGATAAACCCACCAGAATAGCACAAACTAGTCAAAGAAATAATTAAAATAATGCACACAGCCCTCCACGGGAAGACATGTAACAGGCCAAAAACAGATTACAATCAATGTACCACTACTCACTGAGCATCAACCAGCCCCTATGACTGCTTTTCAAGTTTTTCCTTAGAGGATGCTTCTAGATTGCAGTCCACAAAGCAAGTCCCTAATGTGGGGAAGGGGGTAGGAAGTGGGTGATGTGGTTGGGAAAGAGGGTTAGAGGATCAACAACCTAAATACTCAAGAGGCTCATGGTGCAGAGGCCTAGAGAGAAATCTCCAGTGATCCTAGTAGGCCAGACAACCACTGCTCTCCAGTAAGCAGCAGGAACTCGCTAGGGCTTCAGTAATCACACTTTAAACCCAAAGATAAAATCATGCTCTTGCCGAAGGATGCCCCTCCCATGCTCTCGAAATCCTTACAATACAGTTAAGTTGCTGCCCTGCCCATAGGCCTGCACCATGAGAAATTATTGCCCAAAAGTTCAGCAGACATTTTTCTGGTTGATGAAAGCTGCTGCAATTGTGCACTTCGGTACAGTAGTGAAAGGTTGCACACAGAGTAAGTGAGTCGGAAGCGGCCTCATTCTGTAGAGCACTTTGGGAGAGAGGTGCGGCTTGACTCCGGAATTACGTGCACCTGAAGTTCTTTCCTCTAACCTTCCTGCTCTGAGATCCGAGAGCTGAGAGCAGAGCCGCTGAGGGAAGCCCTGGCGTTCCAGCGGCGTGAAATCGTGAAATGGCCGTGACGGTGCGGTGCAGTGTGGGTTGGCTGTCCGATTAGAAGAGAACAAGAGTATGGGTAAGGACACTTTTTGTATGGTGAAGCGCTGTGAGTCGAGAGGCCCAGAGCAATACAGCTTAAAGCCTCGCCATTGAGTCCCGGCCAGGAGCCTAATAATTGCTCCTGGCAGTGCAGTACAGCATAGGGTTTGTGTTGAACACAGTCCACGCTGACGGCGCTTTGCTTGAAATATTAAGAGCTCCAAGCTCAATAAGGTATTGCTTGGATTTAGGGCACTGAACTTCGAGCCCGGAGCTTTATTAAGCTTTATTAAGAGCCACACATCGTTGGGAGTGTGTTAAAGACAGCCCTCGCTGACGGCAAATTATTTGATACACAGCGACCTTGGAGTTCAACAAGGTTTTTATTTAGAGTTTGGGCATCGAGCGCTGAGCCCAGACCTTAACAAGTGCTGTACGCATTAGCCACGTACACTCTACTTTGATCTGGGCTACCCACTTTGTCAGAACAGGGATCATTTAATCTAACGTAACCATACAACTCGGGGACTGCGGGCACATAGCCTTTGACCAGAGAGTAGTCGTCATTCTCTGCTGGTGGATAGATACCTCCTTTCTCAATCCCTAGAAGAACTCTCATATCTTCGAGATGTACGGCCAGTAAAGGGTTTCTGTGGTTAAGCCCCAAAAAAGGAGGGTAAAGAAAGAACAGAAGGAGATAAATCCAAAGGCAAGCAACTTAAAACAATTCAAAATGTCGAAAGCATATAATCTTCGAAGCGCTCCACAGGACACTGGCTCCTTGATTCCAAATTCAAATTATGCCTGTACCCTCATTCATAACATCAATCCTGTGGAGAAATGCACTTTTAAACGCTCCTAGTCAGGGCAGGGTGTTTTTATTCCACTTTATAGAGTTTACCCTACAGACCAGGAACTTCCAACAAGCTTGGGGCTCCCAGGTTTGCCGGTTCTCCAAAGGCAGGAAGTAGGTGAATCCACGCCTCTAAATCATACCATCCAAGGCCTACTTCCAGACAATCTAAATTACACTCTAAGAACGACAACAATGAAAAATGCAACAGGAAGTATTTTTCCAGCGGGTTCCGTGGATTCTATGGAAGTTGGTCAGGGACCTTTAAATGAGGTTCACGTTAGACCCTCACACTCTGGCGGCCAAATAGAATCTGCCTCAAATACCATCGACGTGCTTGATGAAGAAATGTTAGAAGTGGAAAATCGAGTCCCAGTTGAGTCACCCTATGAACTCAATGCAATATCAGCGACGTGGGAAAATTATCTGAGACCAAAGGACCTGATCCCGAGGTCATCTCAGAGTGTGAGAAGTCCTATGGACAAAGGTAATCCAGTGGGACTCAAGAAACCGCAAGAACTTGCTCCTCCCACAATAATGGCTGTAAACTTTGTATTAAGTTCCCCGGTGAAAGTCTTCAAAAACCTAAAACTAGAAGTACAGCAACAGTCGGGCATACTCCTAGAAATCATGAAGGAACTGGAAATTAACAACCATGGTCGCAATAAAATCAGCTCTTAATGACTCTGTTGCAGAGATTCTTTGAGAATTGTGTTCTGTATGTATGGCTCAGTCGTAAAAAATGGACCATTTAACTAAACAGTGGGTGGGGCTAAAGGAAGATTTACGGTCCCTTTCCGCGAGATCTGATCACTCGCCCCAAGGAGGTTGTGGGACCGTTCCCTCGTTATTGAAGGACATTAACTCTGAATGAGATGAACGACTCTTCTCTCTCAGACTCGGTAATGGAGGAGTTTCTCCATCTGGCACAAGTGGCCGAGACCGAACCCTCCAGTAAAAACTCTGATGTGGCGCCTATAATAAAGGTTTCTTCAGTATTGGAGGAAGCAGCGCAGCCCCCTGATTAAGCAAAAATCCAATGGAAAGGCCAAAAAAGCAGAGAGAAAATATGAACAAGGGCCTAACTGAAACTCCAGCCACAGAAGCCAATAAACAAGTTAAGCAAAAAAGAATAATCGTACAACAGATACCAATTGCTTAATCAGAAATCTGAAAGGGGGGCCGGTGTCTGATCAGGCAACAGACAAATCTAAACCTTTAAATAATGGAAAGGGAAAAGAGAACCTTAAATCCCAGAAACACACAAGGGAGGATCCCTCTGATGAGTTAAAAAAAATAAAAATGACAGTGGGGATTCAAACCGAGCCAATTGTACCTGCGAGAAAAATTGCTCCTATCTTCCTGAAAGCTGCACAAAAAACCAAGCTGCGATCTACAACATTGAAACTTGCGCCGATCTTCCTGAAACCCGGCCAAAAATCAGGTCTTAAAAATCTGGACAAGCATGATTCGGTTGGTTTAGAAAAGGTAGTGTGCACTAGGACCCCAACCGGCCAATAAAGCTGGGGGTTGCCCATTAGCACTTTAAGATGAGGCAGCAGCACCCGTGAGATGGATGGGGATGCAGATTAATACTCTAGCATCAAATCAATAATGACAACTCAATGGTTTGGCAAAGGGAGTCCGTTTAATGACAAGTACAAACAACGGGGAGTTCATGAATATCAGCAATCGCTCGATTTTCCTTCTCACTTTAACAACTCCAACAAACTTCATAAATAACACATCATTTATACTTAAAACTTGTCATCACTGATGTGTAATGCTTAAAGGTTGGCATGCAATTCTATTGGTTCTAGGAAGGTAACTTTAATATAGGTACTATATCTGTATATGGTAACGGAGTGAGGGGATTGGACAAATACTGTCAGGTGGGGCATCTAAGTCCTACCTTCAAAATGGCTACTGGAAATGTCACTAAAAGTATGACGTCTCATTGATTTTACTAACTATAGGACCCTAGATTACTTGGTCCACTATGATTGGGTTGGCAACAGTCCCACTCATACTTTTCCACTTGCCTAGCAGCGTGCAGAATAGCCAGCCAGGTGCAGGGAGCTTGTCTGCACCCCCAGCTTCTCTCCAATTATTGTTACAATCAATCATCACTTTAGTGGTCATGTGTCACTTATTTGTTCGTGGTTGGCCTCGAGACTGCTTCTTGGTCTGGAAAAGTTAAGATATCTGTGCATGGCACAAGGCCACGCGTAGGTGTGAAAGTTTCATCCCTTTTCACTTGGCTGATCACGTGATTCAGACACGGTGAAATCGTCTTATTCTTCATGCAATTTGTGTATTTGATTTAAATATGCCAGCCACCTGCCTTCTGTGGCTTATCTTGACCTTTCTGAGCAGGATACACTGTTTCTCTTTCATAAAATGTATCGATTGTTGGTCTATTTCAGCCTATACGACCGTGGCTTCTTGGCACGATTTGCATGCGTCTGAGTTTCTCTCTGTCTTTAGTTTTCAATTTGCTTGCTGCAGGGCTCTTCTCTTGAGACCTTTTAGTAACCTTTGGTAGATTCTGCTTTTGTGCATAGTGGAAGTATACTTATATAAAGTGCTCCCTTTGAGGTAGATATGTATAGGTGGTGCTTGCCGCAATCTATTTTACTACTAAGCATAAGCAAGCCTCACGATTCTGTGATTTTTGTGGTTCCATGCATATGTACACGTGTAAACTAACTGAATATCTTAATCGTGCTCATGGCATAAGATTCTGATATTTGACATCATTATTTCCCTTTAGGTTCAGATGTCCCTTATCCATGGTGTTTCATCTGTTTTCATCATTCGCAGGTCGTCATATCTTCTATATGTGAGTCAGTCTAGGTTCTTGTGACGTCACCATTCGTCATCCTTCAGTATCTTTTTAGCTTCTTCAGGGACTGCGTTCTGACCATCTTCATTCAGTTTCATTTGTCGATATGGATTTCTCAATGGGTACCTTACTGTCCAGGTTTTCTTAGGTGTCGGTACTTCAACAGGTGCTGTTCTTCTGATAGGTACTGGACAGAGCCCCACTGCGGCTCTCTACTGGTTTATTTGCTCATCATACGTCACATATTTCGGCGTGAATGTTCCTGGTACTTCAAAATGGACGGCTGGAGTGCGGGGCGTGCTTGGGACCTCCTCTACAGTAGAACCCAAGGCAACCAGACAAAATCAACTAGGTGGAGCTGGCAAACAATCTCCAGTCAATTACAAAAATACTCTTCCACCTCAACAGAGCACTGGGGTCTTAAACAACAGACCCTGTCCTAATAGTCCTGCCCTGAACTCAAGTCTACCGAGTAAAGTTCTTGACCAGCGACAACAAAGCATAATCTCTTTAGAACAAGTCTCTGTGTTGAAAATGTATCTATTTTGATTTGATTTGATTTATTTATGTCGCACACCTGATGAAATTAATTGTATCTGGGCGCTGATGTCAAAAACACGAAAGCAACAAGGCTTCCTTGGAGCTAAGGTTAAGGCGGAAACAACCATATACCATTCAATAGTTATACCAGATGATAATCTTTCAACAGAAAAGATAGGTCTTTACAGCTTTACGGACTGCCGTGAGGGTTTTAATTTCTCAGATAGTTCTCGGAAGGTTGTTCCAGAGACTTGGTCCGTAGACACTGAATCTTCTGTGCCCTTTGCTTACACATCTAGACTGTGGTACTTTCAATAAGTTCTTGTCACTAGAACGTAGATGGCGAGCTGGGATGTAGGACAGGATTTTATCCGACAGATAACTCGGAACTGAGTGGTTTATATATTTGAACATGATACAGAGGATCTTAAACTCAATACACTCTTTCACCGCCAGCCAATGTAGGGATCTCCGTAGATTGGGGATGGGGGATGATTTTGTCACTCTAAACACCAGTCTGACTGCTGCGTTTTGCGCTATTTGTAGTCTTTGTAGCTGGAATCCTGGGATTCCCGTCAACAGTGCATTTCCATAATCCAATCTTGAGTTTGTAAGAGTCCCTATAACTGTTGCTCAGTCCTTTTCTGCTATGAACGGCAGGATCTGTCTGAGCATTTGTAGGGTGTGGAACACAGACTGCACCTTAGCGCTAACCTGTGCTCCACATCCCATGTTGTCCTCCCAGATACATCCCAGATTCTTTATTTTCCGGGAAAACTCCAATTGCAAGCCCAGAATACATGGTGATAATGTCTGCATATTCTTTTGCAACTGGTATTTTGGACCAAATAATGCAACCTCCGTTTTGCTGACATTTAGCAGCAGCTGATTGAAACGCATTCAGGCTTGTACCTCCTATAGGCACTGTTCCACAAGCTCAAAGGTCTCTTCTGATCTCTCTTCTCTCAGGAAGTCATCTGCATAAGAGTGGAATTTTACCTGATACTTCTTCAATATATCCATAAGGGGTTTAATATATAGATTAAAAAGAAGTGGGGAAAGTGAAGAACCCTGAGGAACCCCACACAACTACAGGAAAGAGTTTGACAGGAAATCCCCCAACTTAACTCTCTGTTCTCTTTCATTTAGAAATTACTCAAACCATTTTTTGGCCTGTTCCTTTCAACCTCCCCGAGCCATATCAACAAGATCTTATGGTCTACCGTGTCAAATGCGGCAGACAGGTCCAACATGATCAACAATGACATGTCCCCCTAATCTGACGTCTCCAAAAGATCATCCCAAACTGTTAATAAGGCCGTCTCTGTCCCAAATCATGCTAGAAAACCTGATTGAAGAGGATCCAATAATTTATCCTGTTCCACGTAGTCCTGTAACTGGGACGTGACTATTTTTTCCAGAATCTTCGCTGGCCATGGTAAACCTGCCACTGGTCTGTAGTTCTTCAACATCTTGAGATCTAAATTTGCTTTTTTAGCAATGGGCTGACCACTGCCTTCTTCAGGTCGGCTGGAACTATACCTGTGGAAAGGGATTTATTCACAAAGTCTGTCATAAATGGAGCAATATCCGTAGCTACCCGCTTAGCTACCAATGAAGGAATTGCAAATAGCACATCATTTGTAGCTTTCAGGTTAGTGAGTAAGTAAAATTGAAAGGCTTATATGTGAAAGGGCTCTCTAAGTTAGCAGCCTTAGTCTCTAGATTAGCAGCCTTAGTCTCAACCAGCAGTTATTCTGGCTCTGTACAGGCAGAGTGAGCTATCTCTTCTCTAATCAAATCTATTTTTTCCAAAAAATAGTTATTAAATGCATCTGCCTGTTTTTGTGATGCTTCCTCCACTGCAGCTGCACAGTTCGGCTCAACACATTTTGCAATCACTGAATACAATTCCTGTGGTCTATTAATGGCTTCCTCTATCTTACTCATAATAAATTCTGATTTAGCCTCAAAAATGGCTTTCCTGTATTATCTCTGAATCCTTTTTGTCTGTTCCAGATTAGCACCAGTTTGCCTCTTCCGTCATTTCTTCTCGCAGGATCTCAATATTCTCCTTGTCTCAGCGAGATCAAGGGAGAGAACCAGGAATTGGCCCCTTTCCTGTGTTTTACTTGTTGTAGAGGAGCATGCTCTTTCCATATTGAATCCATAATCTCTGTACCTTCATTAAAAAATTGTTCACAAGACAGAGACTGATAAATCTTCAATAGATCATTGGTTTTACGGCGCTGGGTTATCCTATAATTATTCTGCTCCTTGACCATCTTCCCTAACCCTGTCATCTCAAACAATCTAGCATCATGGTCTGACCATGATACTGGGAAAGTACCCAGAAAATGAATAATGTCCCCTCTATACAACAATAAGTCAAGACAGTGACCACGATTATGTGAGGGTGAGGTAACCAGAGATCTCAAATCATGAACCATTAGGATCTCTGCTAATCCCTTTGCTTCTGCTGAGGTTGTATCCCCAACCAAATGTTGAAATCGCCCAGGCACAATAGTTCCTTGTGTTTACTCCCTTAGTCTGCAAGAAATAAATCCATATTATCCAGGAATGGTCTTGCTGGACCTGGAGGTCGGTAGCCAAACAAGATTTTTATGGTTTTTGTTGGGGTACACTGAATACAGGCATGTCCCATTTGGATTGTATCGTCCCAATCTAATGCCTGCAGATGGGATATCTTTAGAGGTGCTCTACTGATAACTGCCACCCCACCACCTCTTTTAGCTGTTCCGTTTATTGCTTGTGTGGAATAGCTCTGGGGAACCAGTATATGGTACATCACCTGTGATGAATCATTAAACCAGGTTTCTGTTAAAAAAATGCAGTCTAAATCATGACATTCAATAAAATCATGAATCTCTAGGGCATGCTTAACTGCTGACCTCACATTCAATAACGCTGCTTTAAGAGGGCTTTTATTTATGATGGAAATGACTGATGGTAATACCCCTGCAGCTATTCCTCTTTGAATGCCTACATTCCTAATTGTGTCCAATGTACGTAGAGGAGGAAACCCTCCCTTCCCACCAAGCTCCTTTAACACCTCCTTGGTGTAAACTAACATGATAAAGTAGGGAAAGAGGTCCAACTTAGTGCTAACACCATCCAAGTCACTCACCCTGGAGTAAACGTACCAATATTTCCAATCCTAGCAGTGTCGGATAGAACTTTCCGCCGAACACAGCAAAACGGCCGCAAACAGGCATAAAGAGGCTTCGCGTCAGCGCTTTCCGCTGACACGAGCCAGTTATAGGCTGCATCACTCTGGGATGAGTCACTGCTGGCGCGCGAGCGTCGGGAAGATGGGAAAGGAAGTTCCCTTAAAGCTATCGAGCGAACGTATACGGTGCAGTCTATAATTCCCCCAGCCAATTACTAGGCTAATGTCCCATCTATTTACCACATAAATGCACAATTGCTAAAATAATTGCAAAAACAATTATTACAATATTATAATTATAATCAATCCACTTTTCCTAATAAAAATAACACACGGTTCCTAAGCATAAAAGATGCTTTGTGCTGACCTCAGATCTAAAACACACTGACCTCAAGGGTCAATCCAGCATGCTCTCCCAATGCAAGCCAGTTATAGGCTGTGTCGCCTTGGGATGAGTCACTGGCAGCGCGCGAGCATCGGGAAGATGGGAAATGAAGTTCCCTTAATGCTACAGAGCGCACGTGTACGGTGCAGTCTATAATTCCCCTAGCCAGTTACTAGGCTAATGTCCCAAATATTAACCACATAAACACACAATTGCTAAAATAATTGCACAAACAATTATTAAAATTTTAAAATTATAATCAATCCACGTTTCCTAATAAAAATAACACACGGTTCCTAAGCATAAAAGATGCTTCATGCTGACTTCCGATCCAAAAAAATACAGGGTCAATTCGATCAATCTATCAAGGAAAACTCCCAACGAGATCGGTAAACTACCCCTGAATCGTTCAATAATACAATCGGAAATGAAGTTCATTTCATCTTTGAGTTTCTTCTTTTCTTTCGATATCGAACTAGTGAGCTTCCCCTATAGCTCCAACACAAATATAACTGAATTGGTATTAAAATTAAGACTGGGTCAAGAGTCAATCCTGAGGGGGAAACAGGCCTGGGATCAGAGGGGCCTGGAGGTCTCCAAAGTTTGCCCCCTGATTAAAGAACTGCCGCCAGTGACAATCCCAAATCATGATCTGTGCTCTGTACCGCATAGTAAAATTAGAGATGCCCCCTCCTTTACAAACATCTGTCCCGGAGATAATCTCATAAGTCCTCCTTAAAATGGGCCTTCCTCAACAGAGGCTCTAGTAAGCTCGCAGATGAATTTATCCTTCTGGAACACCAATGGCTATTCTTCCTTCTCACAAGAACTCGGACGGTTCAAAACTCGGACCTGACCTTTTTCCTGGAAACATGGTTGACTTTTGTATTAGGAATTGATGGGTTTTCTACATTTCAGCAACTGGCCCATGGTTCGGGAGGGGGCAGACCAGTGAGTGGATTACTCACTTCCTGTAAAAATGATGTTTTTTGTACCTCTAAATTGCTTTCTAGTGAAAAACAGGGTATTCTGGTGGTGAGAGTTGAGAAGATTGACCCCACGACTGTCGTGAGCTGGATAGTAGTCAAACTGTATTGGAATCCTCAGGCCTCACCCCTAATCAAATTTTTGCAAGATTTGTCTAACTGTTTGGCTGAATATTCATCTCTTTTTCCCTTAGATGAAATAATAATAGCAGGGGATTTTAATTCCCAATGTGTTACAACAAAAGATCTGATCTCGGGGAAAACTAAATTTAAAACAAACAATGGTAATGTTTGGATAAATTACATGAGGGAGTGGGACCTATGGATGCGCAATGGAAATGTTGAGGGGGATATTCCAAGTGCCCCAACCTGGCATAGGGGGGTTTCTTTCTCAACGATTGATTATTTTTTTGTGACCAGGAAAATCTTTGACAGTTGTCTCAACTTCAAAATTGCAGAGGGGAACTGCAATGATCATGATATGTTGGAAGTGACTTTGGGTGCTGACTCGGTCTACCCATCACTCCTCTTTACCCAGGAACTATCCCTTAATCCTGCAGGCAATCCACTGAGGAAGTTCGATAGAGGTCGTTAAACTCTAACTAATAACCTGAACAAATTAGTTAAATTACTGTCCAATTACCAACTTTCGGAATGTTGTGAGCCAGATAGCTTCCTCCCTTTTCTATTGGATCTGAGTCCCCTAAATAACCTTCCTCAAAAACAACACCTGGCACATAAACATTCCTTTGATGTACAAATTCAGGAAAAAAAGAGGCTTAAACGACAAGAAAGGGTGTGTTTGAAAAAGGGGGAGCACAATAAAAAAGCCTTTGAGGAACAACGTAGAAGCCTGAATAACACATACAGAATGGGATTTGATCCGATAGGCACATGATATTTCAGCAAGATGGGGAACAAATGCCTAATGTGTTATGCTTAAGAAATTCTCGAAGTTTCTGGGCTCTAGTGGGGTCCATGAATAACCAATCCTCTAACAACCAGGAAGCCATAACACAGGAACAGGTTTTCTGAGGTCTATGGACCTTCAGAAACGATGGTCCCGAATACAGTAGTGGCCTGTGAGTTGTCTCTTACCGCTTCCTGTGAGGATATTGAAAATGTGATAATAAAATCATCTACCTCCAGGGCGGTCAGACCCAATGGATTGAGTAACACAATCTTAAAAATGAACCCGGTTATTTGGGCAAGGGTGCTAAAATCATTCTTCGATAATATAATACTCACAAAGAAAATACCAGAGTTCTGGAGATAGTCTGTTGTAATTCCGATCTACAAAAAGGGGGACCGACTAGCAGCATCTAATTATAGTCCCATCTCTATCTTAGATGCAGACAGTAACATTTTTGTGGTTCTGATACTGGGAGAGAAGGCGACCTGGGCTAAATCCAAAGGTATTATACCAAAACAGCAGACAAGTTTTAGAAGGGGCCTACCAACATCCTTGAATGGGCTAGTTTTAAGTTGCATCACTGCTCAATCCCTCGTGAAGGGTGGTATTCCTCTTTTCGGAGCATGGATAGATCTGTCACAGGCGTTCAATACCATCAATAGAAATCTTCTGTGGAAGAAGTTGAACACCTGGGGTGTCCCTCCCAATCTGTTGTCAATCTTGATTGAACTCCATCAGAATTCAACAATGCGAGTTAGGATCTCTAGATCGGGTTTGTTGTCGGGCCCAATTAAGATTAAAAGAACAATGCGCCAAGGCTGCTTGATTGTGCCTTTTCTCTTCATTCTTTTTATGTCTGACCTGTTTCTATGGTTGAAAGAGATAGGTCTTATTACCCCAAAAATAAGAAACACCAAAATAAACTGTTTGGCCTATGCCGATGATGTAGTGGTATTAGACTACTCTCAAGTCAGGCTGCAATGCTTATTATCTGCTTTGTCGGATTATGCTCAAAGAAATGACTTAAAAATCAACCCAAAAAAATCTACAGTGCTAATCTTTAAACATCCAAATAAGGTCATTAAGTCTTACACCTGGGACTTGGAGAATCAGCCAATTGACATAGTCACTGAGGTAATCTACTTGGGGGTGGTTATTAAAGCTTTTCCAACAATAAACCATCTTCTCTCAACTATTGACCTCAAGCTTCTCTACCAAGGTTTCTACAAATGAAAAAGATCTGTCTCAATTTCTGTAAATTCTCCATCCGGCCTTTAGTGAGGTTCTACATAGGAAAAGTGGTCCCGGTTATCTTATTTGGCTTAGATTCTATTCCACTATCTGTGAATATAGATTGGGACACAATTGAGGCCAAGCTCTGGAAAAAAACCTTGAATTTGCCCAACTGAGCTCCCATTGCATACCTAAGGTTTGAATTGGGACTAACCTCCCTTACGGCTGGGATGGGGTGGTAATGGATATCCATGTTTAGGCTAATTCTAGAACTGCCAAAGGGCTCCCTTTATGAGGATGCGCCACTATTTAATCGAAGAGCCAATAATGCCTTCCTTAATAATCTTAGTTCAAAGTGCTATGACATTTTGGTCAACTCAGATTGTACAACTGATCTCCTTATCCAAAACCCTGGAACGTATGAAACAAATGGACTGGATACGGACGATCGACAAAAGGAGACTGGCGAAGCTGTCGGCGTCACATACGCATACGGATAAACCCAGGTTATTAATGCCCCCTTATTTAAGCAAATCATCCGACCCAGTTGTCAGAACGGAATTTGTAAGATCTGATTAAATCTGCTTCCAATCTTAGAAATCCTCTCTACTAGCGACAAAGATGAATATCCTACTGCCATTTGTGATAAATGTGACGAAACAGAAAGGCAGTCGCTTCACCATTTATTATCGGAATATCAGCCACTTGAGACTTGAGAGTGGCAAGATTTCAGAGGTTTCCACGATGTTAGGTGGTTGAACTCTGATATCTTCTGGGACAGATTGTCATCAGGGAATTAAACCTTCCTGACTGCGGAAGTTGTTGGAAAGGTTTTGGGTCTGGGGGGAAGAGGGAAACCTCCTCCCCAGCAAGTTTTGAATGTGAATTGATGAATTCTCATGGTGTATTTGATTGTTTTTATTTTTCTCTATTAGCTTTGTGTTGATGTGATGCTTGCCTTGTTTAGAGTGGTTTTGTTTCTCTTCTCATTTCAAGAGTTTCTTATTTTATGTTTTAAATGTGTTAAAAGTCATGAACCGGTTTTTCTTTGTTTTCTAATACGGCTAAAACACAATAAATAAAACAATGTTTTAAAAGAAAGCTTTGATATGTTAGATACATATCTCTGAGTTTAGGGGGAGAAGAGTGAAAACAGAGGACGGGACCACACAGTGCCAACTTCTCAATGCACTTACTGTTTCTTGTAGCCCAGCAGCTTCCCCACAGCTTGGAACACCATTGCAGCAGGCCAGCGTGGAAGGAGTTTAGTTTGATTGTTGGAGCCTTCTCAGAGCTTACTCACAGGGCACCACGTCCAATGAGGTACTCACAGCGCTCCACTCACAGCAAACCTGCTTGTCACACAGAGGAAGCTCCTAAAACGTCCATGCCCTGTACATGGAGTCAATGTTCACATTACAGCATGATTGTTTGCAGCAAAACTACACTGGTTGGGTATCACACTATTGTGTTCAGTTACCTGAGGCCAACCTGGTCAGAGAGGTCTGCGGAGCAGTTCTTGTTCATGGGGAGCTGCTGGCATTAGAGCTGAGATAGCTATTCCTCTAGCACTATAGGAGTATAGCTAGCATACAAAGGTTTGTATTGGTCAAGTAAGTGATGTTATGATTTCAATACATGGACATCCTGCCATTGTAAGTCACTGTTCACACCCAACTGTGCATGGACACTATTGGTGACTGGTGAGAGTCCATCCATGTAAACACAATATGTGACACCCCTGTGACGCACACATGTTCCTTGAGAGCAGCTGCCCACCTGCATAGTACATGGTAATCACAGCCAATACACCATGCTGACATAGCCAGAAATGCAGTCATACTATCTGGTCAAGTAAGGTTAGATGATGACTCCATGACAGTGGTTGTTTACAGTGATTCTCTGCTTGCTGGCACTCCTTTCCCCGACCAACAGTACAAATACCCAAATGCACCAAGCAATGCGTCCAGACATAGTAGAGGGGTGGTGTGTGCTCATTTACTTGTTTACAGACATTAAGTCATCATCATTAAGTGACCTCTCCCCTTGCTGAACTCTTCAACCTGCCCTTTGACTCTACTTGCTTTGCTCTATTTTCAAAACAGCCCCGGTCATTATTCCCCTAAAAAAGGAAGGGGCTAACCCGAACCTACCAGCTAGCTTTCACCCTGTGACTTTCCTTCTGCACTACTCTGAAGTGCTCAAAGGACTATGTTAAACCGTTTTACTAATTTCTTAGACAACCACAACCTTGGAGACGCCCTACAAGCAGATTTCTGCTCCTGTCACTTCACAGAAACTGCTCTCATGAATGTTTCCAACTTCATCGCCTCTGCTAAGCACTCAAACCCATCCTCTATCCTAATCCTCCTTGACCTGCCAGCTGCCTTTGACACTGTCGAGCACTCTGATCTCCTTAGTTCTCTCTTTATTCTTGGGATTTGTGATCAAACCCTTGCCTGGATTGAATCCTACCTTGCACCTTGCCAATTCTCTGTCTCATGAAGCAACAACAACTCTCAACTTACTCCTTTAACTGCTGATGTTCCACAAGGCTCTGTCTTCCGGCCGCTCCTCTTTGCACTCTACACTTCTGCTTTTGGGGCACTAATCTCCTCCTTTGGGCTCTTGTACCAACTCTTCGCAGATGACACCCAAATCGTCTTCTCTTGTCTTGAATTCTCCTCTGATTTCTATATCAAAATCTCTGCCAGTAAACATCAGATGGCTTTGCACTCTCTGATGTCAAACTCTACCAAAACAGAGGTACTCTTCTTCCCTGCCAAAAGCTCTCTCTGCCTATCCACTTCCCACCTGACATTCTCCCCCACTCTTGTTCAGCTAGAAACCTTGGCGTCATCTATTACCCTTCTCACACCTTCTCTACTTTCATCTCCAAAACTGGATCAACAGCTCGCCTCAACCTCCTAAATATTAGGAAAATCAGGCGCCTCCTTCCTTTTAACACTGTCAAGCATCTCTTAATCACTCTTGTCTTCTCTAAACTGGACTACTGGGCCAGCATTGTCTTTGGTCTCCCCAACTATGCTTTCTGTCCTCTCAACAAGATCATTAACTATGCTACAAGCACTCTCTTTGAACTCCCTCACTTCACACCTAGTTTTGTGTACTGTCACCAGGCTGGATGGATGATGATGCAAAACAGGGCAAGATTTAAATTTCTTCTCCTGGTTCACAAATCTATCCATGGAAAGGCACAACTGTATATATCCTCCTCTATCCAACTCTACAAGCCTTCTCATAATATCCGCTCTGCCTCCTCGACTATCCTTGTGGCTCCTCGCCCTCCTTGTGCTTCCTCTCGCTGCAGCTGTTTCTCTCTTCTTGCTCCACTTGCATGGAATTGTCTTCCACTGGTCAGCCGAGAAACAGTCCACATGGATTTGTTCAAAACCAAACTAAAAGCCTATCTCCTCACTTCTGAGTTACCCTCTTAATCTACCTCTCAGCTGCCTGCTAGCTAACATCTTTCCCTTGTCTCTGACCTGCCTGTCTCTCACTTCCTCTGCCTCCATTCTAGCACGTCACACATCATGGTCACGTCCCGAGTACAGCTGGCCGTAGTGCCTACCTGCACTTAAAAATGTCCAATATTGGTTGTCCTTAGTCTATGTATGTCCACTTATGCATTGTCCCCGGTGACTGTTCCATTTACTCCTCTCCACAACCTGGTCAGAATGTACCTCAAACTCGCCCCATTGTAAGAAGCTCACTGCTTCCTGCCAAATCTGATTTCTTATCTATTGTATGTTCTTTTGTGATGTAAAGAGCATTGTTCCTCCTGTATATAAACAAATAAATAGATCTGGCCATATGCCAGTGTCTAGGTTTTCCCTGCAGTGGTTAAGGTGCTTCCAGCGCTTCTGGATCTGGTTCACCATCCCTGGAATGGCCGCTACATCGATGACATTGTCCAGGATGGCCCTCCAGAGTTTGTTGTGCTGGCGAGGTTGTCCTACACTCTGGACCTATGAAGTGTGGCGCGTCACTTATAACGCCATCCACCAGCACCCTGAGCTTCTTTTCAGAGACCTTGGTGCTTCTCCACTTTGGCATAGTCTGGGTGGCTGCTCTGTGGTGTGGGACAAAGAAGGAGGCAAGCTAGTTAGGCTGGAAGAGGGCCCCAGGACCTGGCTGCATGAACAAGGAGTTCCGGGATGTGATTGCTGTGGAGAAGGAGGTGATAGGGCAAGCCAGAGAGGTTGTAGGCAGCAGGGGCCAGAAGCATGGTTGGCACAGGAGCGAGGTGAGGAGCAGGAGCATATGGAAGGTTGCACACCAGTCAGAGAAGGAGCAGTAGCAGTCAGAGACGGAACACAGGGATCATGGATGTGTAACACCAGTCAAGGAGCACTACACAACGGGCAGGAAGAAGGTTTATTTGTCAGGAGAGCTGTGCAGCAGTCAGGGAGGAGCACACCAGTCAGGTAGGGGACAGCAGCAGTCGGGTAAGGAGCACAAGGGACAGAGACGGGGCGCAGGGAAAGGCACAGAATGAAGTCCAGATTAGGTAAGGAAACACATATAACATTGATTCCAGATGGCAGCTGGTGCTGGGGCTGCTGCTCATGGGTGCAATTCTAAAATACTTTAAAGGGGCTAATAGGGCTCTTTTGAGCACACTGGCAGGAGAAACCCTTTCTCTAACAACTGAGAACCGATGCTGCGCATCCTGACACTTCCAGGCTTTATTTGTGCCCAATGAATGCTCAGAAGCAGAAGTGACGTGATGCAGGCTAAAGATACAACCAAAAGCATTCTCCTATATCAGTAATTACAAACTGTTCAGAACATTCTTATGAGTAGCGTCTACTTTTGTCATTGTTATTAAATACAAATGGCTTATTTATTTTAAAATTTTCAATGAATGTGCAAGCATTGCATTCATATGATAAACATGAGACAAAAAACATCAACAATTCAATTTAAAACATCTACAACCGCAGTGAATATATATCACAACGACATCAAGCACTGATAACAACAATAACCTACAGTTCATGCTACGCTCATAGCACAACATACCTCATCTATACACAACCATTCATACAGCCAACCACAAACACCACAATAAGTACAATATTTGCAAAAACCAATGTGCTGTTCAAAGACGAAATAAGTGCAAAAAACTATTTGTGCCAATATACAAACATCCGCTTGAAAATAAATACAGCATGGCACCATTTTAAATGTAGTGTGCCAGTGTATTTCCATGCTCTACGACTGAAGGCCTCGTGACTACAGCCAAATCCATTCTTCATATATGATTCTTGGGGCCTTATTACATGTTTAGAGGTAATGAAAAAAGGAAGGCGCAATGGTATTACCGGCATCGTTAACGGGTCTGGGCCATTACGAGCCGACAACCCAGCAATGCCGCCACCGCCCATACCGTGCCCCTTCTTACTGGCATGCGGGTACACGCGCCCTTTCGCGGCGGAAATACCGGGATGCCGCTTACAGGAGGACATCACAAGTTACACTGGCATTCACTTACCAGCATCCTGAAGCCGGTAATTAGGGCCTGCACGATGGCGGCAACACAGGCACCGCGGACCACCCGTAAATAGCAACCTGCAGTATAGGCAACTGCCACAGGTGCACACAATCACCACAGGTGGAGTCAATGGAGCCTGTCCCAGTACAAAAGGAACACACCCACACACCACACCCCTTCCTACACCAAAATGTTCCCACTAGCTGTTGCAATCATGGGGCTGGAGGACATGCCTCTACTGCTACAACAGCAACAACAACAACAACAACAATAACTACAACTACAACAACAACAGGCTGCACAGAGGAGACGGAGGAGGAGAAGGAGGGTGAGACAGACCCAGCAAGTCCCACCAGTGCAGCCAGTGGTACCACGTAGGCAGCAACCAATCCCTCGCATCAGAGCCAGTCCATTCAATCTAACCCCTGAGCAGATCCACACCCTGTACCGGTTGGACCGGGACACCATCACCAACATAGTGGACATGATACACAACGACATTGTCAGCCTGATAGAAATCCACACCGCCATCCCCCCTCTACTAAAGATGGTGTCTGTGCTCCACTTCCAGGCCACAGGCACCTACCAGCACACAGTGGGGCAGATGCATGGCATATCACAACCACACTTTTCTCGCATGCTGACCCAAGCCCTTGATGCCCTTCTGAAGCATGCAAGCATCCACATTTCCCTACCACGGACTGGCCAGGAGCTCGCTGACACCAAAGTAGGCTTCCATGCACTGGCAGGCATGCCCAATTGCGTCAGTGCCCTCGACTGCACCCATGTAGAATTGGTGGCCCCTCATGCCAATGAGGCGTTGCACCGCAATCTCAAGCAATACCACTCCATCAATGTGCAGATGGTATGTGACTCCAGCAAGATCGTCACACATTGTTTCGCCTGATATCCCGGATCTACACATGATGCCCTGGTGCTGCGTAACTCCACTCTACCCCGCTACATGGAGCGACATGCTGGGCGACGTGCCTGGCTGCTCGGTAAGTTGCCTGACTGGGCCATGGCAGTGCATTGGGGTTGTCAGGTGGGGAGGATGCATACTGCACCTGGGTGGGATTGGGGGGGGGATGCATACTCCACCTGGGTGGGATTGGGGGGGATGCATACTCCACTTGGGTGGGATTGGGCAGTGAGTGGACAATGCACTCACAGCTAAACACTGCTGTCCTGAACATCCCAACCTGAACATGACACATCAATGCCATACATAAGACCAATGCCGCACATCAATAACAACATGCCAGATGCACAAGCAGGCCACCATGGGTATGTCAAGCGATGGATGACTAAACATGATTACAACTGTGGCAATACCACTAGTGTGAATAGGTACAGAGTAGCATACACTGCAATCATGGGTGGCAAGACATTGTTCCGCATCCACAGTATATCCGCATCAGCATGCAAGTGAACACCCTGCATCATCGTGCCCGTGTTGTGAACACCCTGCAACACTATGCCTGTGTTGTGATTTAGCAGACCTTTGGCCTGTTGAAGGCATGGTTCCGCTGCCTCAGCGCATCTGGTGGAGGACTCCTTTATGGGCCTGAGAAGGTGGTAAAGATCACCATGGTGTGTGTCATGCTGCACAACATTTGCATCCGGAGAAACACACGACTGCCACCTGACATTGACCTGCATGCACTGGGCGAGGATGATGAGGATGATAATGGAGGAGAAGCAGCACCCCTGCCAGTTTGTGATGCACAAGATGGCCGTGCTGTGCGCCAATCACTGATTGACGATTATTTCTAAACCACAGGGACGTTGATGGTTGTGTGTCAGTACTACACTGGGCACTGGGATCATGTGGACATGGACACAGGGTGTGTGGGGATTTGGGCACTGTGCGCTGTCATGAATTGATTCAACACACACAAAATGAACAATGTCCAGTCATGAAATGAATTTGCACACAACGGGTGTATTAGAAAAAATAACAATAGAGTGCATCATCCCTCCACCTCTCACACGCCTTCCCCCTTCCTCCCTCCCCCAAAACCCCTCTGATACCCCATACCCCCCAAACACTCCTAACACCCCCAATAAACACCCCTAAAACCCCCAATGAACACCCCTAACAACCCCCAAACACCACCAACCCCACCTCCCCCCTCACCCATTGTCATCCCACACACTGGGTGGACCGGCTATTTCCGGCCTCTTTTCGAGTCTGGGAGCAGCACGTCGGTGTGCCTTGCACTGCATCTCATCATCCGCACAGGGCTTGAGGGAGTTGAGCTGGCAGGTGTGGATGACGGGGTGGAGGTGGTTGGATGTGGCACCGCCAGTGCAGGTTGTTGCTGTGGAAAATGGTCCAGCATCCTGCTAAGGACCTGTGTCACCGCCCCTAGACTGTCACGGATGAGTATGGTTCTTGTGTGGATGGCATTTACGGTAGCCGCATTTGCCTCCCTTATTTCTTGGCGTGTTTGCTCACCCTCGGCCACATACTGGCAGACCAGTTCAATCATGGAGTCCTGGCGGACCTCTACCCTGGTCAGGCGTGCCTCCATGTCAGTGGGGGCTGTGGAAGTGGAGGGTGCTGTGTCTAGGTGAACCATTGCAGGGCTGCCCTCTGAGGTGCTGGATAGATGCAGACTCCTCAGTAGAGCCGCTGGTACCTGCATGTGGCATGCAGGTGTGCCCTGTGTGGAGTGGTGCGGGGTGGACTAGGGGCTTGGTGTATGTGGACATTCCACATGGATGGTGTCGTCAATGTCCTGGTATTCCTCCACTTGAACATCCAGGTCGCTGAGGGGGGCTGTGGCTGCTGCCTCACCTACCGAACTGGTGGCAGCGGACTGGGTACCATCTGCCTCCCCCTTTGCAATTGTTCCCGACTCTGTATTTGCAGTCTGGTCGGCTGCTGTGATCTCCTCCTCAGCCTGCCTGGCCTGCACTGGTGCCCTGGGTTGCACTCTGGCCCGCGGTGCTGCCCCGGAGGTGGAAGGCCCAGTGCTCTCTGGTCTGGCCCTGGATGACTTGGAGTGTGTAGTAGCCCTTGGGGCAGGGTCCTGCCCTTCACTTTCTGCATCAGTGCTTGTGGGGAACAAGAGATGCAGGGCATCAGTGATGGTGTTTAATGCAAGATGCATGAGTTGGTGATGTACAGTATTTCATTTCTCATGCATTGCATTCTTATAGGTGTGTCACACAGGGTACTTTCAAGGGGGGGCGGCAAATTGGCATAAGCTGTGGCCTCTCCATTTGGTACTGATGTGTACCAGGTGGCATACCGTTGTATTGCGGTTTGTGTGATGTGTGACATGCGAATGGTCCCTGTGTGTTGGGTGTCTGTTGGTAATGGGATTGACACGCAGCATGCATTTCATTGTACCAGGGTTTGGGCCTCCATCTGGACATGGATCTGTATATGTGTGTATGATGGGCCATGCATTGGCTTGGCTTACTTTCACATCTGTCATGGTTTGGCCTACTGGGGTTTGTGGGGTCACTCGCCTCCATCTCCCGATGTCGCTGCACCCGTCTCCATTTCACCAAAACCCTCTTTGGACTCCATAAGTATGGTGGTGATGCAGGTCTCTTCCCAGCGCATCATTTTACTGGTGAGTTGGCACCCCTACCTGGGGCCATGGCCTCCCTGCGATTAGATGCCAGGATGTTACGGACATGGAGACGGAGGTCATCCCCTCGCTTTTTACAGTCTTTAACCGCTGTCACCTTACGCGCAACCTCCTCCCATATTTCTTTTTTCCTGAGTTGGACTTTCCTTTTGAGGTTGTTTGTGAACACCTCATCTGCATGGGCTGCAAGAGTATCAGCCAGCATGTTGAGCTCCTCGTCGGAGAATCGCTTCTTGCGCAGGCGGGGGGTTGTCTTGTGGGTAGCCGTGGACATGCTGGATGGTATGGCCCTGCTCTCTACTCTGTATCACTGCTGGATTGAGAGGATTGCAATGGATTGGCCCTCATTACAAGTCAGGCGTTAAGGGTTTAACGGCGCCGTCGGCGCCGTTAACCCTTAATGCCTGATTCACACTTTAACGCCTGCTTTTTGCAGGCTTTAAAGTCCAAGGCGCTAAGCGACCTTGGTGCTAATTACGGCACCGTAATTTACGGTGCCGTAATTAGCGCCTTCCCCATCCCCATTATGCCCTATGGGGCAAAAATGGGAATGGGGAAGAGCAAATGGTGAATGGGGAATTACCGCCCCACTCACCTTGGAATGGGGCGGTAATTCCGCCATCCACCATGGCGGAATCCGGCATGGACCATGGTGCTAATAGCACCATGGTCCACCGCCTGACTTGTAATGAGGGCCATTGTGTTTTTAAAGCTGGCCGCCGGCTCATTTCCCGTTCCGACGCGATGACGTTACTTCTGGGTCCGGTATTACCAGCCTGGTATTTGCATGATGTTATTACCGGGTTGTTATTAAGGGGTTGCTCCTTGGTGGAGGCGGTATCGGCGGGTCCCGTGATGGCGCTATCGGGGGGTTGGAGGGCCTTTAGCGGCATGACGGTGCAGCCATTACCGGCATGGGGGTTCGCACGTGCTCGCGCACTCGTAATCAGTGGCGTCAAGGGTGCACAGACGCGCTATTACCACCATGCCGGTAATGACTCCGTTTTTAGCGGGATTCTCATAATGAATCTGATTTGCCAATTCGAGCTTCGGGTGTTGGGTTTAACTGAATAAAAACAACCCAGCCTTCCTCAGGGCAGAAACATATCCTCAAATGTAGTTTTGGCGAAAACATCTCAATGAAAATCATAGATGATGAAAACACCCACTAATACCTGTCGAGCATTGTTAAAATACATGTGTGTGAAACTGCAAAAATTTCAACAGACTTGTTAATCTCAACTTGATATATGGTAATTTTTTGCATCATGGCTAGTGTGTGTGGCACAAAGCCCATCAGGCCTGGATGAGGACGCAACCCTGTACTGAGACATAAATGTCAATTACTGCCATCTTCAATCTTTATTTATTCAGTTACTTTCTGCAGATTCATGACACTTGGCTGATCTGATTTCTAATAACCTGAGTGCCACAAACTCAGGTCCTGTTAGACCACACAGTTTGAATCATCTGGCACAGGGTGCACATCTCTAATATACAGGTGAGGACAGTGTGGTGACGCACGTGCCTGACGCCTCCATGCCGTGTCACGATGCTGGGTCACCTGTCGTGATGACATGACATGGAGCAGGGAGTGCAAGCACTTCTGGAGCATGGGTTACGAGCGGGGGCAGGGAACGAAGAATGGAGAGCATAGGAGCAGTGAGTTGTTCACCCTCCCACAGCCTCTTATACTTATATATACGCAGATTCCCAGATACCGAGTGTTGGTACAATTAAATGTAGCTCTTAAATGAAGCTATATTATTAAATATCTACAAAGGCTCCTCTGGCTTATTTTATTAACTGGAAACTATACCATGGCAACAAAGATGGGATTCATCCCTGCATGAGTCCCTCACCGGGACACCAACAACCAAAGGCAGCAATGAAAAGAAGGACAAGAAGCATGCAAGGATTCACTCTACCGCTCATCTTCCTTCAAACCCTAGAGAGCCACCCATTCCCTGGGCCCAGTGGAATTCCCAATTTCACACATAAATGGAAGCTATTGACAGAACCAAATTTGCCTAAGAAAATAAATCTGACCTACTTAGAAATACTTTGGGAACTAAGGTCCAGGGACTATTCGCACTAGCTGATGTTGCGAAGGGGATAGATGGATCAGTGCATGAAGACATTTACATGGAAGCGTTGGCCAGAATGGAAAATAGGTGCAGACATGTTCCCAAGATAGTATTGCAACAACAAAAGTTCTGCACTAGGTTTCAATATGCATCTGAGTCAATAGACAACTTTATCACCACTTTAAAAGAACTGGCAATCGTGTGGCTTCTGCAATATGGCCAACTAACTCATGAGAGACCAACTTATTGACCACTTTCAGGATACCGCAACTCAAGAAACATTGTGCATGAACAGAGACGTCATCCTTGAACAAGCCATCACCATAGCTGACATGGTAGCACAATCTCTTCACTCAATCAAAGGAGTGAGTGAGGCTCAAGTCAAGCAAGCAGTTTGCATCATAAGGTGCATAACAGAGAGAGTAAACATCCCCATAAAGAGCAGAGCCGCGGACAACCTTCACCCTTCATACTGATCACAAACCACTTATCCACATACTGATGTCTGAAGGTACCAGTAAAGTGACGGTTGGCACGAGAGAAAATGCAGACGTTCATGTTCAAAATAGAATATGTACCTGACGGGCACATCACTGAAGCTGAGTGCTTATCATGTCTTCCACTACCACACAAATCAAATGAAGGATGGAACGCAAATGACTGCATAGTTGCATCAGTACAAGACGCAGAAGAATGCACGACATCCAGCATATCAGCACCTGAATGGAGAAAACACATTCACAAGCATCACATGCTGCAATCGACATCTGAATATGCTAAGAGAGGATGGCCATCGGAGAAGGACCTTTTCCTTCCCCCAGCACCTTTACACATACTTAGCAGCCAAATGGCTGCAGAAATCACAGAAGATGGTCTCCTATGCTGACACAACAAATATATTCTTCCTGTTTAACACATTGCATCCTCATTGTCTTTAGCCCATGATGGCCAATTTGGGAGCACACTATTGTGCTTTAGCACCTTGAAGCATTTGTTCTACTAGATGGAATTAGCGAATAAAGACTTCGGACCCAATAACCGGACAGACTCAAAGGAGATGGTAAAGTACTGCTTTAATCTCAAGAAGTAAAGCAGGGCGAATAAACACTCATCAACTCGACTCAAGCAGGATCACACTGTTTATTTAGTCATACGTAGTTTACATAATGCTAGATGCGTCATCTATGACATCATCCTACATGGCAAACTTCAAAAACCTATTGAGAGGTGGGATTGCATTAGGGGATCATTTCTACATATAGAAAATGTGCGTGTTAGTCCCTAATTGGTGGTCTCTTTTCTGCAGGACACACCCTGAGCTACTTCTAATCACATGGCATGAAGAAATCGTTGCAGCAGAAAATATGGCAGTGGACTAATATTCTGCAACATTGTACGAAAAAGTGCTTGGCAGGCTATTAAAATTAGTTGGCAATCAAAATCCAACCTTGGACATTCGGCTTGGTAGCAGCACGTACATAGAAACGGAACACAGGTGGTTGGAGATACGTCAGCTCTTCCTTTGTTTCCCAATTAGGCCAGCCTCTTTCATCAGTAGGCCTCATGCCAGTGTCTTCTGTTTGAAGGTTTCCCTTGCAGTCTGCACAGTCTCGGGATATCCAAGGGAGTGTAGGGACACCTCTATCTTAGCTCCAGGCCTAATGAATAGCCCTTGTCTGCGAGCTCATCATCACGTGTTATAAGACCATGAATTTGTCCATATCAGCAGTACTTTTAACCTTATTTGATTCAGCTTTTGTTGGGTGCAGTTCTCCTTTTGTCCATTAGAGACTTGCTCACAGTATTCCATATTGACTTTATGCCTTTTAATCATCCAATATTTGGCATCAGTAAATGTTTGTGTTCCTCCTAATCTTTAGAAAATATGACCCTCTCAGTTGAAATTCTATTTTCATTGGCCCTCATTACGACCCTTGCGGAAATCGACTGACCGGAGCGCCACAGCGTAAATAGCGTTTCCGCCATTGCACGAAGGAGCAAAGTGCGGCCCATTCCGACCCATCGGGCACGAGCACCACGGCATGGCGGAAGTGCAAAGTCCGCGATGGCGGAAAAGACCCCAAAACGGCCCACACCGCCGCCGTACGGGGCCCCAGGTGCAATACCGCCACCCCTCTTAGCGGTCACCGCAGTGTGCGCCTACCGGAAAGTACGGTGGCCGGAAATATACGGAAACGGAAGTTAAAACACGGGCCCGGAACGGGAAACATCCCGGCGTACACCTATAAATACACTAAAACCACACAACCACTAAAAACACTACCCTGAGACACACCCCACCCCGTCAACCACCCTAGCGAAACCAAGAAAAATGGGAAAAGCAGCGAAGAAAGCGTGCGACCGCAAGCGGCAGGTCCACTTCTCCCGTGAGGAACTCACCGTGCTAACAGAGACCCTCCAGGAGAATGCAGCCGTGGTCTTCTCCACGCAAATGACCAGGACGGCACTTGCAAACAAGAAGGCCATATGGGCTCTGGTGGCACAGCGGGTAAGTGCGGTGGGGACCGCACCCCGCACCCCACAGCAATGCCGCAAGCGATGGGACGACCTGCGGATACGCGTCCGCAGCATACTCTCTGCCAACCGCAACATTGCCACAGCCACCGGGGGAGGTCCTGAATCACCCATCAAGTTGACCCCCTGGGAAGAAATCTGTGCCTCCACCATCGGAATGGAGAGCATTGAGGGAGTCGGAGGGATGGAGAAAGGAGTGCAGACATCCGAAGATTCAGGTAGGTGGGCCAGATATAACAAGCCACACAGTCCATCCATGTGAAGCACCATGCGTCCACATAGTGCAACAGAAACACATGTCCAGGATAACGTCCACACACATCGGCCTGATAGCGCACGTTAAAACCCACAATAAATACATAAATAATTAAAAACCCCTAATACACGCACTACACGTGCAGCAGGCACACCCAAACTGCAGGCTGCCAAACAACTGCACCCTCACTCCACACACAAATCAAAGCACCTCCAAGGCCCCGACCCAAATCACCCTCAGGTACCACCCCAAAGCATGTGATACAATGCCATTCCAATTCCCACAGACCCATCAATAACCCTCGCCCTCCTTTACTCCACCACAGGGTCCGATCCAAACGACGAGCCACAGGACACCCCTACCAGCACACCTGCAAAGAGGGCCAAGACCAACGGCCAGAGACCCTCCACCTCAGCTGCACGCATCAAGACACGGCAGCAGCACAAATCAGGTGGTAGCACAGAGGAGGGAACATCAACAGGCACCCCAGCAGCCAGCATGGCCACAACACCACCACCACAGGTCCCCCCAATGGATGCCACAGAAGGCACTGCCTCTGGTGGCAGCAGCACCATAGGTGACACCCCATTGATGGCAGCATGCTCGGACACAGAAGACGGGGATGTCGAGGTCAGATCCATCCATGACCTGTCCCAATCCCCCTGTCTGTCCCATCCCGTACAACATGAGGATACCACGCAGGTGCAGCCACAAGACGACGACTGGCCATCCCCCCCAAGCCCTGTGGCAAGGCAACATGAGGACAACAGCCCCTCTGTGACACCCCCGCAAATGGCCATGGCCCAGCAGAGGCAACAGTCCCTCGACAAGTTAATCGTCCAACAGCAGCAAATGGCCACACTCCTCAAGGACCATGCCGATGAATGTGGGGGCACCAAGGCAGACATAGAAACATCAACAGAGACACTTAGGGCAGAAATGGAGAGATGTACAGAGACGCTAAGGGCACAAATTGAGAGTAGCACCGAGAGCCTGAGAGTCCAAATGGAGAGAAGCACCGAGAGCCTGAGGGGGGAACTGCATGCGACGTCCAAAGACGTATGTGCCGAACTTGCCGCAGTGCGCCGTGTGCTCACTGAGCTCTCGCAAACCCTTAGGGACATGCATGGACGTGAGCAGCCAGACACATCATCCGTTGCAAGTTCCGTCCAGGGCAGCCCCCAACGTAGATCAGGGAGGAACCTGCGCTCCACAGGCAGGGGTGCCCCTGATACCCGCAGAGGGGGCTTGCAATAGCGACAGGCCACTGACAATGAGCATCTTTGGACACTGGTGTTCGGGTGGGAGGTAGGAGGGTGGAGGGGGAGTGTTGGGCTCACTTGGGTGGCGGGTCGATAGGGTGTTCCACATGATATCACATATGCCATAAAAAGTGCACGATCACCCAATGAGATGTGTGGACATTGATCTTTGTGTACTAGGCCATCATAGGCGTACAGTCCATATTGTGCATGTCCCAGACACACGCAGTGCCACGAGTCCCGTGTCCATGTATCAGCCCCCAGGCGTGAGTGCTAGAAGCATACATCAATGAGATGCTGACGGATGTCACGGCCCTCCGGTGCCTCGCAGACTCCTTGAGGTGCTGCCACATCCCCACCCTCATCATGACCATCATCCGGTGCTTGCAGTTCAGCGTCAGGGGGCATGGGCACATTTCTACGTACGCACATGTTGTGGAGCATGACACATGCCATGACCATCTTTGCAACCTTCTCATGGCGGTACAGGAGTGCCCCGCCAGACCTGCTGAGGCAGCGGAAACGAGTCTTCAGTAGGCCGAATGCCTGTTCTATGACTACACGGGTACGTGAGTGGGCATGGTTGTAGTCCTCCTCATGCTGGTCCCGTGGGTTCCGGACTGGTGTGAGGAGCCATCTCTTCAGTGGATATCCAGCATCACCTGTATGTGGACGATAAACGTAGGATGTGGAATGCCATTGATACGTACGCACACCCCCCCCCTTCCTGCCAGTACATTGCCAAATCACATACCCCACATCATCATGCATGCAATGAGACTCACCGAGTAGCCAGGATCTGTTCCCTGCGTGTCGCTCCATGTAGCGTGGTATGGTAGAGTTCCTCAAGACCATGGAATCATGGGTTGATCCAGGGAATCGGGCACAACAATGCGTAATGATCCTGTTGGAGTCACACACCATTTGTACATTCAGGGAATGAAATTGTTTTCGGTTGCGGTACTGGGCCTCCATGGCATGTGGGACGACCAATTCAACATGGGTGCAGTCGATGGCACCAATGCAACCCGGTATGCCGGCAAGTGCATGGAATCCCACTTTTGTGTTCGTAATTTCCTGCTCCGAGCGTGGTAGGGAGATGTAGTCGTCTGCGTGCTGCAGGAGGGCATCGAGCACTTGGAATAGTGTCCGTGAAAACAGTGGCTGTGATATGCCATGCAACTGTCCGACTGTGTGCTGGTAGGTGCCTGTGGCCAGGAAGTGGAGTACAGACACCACCTTCAGTAGGGGTGGGATTGCGGTTGGGCTATCTATCATGCTGACTAGGTCAGCCTGTGTCATGTCCACAATGGCGGCTATGGTGTCCCGGTCCAGACGGTAGAGGGTGTGGATCTGCTCATCAGTGAGGTTGAACGGATGTGCTCGGAGGCGTGGGATTGCGGGCTGCCTGCGTGGTGGTAGTGGCTGTGCTGCTGGGCCTTGCTGGCCCTGCCTTGGCCTCCTCCTCCTCCTGCGTCTCCTCCGTGCGGCTGGTTGTAGTTGTTGTTCGTCTTCTTCTTGGAGTCGGAGTAGTTGCAGTGCTATCAGGTCCCCCAGGGCCAACATCGCGAGTCCTGCCGGTAGCATTTCGCTGTGGTTGTGGGAGGAGACTGGCTGTGCAATTTATGTGTTTTCAGGCTGTATGGCCTCCACCTGTGGTGATTGATTCCACCTGTGCAAACGGCTCTCCCCTTTGGCCGAGCACGTCCCGCGCACTACGCTGCAATTCGGGTAATGGTATCTTGCTATTGCAATCATGTATTTGTACCCGATGGGCGTGTAAGATTGGTTGATATGTTCATTCTGCTGTGGTCCCATTGTTTCCCATACTATCTGTGCAGTCGCGAACGGACTTGTGAAGGGTCAGTGGAACGTAGTACTCGAGTAACGGTGGGCCCTCATGCATCACTGTACCGAGTTGCAACGACGGGCGGGGCGTCCCATTTGTGGGTGAAGGCAGTTGCCATTTTCACACACAGCCGCACTCGATGGAATAATTAGTGATTTCAAACGGCCAGAGATGCCTTTTCGACGTGATGTTGCAAATGAGGAATTCGAAGGGCGGCGCTTTCGGTTTCCAGCTAGCGGCGAGGAGATGCCCACAGGTCTGACTGCAAATATAACGTTCTATTGTTCTATGTCCTTGAGACAGGGCCCATGGCGAGGGAGCAATGATTGATATGAATAGTTTGGGATGCGCAATAGCTACGTGGGCGATGAGGCCGGCCATTCCCAAATACATGTTACTTCACAACACTGGATTTACGGGCTGGGGCACTGTGGATGTAGCAGGCTGCATTACGCACAGACTCAATGGACGTTTCTAATGTCATGTGAGTAATTATTCAGGCGTTTTGATCCCGGGATGAGGGAATGATGTATGGATGCATGGGCAGGTGATTTGGTGCAGAGTTTGGCATGTACAGGGCTTCTAGGGATCTATCCGCCTCCCCTACGCTATGTGATGCAGGGCTGCCATAGTGGGACCATCGTCTATCTGGCCTTGTTGAGCCCTCCCTGTCTCGACGCGCCCTCAGACACTTGTGTCCATGCACGTTAACATTCCCATCTGATGGATTCTGTTTTGGCAGACGCATGCACAGGTACACTCGTTCGTGATGGTGTTTACAACTAGGTATAGATGGTTATGAGTCGCAAGTGGCTTTGGGGTGTTGATGATCCTTTGGAGTGGGCTGGCATGCATATGGCTGTGGATTTCGTGTGCTCATTGAAGTGAGTTGTTCGAATGTAGTTCTGATGGCCATTCTGTTCTTGTTCTTTTCTTTTGGTTGACAGGTATCTCCTCCCCTTTTGCCACTGCCATCTGTATGCCACTCCTGCAGATGGATTTTACTCCCGACACCTGCTGCTTCGTGTTAATCGGTGGAGCAGCATTACGATCTTATGGGACGATCGCCAGTGGCCCACATGCCCTTACGCAGTACTGGTGGCTCGGAGCAACATTTCGGCCTTTCAGCTGGACTAGTGCCTCCCCATTGGGACGGCCCTGCGGTTGTGTGCGCTTCCTTTTTGCCTTTTCGTACGTGTTTGTGGCTCTGTGTACCATGATGGGACAGGGCGTCACACAAGTAGTGGCTGGTCATTTCTTGCGGATGCAGCCCACAATGGTGAAATGTGTTTTGGAGTTCATGGCCTGATGGCTGTATGGGCTTGGTGATTTTGTTGTGCATTAAATTTCTATTCTGATTTGGGCCGTGTAGCGTTTTTCTTTGCAAGTGATGTGGCATGTGCCTATATGTGGGGCGATGTATTGTGAGGAGATCTGCATTGGGTTCCTGCTTCGGGGTTTAGTTGCGTGGTACTGTGCTGGGCGCGTTTGCCTACTGAGCCCGTGAGGTCAGGGATGGGGGCTGCCTATATGACAGTTTGGATGTTGTCATGCTCAGGGGCGGGGGATTGGGTTTTGTGTGACAGATGGCGGTCAGCCAGGTGGACTGGTGGAATGATGTGATTTTCGGAATGTTGCTGGTCACAGGTGCCTGTGTTTGCGTGCGTTTCGGGGGGGGGGACTGTGGTCATGTCCATTGGGATGGCTTCTGTATTCGTGCCATCTGTGCCCTGCAGCTCCCATTGGCCCCTCTTGTGTTTCTTTTGTTCGTTGGCATGCATGGGTGCTTTGTACATTTCAATGGTTGCATTGTGACTTCATTGCACCTACAGGGTGTTGTACTTTGTGGGCAGGGAGCGGTGTACAGGCACTCAGTGGGGCCGTTTACGGTTGATTCGCGATGCCGTACTTCTCGCCATGGCGGAATGGTCCATTCCGCCATGCCTGATGGCGTTAGGTACATGTCCGCTAGGGTCGGAATTGGCGTACCGTTGCACCATGGTGGTGTTTGCGGTTTGGCATGGCGCGCGCGCGCGTGCTTAGTGCAGTTAGCGTTGGCGTTCACTACGGTGTCGCTAATGGCTTCGTACTTTGCGGCGACGGGTCATAGTCGCACCGAGCGCTATTCGATGGCGGTATTGCATTTCCGCCATCGTTTTCCCCTTTCCGCCAGGGTCGTAATGAGGGCCATTGTCTAGTATTCAAATATTTATATGATCTTGCCCCTGATTATCCTGCCTCTCTTCTTTCATTCTACTCTCCGTATTGTCCTCTCTGTTCTGCTGGACTCTTCTTACTGTTCCACGTGCCCCCTGCGCGCAATCTCGTTTTTGATCTTTTCAGCGTCTGGCCCCTCTCCACTGGAACCTTCTTCCATTATCCCTCCGATCCATCACCTCTTATTCACTATTTCGCTCCTCCTTAAAATCTTAACTACTACAGTCTCCTGTCTGACTCCTATTGGTGAACTGTGAACACAATTGATTATACTGATTGTAATGTACTGTTGATGTTCTCTTTGTGCAGCGCTTTGGTAAAAAGCGCTATATAAATATCAATAAAATACAAAATACGAATACAAATCCTCCCGTAGGTTCCTGTACCCACCACGATTGTCCTATGAAGTAACGTATTGTGTCTCAGCTAATAAGTAGTATATGTATAACAATACCATATATCATAATACCACCATCTTGGGCCTATCTCCCATAATATATGAGTCATGTAAATCCCTGACATTACCAACCATGTTCTTTCTTAGTACATCTGCGCCATGTGGTCCTCACACTTTGGTTTGACCATATGTAACCCTCACCCTTCTTTATGTATCCATGTGCCTATTAGGACGTATATTCCATGTTGGTTAACAGTTGTATTATTTTTAAGAACTTCACATGAGTGGTTCGACTAGTTCTCTGAAGCGTTCGGCCTGCCCCGGGCTTGCACGTGCTTGCAGGCATTATATTTCAGGGAGCATAATTTGGTTAGTAGTGTTGGCCACATGGATTTTGTAGGTGGAATAGCTGCTTTCCAGTTAAGGACCAGGCTTTTACAAGCAGCGAAGAACATTATGCGTATTATCCTACAGTGCATGGGGTCAGAGTGCCAATCTTCCCTCTTTCCCCCAAATAGCTATGGCCCCGGGGCCATGTGAATTTCTGTCCCGTCTATGAGTGTGGTATGCCTCCATACCTTCCTCCAAAAGGACCCTATCTGCGGGCAGGACCACATGATGTGCCCCAGAGTTCCAAGGCCACCACACAGTCGCCATCCAAAATAGTTTACTCGGTGTGTAGCACATCCTTTGGATCAGTTCATACTGAATGTCGTGATTGCGAATATTTACAGAGACCATCAGAATGAGTTGTGCTTTTTTGCCCCTCCATACAAATTTAGATATGTAGGCGTCTAATTCTGTGTACATCTGACTTATAGGTGCGAAGGGGAGCATCATTGATAGGTAGGCCAATTTCGGTAGAGAGTTCATTTTGAATGCATTTATCCTTCCGGAGAGGGATAATGGGAGTGAGTCCCATCCGAATAGGTCTTGTTTGATTTTTAGTAAAACCGGAGGGTAATTTAGCTGTAGTAGTTCACTCAGGGTCTGGCATATTTTAACCCCTACATATGTGAAATAATGGAGTTGAAGTCTTAAGGGGCCACCCCACCAGGATCCCAGGGTATGTTCAGCCTTAGTGGAAGAAACTCAGACCTCGTCCAATTTATCACGTAGCCAGCTATGGGGCCAAAGTGTTGTAATAAGTGATGCAGTCTTGGGAGTGAGGTCTTATAGTTGCTTACATATATAAGGTGAGCATCAGCATATAGCGCCACCCTGTGTTCTTTGTCTCCCGTTGTATTCCTTTTCATCCTGGGCCGGTCCATAATTTAGCAGCTAATGGTTCAATAGTGAAGACGTATAGAAGGGGGGATAAAGGGCATCCTTGTCGTGTAACCGAGTGTAGATTAAAGGGGGCAGGTGTGATACTGTTTGTTACTACTGCAGCAGTAGGGCCAGTATACAGCAATATTATTAGTTTGACAAATTCAGGCGGGAAACCGAAGTTGTTCAGCACTTGAGATATAAAGTCCCATTGGACCTTATCGAATGCCTTCTCAGCGTCTATTGTTAGGATTCCCCTCATCCGATTTTCCCTCCCTGCCATTACGTGTAGTAGTCAGCGAATATTGTCTGCAGATTGTCTGCCCATAATAAAGCCGGTTTGGTCCTTGTGGATGAGGTCCGGGAGTAGACCTTTGATTCTTTGGGCCAGGTATTTTGCAAGGATCTTTGCATCATCATTGATTAAAGAAATGGGGCGATACGATCCGCAATCCCCATGATCGCGTCCTTTCTTGTGGAATACCACAATATTGGCAGACAACATGGATCGCGGAAGGAAGCCAGAAGCTCCTGCCTCTGCGTATAAAGCATCAAATGTGGGCGCTAGGCGATCTGCTAATGATCATAAAAATCGATAGCGTGTCCCGCAGGTCCCGCCAATTTACCCATAGACAAGGACTTGATTACTCAGAATATCTCACTAGCGATGATTGGAGTGGCGAGGGTTTCTGTATGGGTGTTACCCAGTTTAGGGAGTTCAACAGTGGTTAAGAATTCATGAATATGTGGGATCTATCGGGATAGGTTCAGCGTATAGTGCACCGTAGAACTGTGTGAACCGTTATTCAATATGTAAATGTAATTGGTTATTTATAACACGCTTAATACCCAGAGGTTTGTTAGCCCGGACCCGGGGATCAAACCTGTGTTGCACCGCGTCGTCTTGCATCCAAGGTGAGCGCGTTGCCTCTGAGCTCTCATCCCGAGACACCCTTTAGTAAATTCCCATCCCTGTCTCTGATGGAATCAATAATTTGTGCCGCTATTCGGTTGCGCAGTGCCAGTGCCATGAGATGGAGGGGCCAATCACTCTCGCAGTAGTAGGTCTGTGACCAACTAGTGAATTATTTCTGGGCACGGGAGGATACCCCCCTTTAAGTCTGATCGAAGCTTAACCAGTTTGGCGTGTATATGTGAGTCGCGTGTGCGTTTATACTGCCTTGCTGTGACCAATATTTCAGCTCTCAGTTGTGCCTCCTGTTCCCCCCATGCTTTTAATGTGTGGGCCCACCTCGATATACATTGCCCTCTCATGTACGCCTTATATGCGTCCCAGCATTTCAATGCAGGATAATCAGCTGACAAGTTGGTTTGCCAGAATAGGTCAGTGTCACCCTCTAGGTGTTCAAGGAAATCAGGGTATGCCAGCACTCTAAGGTTAAGGTGCCACAACTAACGCTGGACCTTCAAAAGGTCAAACGGAGCAGTACCAGTGAGTGGTCAGAGAGTGTGGAGGCTAATATTTGGCATTCCCTAATTAAGTGGGTGGCGTTAGACGGAAGGAACCAATAATCTAATCTGGAGCAGCTGCCATGTCTATTGCAGTAGAAGGTAAAATCTTGCTGGTGTTTGTGTGTAATTTGCCAAGCATCTCTGACTCGAAGTTCCTCTATTAAAGATTGGAGTGTGGCAAGATTCACATTGATGGCACTAGGGCTACGTGAAAGTCCCCCCTATCAATGTCATAGTTCCCATATATCGTGCACATGCAGCAAAGGTATGGGTAAAGAAAGCTGGCATGTAATTCGTAGGGACATATATATTAAGGAGAGTAATAATCTGGTGCTGTATGTGTCCCTGCAGCAAGATGTATCTGCCTCCCTCATCTACCAGTGTGTAGAGGTGGAGTTAAGTACCACCACTAAAAGCTCTGCCCCCATGTTGTCTATATGTTGGGAGCCAGAAATTGAGACACGTGTAGTACCAGTGAGAAAGCCTGTACCGCAGAAAATCCTGGAAAAAAGGTATCATTTGAGAAAGGCCTATATGCATTCACAAAGAAGAAATGGCCTGTTGGACAAAGTCCCGGAGGAAGTGTGAAAATGAGTGAAAGAGAAGACTTGTGACGTCATGCGGAGCAGAGATGACGCACCTAGAAAAGATGCACGAGGCAAAAGAACATAGATGTTCTATAAGATCTGAAGAGAAGGTGGTAAAGGTGAGCCACATTTCGGGCTCCAGATGAAGATGGTCATGCTACAGAAAAGCTGAAGAAAATAAAAATCAGTTTACACTTGTACAGACACAGTAGCACAAGTAGACAAAGTAATCTTAAGGCTGGCTACATAGTGAATAGTTGCAGCGATGCGCCAATGCATAATATATAGGAATGTATAGAACCTGGATCTTCCACAGTGCACTTTAAGCAACGCTTGAAACCCCGTGTTTGGAAAGGGTTTTTCAGCGTGGCACAGTTGGAAAATAACTAAATGCGATGGAGAAATACAAGAAAGGCTGGGCTGGCCCAGCGCCAAGAAGTCAAGGCCATTGTGAGCCTGGTTGTCCATCCAGTAGTTACACGAACGTGAGAAAGAAACAAACTTCTGTTTGAGGTACAATGGAAAAACACTAAAGGTGTCAAAAGTTCATCATTTAATAGAATTAAATACAGAAAAGAGCTCAGAGATGCAGTCTCCAGTCACATGGTCAGATCAAAATAGACATTGGGGCTCATTACAATACCGGCGGCAGCCGTGCCGGTATAACAGGCACAGCTGCTGCCGGTATAATTTTTTTTCCGGACCTGGCAGGCAGGAAGGATCCCGCGAGCAGGCCTCGTAGATGTGTGTAGCACATCCTTTGGATCAGTTTATACTGAATGTTGTGATTGCGAATATTTACAGAGACCATCAGAATGAGTAGCGCTTTTTTACCCCTCCATAACAACAGTACCGGCAAGCTTACCGGTACCGTTGTTGTCGGACTGGCAAACTTATAATGAGGCCCATTGGGTCAAGCTACACCGAAACCAAGAAGACACTCCCTTTTATTCTCAGACACAGAGAGCTTCTGCAATGGCGAGTTCAAAGCCTTAATTGACTTGGAGACTGCAAGAGTGATGGTAGATGTTGGGCTAACTGGTGCGGAGGCATGATCATGCCGACCCTCCCTGCATCTGGTATGGTAGCCTGCATGCTGCTAGCGTGTGGAATAGTCCAGAAGGGTACAAGGGTGCCAAACCAATGGTAGAGGGCCATGCATCAAAGAGCCCTATAGTTTATGTAACCAACAGTGTCGAGTATTAGGTGTGACACATAAGATGACATGCACTTGGGATGGGGTTTAGTTGCCCACCTGACAGTAGAGACCCAATCACTTCCCTTGTCAGTATGGAACATATACTTAGATGTTCCCTGTAATCCTATTACATCCCCAAGTAGGTTTTTGTAGTTTGCCACATAGTGTGACATCACTTACGATGAGTTTTTACCATAACAGTTGTGTTTTTTATGATATGCGCTGAGAGAAATCGAGCAAACGTCCGTTGATGTCGGTTGTAACTCCCTGTTTTAGACTAATGAAAATAAAACAGACCAACTTTTGCCAACTTCCTGAGTCGGTTTTATTATTGATGTTTGAGTAAATTCTGCATCCCCATCTATCTCAAAGTATCGCTACCTCATCTTAAAGGGCCCTCGGTCTATGGCTTCAAGTGTATTAAGAACCCGAAAGGGAACCGACTTATGTATTAAGATTGATACTCACCTCTTCCCTTGACATGGGGAGTGTACCGCCGTTCCTACCCATCCCCGACAAAATTTCTCAGAGTTTCTTGGAGAAATATAATGGCTCCTTGCATATCATGCACATAGATGACCATTCGTTTACTTTTTATGGGGTGGCCTAGCCCTTGGATATTAAGGGTGATACATTTAAGGGTGGTCATCTCGATTTGTGGGAGGGGATCACTCCCTCTATGTGTTCAGTACCAAGTTTCTTATCGTCGACCTGTACCGATGGTGGTACTGGGATCTCATACGGAGGATTAAACCCTAAAACATACCCAAACATTCTCAACCATAAACAACTTGTAGAACAATGGGAACATAGAACTGTATCCCGATACGGAGAGGTGAAAGCCCATGCGTGAGGTTGGTCGGGGGTGGCCCTAGGCTCTCCTCCATTCCCCAAGTATGCCGATATACCCGCTCTCGGGGTATCAGTGTTGTCAAGGACTACCTTCATCCTCCAAACTACAATCGTACAATGCAAAAACATAGGTGGGATAGATGCATTTGGGTGACAGATGGTGCAATGGAGCTGTAAGCAAAATTCTGCCTGTAGAAAAAGAGCCGGTATTCCGTGCCGATGGAGCCACGAGGTAGCAGCGTCTGTCTATGAGTGTGCCACTTTGGGGTCTCATTAGGAGGTATTGAGGGGTGAGAATCCTCAATGTCTGGGGATGATTTGACAGTAGTGTTTCTTTATGAGGGATATGCCTGACAATACTTATCAGGACAAGACAAGAGACTGGCTTCAGATGTAGGGCTTCACGGTACTAATTTCACTGGAGGTTCTTGCCTGTGTCCGTTGGTTGTCTTCCCATCTTCTTCCAGCGACCCTGTGCTCGATTCTGGCATTGTGGTCGGGGTGGAGATGACATGCACTCCGATCGAGGATTTCCTATGATCGGAAAGTCCATGGAGACCGTTTCCCTTTACCGCATGAAGCGCCATGCCGCCTCCAAGTCTTCAAAGGAGGGCCTCTGTTTGTCCAGTTGGATGCACCATCCGGCTTGCAACTTCAGGTATTATATGTACTCTGTGCCCTTCAGAGCTTGGAAGATAGTACTGAACTGCGTGAGTCAGCGCGCCCAGTGGCAGTATCTCTAGTGCTGGGATACTTGCAGAGTATGTAGCTTTAGTGGCGAACGGCTTTATTAAGGGCAGGCGAGGAGATGATCGTGGGGTAGCAGGTGAGGTTGCAGGTACATGGTGTCCTTGTTTGTTCTCTGATTCCAGAGATCCATGCTGTAGCCCCTCCACAGCAAGGGTGTGATGGCTGTCATCAGGAGTTGGTTTTGTCCTAAAGCTAGGCTTGGGGTTCAGAGCATTGGGGGTATAGCGCGTACATGTGTGTTCCGGGTCCCCTGGTGTCTTTGGCCCCTCAGAAATTGCAGGCAAAGTGAAGGCGGTGGTGTCATAGGCCCATCATGGCTGGCATAATCAAATCCAATAGTAGTTATGCAGTGCCCCACATGTGGCTCACCTTAGTACCGTGCAGCGGTTGGGGAGAAGCGGCATCTCATGCTATGTTCCGGTGTGTCAGTTTCCTACGGTGCACTCCTTGGAGTCGGCCATGGCCGAGATTTCAGAGCTGTCGTCGTAGGGTATCATGGCTGCTGCACCCTGGGCTGCGCGCACTGGAGACGCAGTCTACCAGGTCGGCCGTCCCTCACTTGTCCACAGCAGTAGATGTCCCGCGGTCCAAGTTGGCAGCAAAGGTGACCATTTGCATATCTTTTTTAGATTAGTCGGCCCCTCTGGGGCCGCTTCAGGTGGCGAGGCTGCTCATAGTGCTGAACACAAGGGTTGCAGCAAATTTGCTTCGGGCGGCCCGACCCCAGCAGGACCCCAAAAGAGTCAGCCGGCGAGGCAGTAAGTGGGCTAACACCACTCCAGGTCTAACGACATCCGTTCATCTCATTATTGTTCGGTTTCGCTCTGTGTGGGCGGGATCGTTTGCGGTGAAGAAGCTCATATGCATCAGAGCTCCGTCACCCAGCCGCCATCATGCTCAGGCTCTCGAGCCCCCACTTTATTTATTATTTTTGAAAACAAATGTATTCAACGCTATTTTTCTAACTCCTTAATTTGTACTTTCCATTAATTATCTTTATATCTTTCTTGTTTTTTTTTTTATATTTAGACTATCTTCTTTAGTTCTATTTTGGTTTTATCTAACTCTAGCTTTTCGATCAATGTCGATTCTTTGTCAAAAACTGTAAGGAAAAAATATATTTTTTAATGTATTTATTTATTTATCTTGCTCTATTCTTTCTTTGTTTTTGCTATTTATTTTAAACACATTGTGCCTCATTACGGGTTTGGCGGTAACCATGCCGGTGATAGCGGTCAGTTGCCACCGTACCCGTAAACATTTACTGGTGCCTGACTTGCCGGTAACACTGGGGGATTACAACCCCAGCGGCGGGGAAGTCAGGCGCCGGTAAACTGTTGTTCCCCATTTCCATAGAGTCCCATAAGACTCTATGGGAATGGGGACCACGTAAACACTGGCACCTGTAATAACGCTGCCGGTGCTTCTGTGAAACTCTGCGGCCGGGTGCCGGTCTGTCCGGCAGGTCAGATCTGCTGGGCGGGAGTGCACCCGCCGGCAGAGTTGTAGAATGTCGGTCAGGAAACAACTGTGCCATAAGCTTACCGGCACCCTTGTTTCGGGACTGCCATGCTTTTAATACATTCATATTCTTATCTTTTATACATTCATATTATACACTTTATATATGTGCTCTTATAATATATATATATCTGGAAATGGGGAGAGGAAATGGCGAACCGCACTCCCGCGGGCCTGGCGTTAATAGCACACTCCAAAAATCCGGACAAAACACAGAAAGACACCATGTGGAAAATACAGGTGCCTTTAATGTTTAAAAATTAAGAAATCCATTGTATAAAATAATGTAAAACACACAAGCAGCAACATAGAAACAAACGAAAGCAGGACGCCGTGGTGCACAGCCTGCAAACAACGTGTTTTGCGCTAACTAACCGCTTGATCACGTGAGGGGAGGAAAGGTTGACCAGTACAAATACACATGGAAAAAGCAGTCCTCTGACTATGTCTGTGACCTCGATGGGTTAAGGCTGTATGAGGAAACAGAGGCGGCCATTTTGGAAGGGGGTCAAAATGCATGGAGACATATAGTGCAGATAGTAAAAGCACAAGGGCAAACCCCTATAAAAATGAAAAGAGGGGGAAGACAGGGTTGCAGGCTATGTGCACAGTGCATAAATAATCTGTATGCATGTTAGAGTGTAGCATCAAATTATGAAAACCCAATGACATTACAGAATAAGATATGCAATCCTAGCATCAGACCAGATATACAAGAGGATATAAAGGTAAATATACATAATTAATGAATCAAGCAAATGTAACATCAAATATGACGAATAATGCATCAATTGCCATGTACATGCACAAAAGACAACCTGATACCCCATACTGGCAATTCATTAGTATAACAATCATCCAGTATTAAAACCATCAGAGCATATAAAAGATATAACCAGAACCGCAATATACACAATAAAACCGCAGAAGTGATAATGAAACCTCATCATATACACCAATTAGTTATACTATGTCCGTGGATCGAACATGGAAAAGCCAGCTAAAATTTCTACTGTAATAGTCAATGATGTTGGCTAGTATAACATTATGTGTCCAATAAAGTGCAAGTGCAGGAACATTTCCTATCTAAAGTGCATTGATAGCAGCAAGACAACAGTGTGTCTATCCAGCCTCATAATAGTGAGGCTGTACTAAAGTGCAAATGCATGAGTAGCAAAAGACATTCCCGATGGTACAATACCACAGTCGGGGATGTTAATGGACACAAAATGTTAAAAAGCCCTAAGTGACATGACATGACATAGTTAAATCATGGACTGAGGCTGGCAAAACCAATATTCGGAGTACAGTAAAAAAGCTAAATGAGCAAAAGTCACAGACGTGTAGAGGACTGCATATACGCCTCAAAGTGAGGTAAACATTACATGACATTATGTGTACCACTCCCCATACATTGCAAAATATACAGCTGAATCATAAATCAAGAAAAATAAAGATAAAGCAAAGGGATGAAAAAAAGGAAATAATCAACCCAAACTGGAGAAAACCATACACGAACACAAAATTAAAGTCCAAATCGACATTCAAATAAAGAAACAAGAAGCCACTTAGAAAGAAAAGCAAACCCAAAGTGGGAAAATAATATTGCATATGTATATGAAGAACAACAAGTCAAGTGCCCAGGAAAGTATACAACTCCTCATCTACATTGTGATAGGGTACTTGGTATCGAAATCCAGATTAAATCTGATTTCAAGTTGTATCAATTTCAAGACACGATCACCTCCCCTAGGATGAGGAGGTACATGCGCTACTGCAAAGAAAGTTAACAGTTTCAAATTATTGCCATGTTCAGATTTAAAATGCTTGGCCATTGGGTATGCCGGGTCAGAGTTCTTAATGGCTCTTAGATGTTGTAAGATTCTAAGTTTCAGTTTACATGTTGTACTCCCGACATACCATCTTGAGCAAGGGCAAGAAAGCACATACACGACAAAAGTAGTGTCACAATTGATAGAAAATGTGATCTTATGCTGAGTTTTCGTGACTGGATGTACAAATGATTTCTGTACGGTGGCATGGGCGGATGCTTTACACTTCATACATTTGGTAAATCCCATTGGAGAAGCTGGAAGCCAGGTGGTAGAGAACTGATTCAAACCACCTGGAAATAAAAAACTGGACACAAGTTTATCTCTCAGGGAGGGCACACGTTTGTATGTCATAGTAGGGCGATTGGCCAAAATAGGCCTCAGATCATTATCTAAGGTGAGAACACGACAGTGTTTTTCAATAATTTTCCATGTATTATTGGAGGCGGTATCGAATGAGATAGTGAATCTAGGGTCATCGTTGATAATGATTTTAGAATTAGTGTCATAGAGTAATTTGTCTCTGGACATTCCACGTGCTCGAAGATAGGCCATTTCAATGGTTCTCTTATCATACCCTTGTTTCAAGAAATCCCTGGCTGTCAATGCACAATGATGATCAAACCAGGCAATGTTTGTACAGTTACGGTGATACCGAATGAATTCACCGTAGGGAATTGATTTTTTGCATGATACAGGGTGACAACTGTTGGCATGGAGAGGTAGACCAGTATTTGTGGGTTTCTTATGGAGTGCCGTGTGGATACCTGAATTATCCATCATTACAATGAAATCCAGATAGACAATCTCAGACAGACTATGGCATTCAGTAAAGGCAAGATTGGCCTGATTACTATTGATGCTTTTGACAAACAACAGCCAATCACTTTCCAAACCCTTCCAAATAATAAAAACATCATCGATATACCGCCACCAGGAAATAATCTGAGTTGGAAAGCAAGATAGTAATAAATCAGACAGAAAAGTAGCCTCCCACCACCCCATCGTGAAGTTAGCATAAGGTGGTGGAAAGGTACTTCCCATCGCAGTCCCCCTCACTTGTCGAAAGAAGGACCCCTCAAACAGAAAAACAGTATTATGTAGGCACAACGAAAGCACATCCAAAATCATAGAACTGTGTCCAAGATAGTTAAGAGAGTGAGTGTCCAAATAATATTTGCATGCATTAATACCAACAGTATGACTAATAGACATGTATAAGGAAACTACATCTAGTGTGGCCAGAAGCAAATCTTCCTCCCAAGGCCTATTAGTAACATGTTGTAGAAAATCCTTTGTATCCCTCAGGTAGGATGGTAACACTGATACGAATGGAAAAAGCGTTTCATCAATCAATTGGGACAGATGTTCCAATAGTGAGCCACACAAAGTAACAATAGGCCTACCTGGGGGATGATTAAGGCATTTATGTGTTTTAGGGAGAAAGTAAATAGTGGGTATAGTATAGCATGCAGGAGTGAGGAATTTGATCAGATCATCCTCCAATAGGTCTTCATTCGCCCACTTGGTACATAAGGCAATCAGGTATGTCCTAATTTCTTCAAAGGGGTCCTTCGACAGCTTGGTGTAGCACAGACGGTCATGTAATTGTCGATTGGCCTCTGTTACATATTTTGTTCGATCCTGAATGACCATATTAGAACCCTTATCGGCTGGTTTGATGACGATATTGGATAACTGCTGAAGTTCACCAATGGCCAAGCGTTGAGCAGTAGTGAGGTTCTGCTTTGTGGTACTTGTTTTTTGACGAAGTCTTCTCAAATCATTCACAGAGAGGTCATGGAATGCCTCGATACACCCCCCTACTGGGAATTGTGGGTTGAATCTTGATTTGTTCTTAAGCTTAGTGCGTATATCCCAATTGGGATTGATGTCAAAGTCAGAAAAATCAACAATTGTGGAGTCATATTTGTCATCATCGAAGCATGCCAGATCCATGAGTGATGGAATATCGGAGATAAGAAGATCAGTGCCCCCAGTGCGTGGTGTTGAATGCTTGGCATTGATGACAGTATTGGCAAAGAATTTCTTGAGCTTGACTTTACGCAGAAATTTGTCAAAATCTATGCGTGCTTGTACATAGTCATAATTCACAATGGGACAGAAGTTAAGACCCAAAGACAGGAGAGAGGTCTGAGATTTGGTCAGGACATGGGACGAGAGATTAATAATTTGGCAGCTCTTCATATTGTCGGTTATTGATTTTTGACACCAGAGCGCATTAATCTGCCCTGTTGCTGCCCCTTTAAGCCGGTTCCCACGTCGGCCTCGACGGATGACTTTCCTGCCTTTGATTTCTGTCCTCTTCCTCTTCCTCTTCTGCTTGATTTTCCATGACCCCTGCCTCTTTTCTGACTTTTCCCATCCTGACATAGCAGTCGCATTTCGTCTAAAAAATTCATTTTAGGTATGGGCTCGTCAGTCTCAGATGCAGAAATGTCTGACTCAGATGTAACAGCAACTGGATCCCCAGACTGAGCAGATGCTGACTGTATGGCATTTGTTTTACGGAGGGAGTGAAAGCGTTTGGCAAAGGTAAAAACACGTCCCATCTCATAGTCTGTTTTATCTCTGAGGAATTTTCTATGTTTTCGTTGTTTGATATCATCTTCATAAGAAATTAATGCTTCATCAATTTTAACACGTAATTGCTTGCCTTCCTCTGTTGTGGGAACTTTGGTAAGTTCAGACTCAACTTTGCCCAAATCTTTAAGTGCTTGTTACTGGTCCAATTTAGCATATTTTCCCAAAATGTTCTAAAATTTGGCAGAACAGACCTTAATTGCTTCACCCCATTCCTGAAGCATCAACGGATCTTGATCCTCAAAAGAGGGAGTGGTCATAATGCGTAGACCTCGAGGTATTCTGCCGATGTCCAAATAATGTTGAAGGGATTGCTCCTCCCACCACTTTGATATTTCCCTTCTTCAAAGCTTCTCAAATTCCGTCAATAAAATCACTTCCTTGCTAATATTAATATTAGCCTTTTTATTAGCCCCAATAATGGGCAGTATGGCTGCAGGTTCCTGTTGTTCACAGAATAAATCCTTAGCTTGAAGTAGCCGGGCTGCTACCCAGGTGTCCTGCATGTCCGTCATACTATGGCTGCTATGATGAAAAACTAGACAATAATATAGTCCAGGTGGAGAGGCCAGAGCGGAGTACCGACTTATAATTGTGAAGACGGTCACCAAAGGACAAAAGGCTGGTGCAGAAAGGGATACAGAGCGCAGTAAATACACGTGTTGCAAAACAGAGACAAAAGCAGGCTGAAATGCACACCTACCGTACGGCAGTCACCCGTGCATCCTCTGGCATACGTAGAATCGCCAGCTGGTAAGGTGGATTCAGCTGCGGTCTCCCATGCGTGCAGTCACTGCCAATCCTATCGGCAGCTTAGTCTGCCACCAGCGGCAGCAATACCATTCATAGAGCGAAGGTTGAAATAGTATGCGCACACAATAACAGTCCCGGTGCTGATTCAAACACGGAACGCTCCTTGTTAAACAAAAATCAAAATGGGGAGAGGAAATGGCGAACCGCACTCCCGCGGGCCTGGCGTTAATAGCACACTCCAAAAATCCAGACAAAACACAGAAAGAGACCATGTGGAAAATACAGGTGTCTTTAATGTTTAAAAATTAAGAAATGCATTGTATAAACTAATGTACAACACACAAGTAGCAACATAGAAACAAACAAAAGCAGGACGCCGTGGTGCACAGCCTGCAAACAATGCGTTTTGCGCTAATTAATGTCTTGATCACGTGAGGGGAGGAAAGGTTGGCCAGTACAAATACACATGGAAAAAGCAGTCCTCTGACTATGTCTGTGACCTCAATGGGTTAAGGCTATATGAGGAAACAGAGGCGGCCATTTTGGAAGGGGGTCAAAATTAATGGAGACATATAGTGCAGATAGTAAAAGCACAAGGGCAAATCCCTATAGAAATGAAAAGAGGGGGAAGACAGGGTTGCAGGCTAAGTGCACAGTGCATAAATAATCTGTAGGCATGTTAGAGTGTAGCATCAAATTATGAAAAGCCAATGACATTACAGAATAAGATATGCAATCCTAACATCAGACCAGATATACAAGAGGATATAAAGGTAAATATACATAATTAATGAATCAAGCAAAGGTAACATCAAATATGTCGAATAATGCATCAATTGCCATGTACATGCACAGAAGACAACCCGATACCCCATATTGGCAATACAATCATCCAGTATTAAAACCATCAGAGCATATAAAAGATATAATCAGAACCGCAATATACACAATAAAACCGCAGAAGTGATAATGAAACCTCATCATATACACCAATTAGTTGTACTATGTCCGTTGATCGAACATGGAGAAGCCAGCTAAAATTTCTATCGTAATAGTCAATGATGACGGCTAGTATAACATTATGTGTCCAATAAAGTGCAAGTGCAGGAAAATTTCCTAACTAAAGTGCATTGATAGCAGCAAGACAACATAGTGAGGCTGTACTAAAGTGCAAATGCATGAGCAGCAAAAGACATTCCCGATTGTACAATACCACAGTCGGGGATGTTAATGGACACGAAATATTAAAAAGCCCTAAGTGACATGACATAGTTAAATCATGGAATGAGGCTGGTGAAACCAATATTCGGAGCACAGTAAAAAAGCTAAATGAGCAAAAGTCACAGACGTGAAGAGGACTGCATATACGCCTCAAAGTGAGGTAAACATTACATGACATTATGTGTACCACACCCCATACATTACAAAATATACAGCTGAATCATAAATCAAGAAAAATAAAAATAAAGATAGAGAAAAGGGCTGGAAAAAATGAAATAATCAACCCAAACTGGAGAAAACCATACAGGAACACAAAATTAAAGTCCAAATGGACATTCAAATAAAGAAACAAGAAGCCACTTAGAAAGAAAAGCTGCCCAGGAAAGTATACAACTCCTAACCTACATTGTGACCCATAGGGTACTTGGTATCGAAATCCAGAATAAATCTGGTTTCAAATTGTCTCAATTTCAAGACACGATCACCTCCCCTAGGATGAGGAGGTACATGCGCCACTGCAAAGAAAGTTAACATTTTCAAATTATTGTCATGTTCAGATGTAAAATGCTTGGCCATTGGTATGTCGGGTCAGAGTTCTTAATGGCTCTTAGATGTTGTAAGATTCTGAGTTTCAGTTTACATGTCGTACTCCCGACATACCATCTCGAGCAAGGGCAAGAAAGCACATACACGACAAAAGTAGTGTCACAATTGATAGAAAATTTGATCTTTTGCTGAGTTTTCGTGACTGGATGTACAAATGATTTGTGTACGGTGGCATGGGCGCATGCTTTACACTTCATACATTTGGTAAATCCCATTGGAGAAGCTGGAATCCAGGTGGTAGAGAACTGATTCCTACCACCTGGAAATAAAAAACTGGACACAAGTTTATCTCTCAGGGAGGGCACACGTTTGTATGTCATAGTAGGGCGATTGGCCAAAATAGGCCTCAGATCATTATCTAAGGTGAGAACACGCCAGTGTTTTTCAATAATTTTCCGTATATTATTGGAGGCGGTATCGAATGAGATAATGAATCTAGGGTCATGGTTGGTAATGATTTTAGGATTAGTGTCATAGAGCAGCGGTATTCAAACTGTGGGTCGCGACCCCCCAGGGGTCCGTGGGTGCATCCCTGGGGGGCCCTGAGAGCTCAGAAAGAAATATTTTTTATAAAAAAACGTTTTTTTTTTTTTTTTTTTAGATTGGAAGAAATGGGCTGGGGTGGCTCACATTCCGGGTGGTTCACATGGTCGGGTTGAAACATGAAACTGTCTCAGGCAACAATGAAAAAGCGGCCCGCAGTTGTAAATGGATATTCATTCCTTTAGTCACAGACTGGGCCTCATTACAACTATGGCGGTACGGTAAGAATGGTGCTGTTAAGCTACCGGCACCATTGCTACCGTACCGCCATAGTACGAGTTGTGCTCGTGGGTGTCTGACAGCCCGCCAGGTCTGACCTGGCAGGCCGTGCGGTACCCGTGAGCACAGCTCGTCGGATGCACCGGCACCATTATTAACGGTGCCGGTGCATCCGAGCTCCCCATTCCCATTGAACCCTATGGGGCTCTGATGGGAATGGGGTTCTACCAGTACCGGCACCCGCGAAAGGGCAATTATCAGGTCTGCCCAACTCGGCATGACCCGGTAATTGCCCATTCGCGGGTGGCGGACCCGGATACAACTCCAGCGGCAGCCGTGCCCTTTTTCCCGGCACAGCTACCACCAGGGTTGTAATGAGGCCCACTGTTTCAATAGTACCCAAGGGGGTGCTTCGTGTTAAAATGTAAGTACATTGTGATATATTCAGCAACAATGGTCAAAATTACTAACTGCATAGTTAAGTAACTCATAAACCTGGTCCACATTGGCCAAAATGGTGGCCCATTTTGACTGGCCCACACTAGCATTTTACATTTTTGGTACAGGCATTGCCCTATAGGCCAGTACGAGCCTGGCGGCTCATCCATAATGGCGAGGGGACGCCCCCCCAGTGGCCCCTCACCCATTATGGAGGAGCTAAGGAGCCAGCCCAGTGAAACAGTGAGCACTCCCTCGCTGCTTTTTCCATCTGATGGAGTGCTCCTGGGCTGGCTGAACTGTCAAAGGGAAACATTGTTTCCCTTTGACAGTTCAGTTTAGTTCCCCAGCCACACATGCTCACTGAGCCATGCAAGTGCTGGGGTGTTTTGCTTCGCCAGCATTGCATAGCTCATTGGAAATGCTGGCTGGGGCACTGCATGTCTGTATGTCCGAGGGGGAGCTCGTGTGCCTCCTCGCACATACGGACAGAGCAGCCTGGAGCAGAGCGTTTCAGCACCCACACGCAGGCCAATGCAGAAGGTATGTTTATGTTCATTGTTTTTATTTAAACATGTGTATGGATGCGTGTATGCTTATGTTATGAGTGAGTGTATGGTGATGGATGCTCGTGTGAATGATAGAGTGATTGCTGTATGAATGTGCAGCGCCTTGCATACACACATAATCATGTTGATTGTGTTAGGCCCAGTGGGGCCCAGGAGACAGGGATGGTATCTTTTTACTGGACATCTATCATAGATGTCCAGTAAAAAAATGTCATGCCTGCCCTCTGGGCCCCCCAGCACCATTTGCAAACTGATTGGTTATTTACCCATTTTTTTGTTAAAAGTATGCTCTACAATGCAACATTTCAACCCATTATTTAACAATAATACACAGGGGGAACCCCCCCCCGAACCTCCCTTTATTGGTTCGGGCTCCCTCACTATGCTCTGTTGCTATGGCATTTTTGGGGGAAATAGTTGTGCCCCTCCACTTAAAAAAATCACCAGCCGCCACTGGCCCTCAGACTGTGTTGGGAACGGGATGGGGGGAACCCAGGGACTATGGTGGGAGCACAATGGGCGGGAACCATGGGATAGTGGTGGGAGCAGAGTGGGGAGAGCCCAGGATGTGTGATGGGGTGGGGAGAGACCAGGGACTGGGTAGGAGTGGGATGAGAGAGCCCAGCAACTGCGATGGGAGCAGGTGACGGCGCGCAATGCATACTGTCCATTTGGCATTTCTGGGGGGTCCCGACCTGCCCAAATTTTGCTCAGGGGGGCCCTGGCCAAAAAAGTTTGAAGACCACTGTCATAGAGTAATTTGTCTCTGGACATTCCATGTGCTCGAAGATAGGCCATTTCAATGGTTCTCTTATAATACCCTTGTTTCAAGAAATCTCTGGCTGTCAATGCACAATGATGATCAAACCAGGCAATGTTTGTACCTTTACGGTGATACCGAATTAATTCAACGTAGGGAAGGGATTTTTTGCATGATACAGGGTGACAACTGCTGGCATGGAGAGGTAGACCAGTATTTGTAGGTTTCTTATGGAGTGCCGTGTGAATACCTGAATTATCCATCATTACAATGACATCCAGATAGACAGACTCAGATAGACTATGGCATTCAGTAAAGGCAAGATTGGCCTGATTACTATTGATGCTTTTGACAAACAACATCCAATCACTTTCCAAACCCTTCCAAATAATAAAAACATCATCGATATACCGCCACCAGGAAATGATCTGAGTTGGAAAGCAAGATAGTAATAAATCAGACAGAAAAGTAGCCTCCCACCACCCCATCGTGAGGTTAGCATAAGGTGGTGCAAAGGTACTTCCCATCGTAGTCCCCCTCACTTGTCGAAAGAAGGACCCCTCAAACAGAAAAACATTATTGTGTAGGCAGAACGAAAGCATATCCAAAATTATAGAACTGTGTCCAAGATAGTTAAGAGAGCGAGTGTCCAAATAATATTTGCATTCATTAATACCAACAGTATGACTAATAGACGTGTATAAGGAAACTACATCTAGTGTAGCCAGAAGCAAACCTTCCTCCCAAGTATATATTTATTTATTTGTTATAGCTGAACAAGCAGCCTTTCAAATATACAGAATCAATATTCACAATTAAAATATTTAAATTTACAAGAAAATTGTTAAGCAATTCATTTTCACAACGGCATAACATATGAAATAGGTAACATATGAAACCGGTAAAACAACAAAATAGGCCAAATCCATATCTCACTGGAAATATACATACAAATAAAATACAACAACAAGACTACCATAATATTGATTCCACAATTTTATCTAATGTATTCACAATTAAAGGCCTTCTAGTATTTACATAGTAAGCATTTCATAATGAAATTACTCTTTGAAGGCATATTTGGATTTGTTTACTTCTAGCAGGTTTCAGGACTGCATAAATGCTAACATAGCTATGCTCATTTTGAAGCTATGGCTATCAAAGAGAGCCCTTTACAGTATATCAGTGTCCAACATTTGACATCCTATGAACATATGCTGAATGAGTCTTACTCTCAGTGAAATTAATGAGGGGCATTCAACAATCAAGTGCTTTATTGTCTCAGGTTGTGAATTGTTAGAACAAAATATACAGCAATTATTTGGACTAGGCTTACGTCTAAACAGGATCTCATTAGTGTGCCATAGATTCATCCTCAATCTCATATATAAGAGCCTTCGCTTTAGATCTGGGAACTTTATCATATAAGGTTCTACAGAGTGTAGCTTTTCGATTCTGTAAGCTTGGTCTCTGAACAATTGCAATTTAAGACATGTTTCCCTTGTTTTTATCCAATCTTTTAGTTTATGGTTAGTCCCAGCCGAGTTATTTAATCAAGGCGTTCTCTTGTATCCCTTCAAATTCCAAAATGTCCCAGATTTTTGTTATCCAAGGTTGGATCTTATCATGCTTTGTCGTCAATACATATTTTGCCAAAATATTCATAGTACAATTCTGCTTAGCCAAATTTAGATATTTCCTGTAAAGAGATACAAACTTCCAAATATACATAGCATAAAGGGATACAGTTCCAAGTTCATGGCGTATCAGGCACATCGAGACTGTCAGTGGTAAACCCAGGACTGCCCTTCAATTGCGACCTCTAGTTTCTGCCAAAAACGCTCAGTTAGACAGTGTCTTGTCTTGGCCCCATATGTAACAATGGGTGTGACTTTTTGCTTTAAAAATAATCATAGCTGGTGAAAATGAAACTTTCCGTTTCTCGCCTGAATGATACGTGCCTGAGAGATACCCGTCTTCAACTTGAACTCCAAGTCACAATATTAAGGTTTATCATTCGGATGACTACTGATAGAGAGACCCAAGTACTTGTATTCAGGCACAACCTCCAGTTTGATATCCTGCAGGAGCCATGGAACCGTCCCAGGGTCCGTCCTCCTATTCATGCACAACACCATGATCTTACACTTTGTCTGATTGATCTTCAACAAATTGGATTCAACATAGCTGCCAAGCTGATCTTCAACAAATTGGATTCGACACAGCTGCAAAGCTGGGAAAGGAGTGCGTGCAAACCCTTGGGCGTTCTCGCTAACAACACAAGATTGTCCGCATACAACAGCACTTATAATATATATATATTTCCCTTTACATTTCTCTTCTCCCCTACCTTAGTGGGTATATTTTCCTCTCTTTTTATTTACCCCCTCTGGGGGTTTGACATTCACTATTCTACCTGGCTCTGCCAGTAGGAATCCTTAATGTTCTGCTATAGAACTATAGTGTGTGCCGTTTTTGTCTCTCTTGAGCCTGTGAATTCAAGGTATCCCTATCTCTTCTTCTTAATATAAAAATCGAGTTACTTTCTATACTTTTTTTTTTACGACATAACATAATTACAACCCGTCCCCATATGAGTTTACCAACTACAATGGTATACCTACGTCTAGTCCTTAGCTCGAGTCCCCCTGCATCGACTCTCCCGTAATCAACCAGTTCGCTTTTCTGCTGCGGGACACCAGGAGTGACCGAACAGGAATTTCTTCAAAGTTGGACCTGCCGACCATATATCAGTCATGTGACTTCAGTTTTAGAGCACCACTCACCGCAGGGAACTCCGTGCTCGTCTGGCTGATGGCGGAGTCGCTGATTGTCCGGGAACCTGGGTTGATCAGGCCAGAACCATCTGCACTGCTACCAAATGTGCTTTAGCACATTGAAGCATTTGCTGTACTAGATGGAATTACCGAGTAAATACTTCGGACCCAATAACGGACAGACTCACAGGAGATGATCAAATACTGCTTTAAGCTCAAGAAGTAAAGCAGGGCGAATATACAGTCATCACTCGACACATGAAGGATGACACTGTTTTTTTAGTCATGCATAGTTTATATAATGCTAGATGCATCGTCTATTACATCGTCCTACGTGACAAACTTCAAAAACCTATCAAGGGGTGGGATTGGATAAGGGGATCATTTCTACATATAGAAAATGTGTGTGTTAGTCCCTCATTAGGGGTTTCCTTTCTGTGAGACACACCCTGAGCTACTTCTAATCACATGGTATAAAGCAATCACCACAGCAGAAATATGGCAGCAGACTAATATTCTGCAACAATGTATGAAAACGTGTTTGGCATGCTATTCTAATTGGTTGGCAACCCAAATCCAACCTTGGACATTTTCTTGTTAGCAGCACATACATAGAAATGAAACCCAGGTGGTTGGAGATACGTCAGCTCTTCCTTGGTTTCCCAATTAGGCCAGCCTCTTTCATCGGTAGACCTCATGCCAGTGTTTTCTGCTTGAAGGTTGACCTTGCCAGTCTGCACAGTCTCGGAACATCCGAAGGAGTGTAGGTACACCGCTATCTTAGCTCCAAGCCAAATGAATAGCACTTGTCTGCAAGCTCGTCATCACGTGTTATAAGACCATGAATGTGTCCATATCAATGGTGCTTTTAACCTTATTTGATTTAGCTTTTGCTGGGTGCAGTTCTCTTTTTGTCCATTAGAGACTTGCTCACTCTATCCCATATTGACTTTATGCCTTTCAATCATCCAATATTTGGCATCAGTAAATGTTTGTGTTCCTTGTAATCTTTAGAAAATGTGTCCTTGTGCATGGTCTACTCATAGACTCCCTTCGTGCTTTTTCTTCATCTCTCGAAATAGAATCCTTGGTTCAGTGCCAATGTGCTCTCCTATTCCGAAAAGAAAACAGCTTTCTGCATCATCTCTCCATGTTTAAGATCCTGGGTTCGGGTTTTTGAGGTAACTGGGTTGATTGACATGAGCCGTCGTCCATGTTGTTCTGATGGTGGTCCTCAACTTTGAATATAAACCTCTCCTAAGCAAGCTTCTAAGTATTCTTTCTACCTTGCGTTGCAGCGCATTTACAGTTATTGACCAGGGGGCCACTTCATTCTTCTTTATATTCACAAATACTGCATCATGAAGTGCATGTTTCTATTACTGCTTCAGTTACATCGTTACTATTGAGTATTTTCATATTGTTTCAGCAAAGAGTCATAGATCTTCTTTCGGACATTCTTTTGCTGTTACAAGACTTTATTTAACGTACATCCAGAACACACATCATTTTATTCATGGTGTTTTTTTAACAACTCAGCAAGGAACATCCTTCTTGGTAGGTTTCCTCCACTGTTTCAACATGAGAGTATCTTCTGAATGGCTGCCTGAGTGCATATCGTTTTTCATACAGTCGCCGTGGTATGGACATGTTGCATAAACTTGTGCATGGGTTCCCAATTATAGCTCCACCTCTGTTACTACAATAGGGTAGGGTTAAAGGGGCGTCGACTAGGCAGAATGTGTCCACTTGCTCCTCTACACTGTCCAAGCGAACAAAGAACAATACTGGTAGCCAGGGATCGACCATGGCATGGAGAAACGTGTGGTAGCCTCTCCAACATGCAGAGAAGGCAACAAGAGTTTCATTGCACGCACACCACCAATGCAATCAGTCAAGTGGGCAGGAGTCCCTTGGCAAAAGATTGGGATTGACTTTATCGGTCCTATAGAGCACATGTCCCCCAAACAGAAATATGCACTGGACTAAGTTGATTACGCATTGAAGGGATGTTCATGCCTGCCATAACAATGGAAACCACCATCCTTGGTCTCACATACATATTTAGGTGAGAAGGATGCCCTGAGATGTTAATATCTGACAACGGAGTACAGGTCATATCTAACAAAATAACAAATGTCCAGTAACAGCATCCAACATATTTGTGTAGCTCTCTACTACCCCAGAGGAAATAGACAGGTAGAGAGTGCAAATCGAATGATAAAAGAAGCCATACGGCAAACCAGAGCAAATAGCACAGATTGTCATGAATCAGTGGAAAGGATTCTATCAACACACAGAGTTACTGTCAACTCCACCACAGAGGTTATTCCATTTCAACTAATGAGAAGACGGAAAGCTAACACAAAGTTATGTTCTCCTTGGACTCAGTCGCATGCGAACATAGTAGAGTCACGTATTCCAGAGATCCTTGAAAAATAACTTTCATGCTGGAACGCGAAAGGAAATTGTCCGACAAGTATAATAGCGTGATGCCCAGATGATTCAACATAGGCACTTGGTGAAGATAAGAATGGTGCCTAAGGACTAAAATACTTTGTCGAAACACAATAATCCACTGTGCATTGCTGAAATGTATCAAAACACCATAATGACAGAGGGAAGAAGGAAATGAAACATAGCAAATGCGGTGCTGTACAGAAGAAACTGACTCATTAACATGAGGAGACAAGAAGGATCAAATCTCTGACACTGTAATGGTGATAATGTTATCTCTCACTCCAGAGAAAGAGTGCAAGTTGACCAGACCAGAGTACAGACAGAAGAAAATGTCAGAAACTTAAATGCTGAACAGCAAGGCCAGAACAATGTAGAAGAATATTCCAGAGCGATTCAGTCAGTATGGACTTTATTTATTTACCAAGGGGGATGATTTGGTGATGCGCCCACCTAACTCAGCCTCTGCGCCACATCATGACACTGACTCTCCCATCATGATGATGCGACATGGAGAACGGGGTACAAGCCTGTAAGGAATCAGACAATGGCGCTTGGAGCGTCAGTGAGCAGTGCACCCTCCTGCGCCTTCTTATACAAGATCCTATGCAACCACCTCGACTCGGCAGCACACTTCTCACAAAAAGCCATAGTCTGGATCAAATCCTTTCTTAGCAACAGGACCCCATCCCCATTACTTGTGGAGTGCCTCAGGGCTCATGTGTCATGTACACTATATTTACCAAGCCCCTTTTTGATGATCTGGACTATCTTGGTCTCACCTACACTAACTATGCAGATGATACCCAGATTCTCATACCACTTACTGGGGATTATGATAAGGATTTGGCGTTGGTAAACAAAATGTACCTCATTATCCAGGCATGTATGCCAACCCATGGTCTATGCCTGAATGATGACAAAACTGAACTCATCATTCTGGGTATTACACCCAACCTAACAAACTTGGCCACAAATACACCTCCTTCATCATTGATGGTGATACCATCAAGGTCACCAAGGAGGTAAAAAACCTTACGCTTTTACTTGGATTCTAGCCTGACCTTCACTAAGCAGGTTAATTCCCTGGTCTCTGCCACGGCCTATACTTGTAAACTGATTAGAGCGGTCAAACCATTCTTATCTAAATACACCACGCTGGTTAGAGCATTAATCCTGTCCAAATTGGACTATTGTAATGCCCTATATCTGGGCACCAATAAACATATCATCAGAAAAATCCAAATTGTACAGAACACTGCTCTTCGAGCAGCTTGGGGCATAGCCAGGAAAGAGCACATTTCTGAGGTAGGGAGACAGAATAACTGGCTCTCCACCAGCAATAAAATCATGCTGAAAACTGCCTCACTTACTCACAAGTGCCTAAACAACGCTGCACCCTATTATCTCACAGATAGAATTAATAGAAAATCCTCCAACCGGCCCACCAGAGCTGTCAATACAAACTGCTTGTCTGTACCCAGGTTCAAACTGATGAAAGCTGGAGGCAGCAGCTTCCCAGTTAAAGCAGCTCAGATCTGGAATTCCTTACCTCCCTTCCTGAGGGCGGACCAATCATATTCCCACTTTAGACACAATATCATTAACAGGTTCAAAGAAAAAGACAACTAACCTTATGCCAGCAACGGACCTACTATCCCTACTTAGCTACACTGTAAATTGATTGCTGACAATCAACTGTAAATAGTCTATATTATGCTGTACCTCCCTCTTTAAACACTGTCCTCTAACTTGCTCAACGTATGTATATATGTGTTGTTGTAATCAAACCTTTGACTGCATTATATTTGTGTAACGCTTTAACCATGTAACCCTAAACTGAAAATATTCATGTTTCCTGTGCCCTGATACCCTTGTGTCTTGCGTGCATTATAAATAAAGAAACATACGAACAAACTTCTGCCTTCCCTGCGCACTTTTGTAAAGGGTTTACCATATATATATATATATATATATATATATATATATATATATATATATATATATATATATATATATATATATATAGATACCCCATAGCAGGTGTTGGTACTATTAAATATATCTCTTCAATAAAGCTATATTATTAAACATCTACGAAAGCCCCTCTGTCTTATTTCATCAACTGGAAACTTTATAGATAGCCAATCCTACAGTCTTAGGGACTTGTTTTCGACCTCCTTGTCCCCAGTTTGGAAGGTTGCCGGAAAATATGTGGTCAGCATTGGGCCTGATGTCCACAGGAAGACAAGGGTGCCAGAAATAATATTTTGTTGAAAAGACATAGTAGTAGTAGTAGTAGTAAAACCTTTATTTCAGCATAATGCCATAAAAACATAGATATCATCAATCAATACAACCATTAGTAATGATAGTGTGAAAATAAAAACAATTAAAACACAGATATTAAAAGGTTCACACATGATACATCACTTACAGAGTAAATTTATTTCTCGCGCACCAAGCATTTTTCAAAAAGTGTGATTGAGATTAAAGCTCAGCATCATTTTGGGTGCTTAGAAAAAATGTCAAAGCTTCTTTAGTGCCTCTTAGATTATACTTTTTGTAGACCGGGACAAGCCAGTTATAAAGCTTAGTCCTATACAAGGGGCATACAAACAAAGGTGTATAAGATCTTTATCTCCTGTCCCACAGATTTTACAGATAGGCAAATTATCTCTGCCCCTGGAACCTACAACTGCCGCAAGTGGGAGCATCCCTAACCTCGCCTTATATATGTATAAAGTATGTGCCTCCTTGTCAGCAATGCAGGAACAGTATTTCTCTTGGCCAAACAGGTGTTTCAACTCAAAGCAGTTCGCTTTTATACCTGCCGAGCCAACCTCTAGAAATGTTTCCTATAGTATGTGGGTTGAAAATACACCCCAGAGTGACAGGGATTGAGAGGCCATGCTAGTCCCCTATTGTGAGAATGAAGCTGACTGATCTTGAGACTCAATGGAAAATGTAGGCCAGTTCCAAAGGTTGACTTTCGACATACGGCCTACACAAGGAACACAAATGGGCCTCCCTCAAATTTGTTAAAATGGAAAGGCACTCAGCTGACGGAGAGTGTGCCTCAGAACTTTAATAGTGCGAACTGGGTCCAATGGAGTCCGAAAAGACATGTGGTGCTGCAGATGCTGACTTTGTGTGTACTGCGAAAAGGCACTTCTTTTCCAGATTCGAAACTGCAGCAGTACACATGGGAAAAGATACCTTGAAATGATGTGCATTGGAAAAATAAAAAGGAAGAAGTGTGCCTAACATTTAAAAAGTGAAGCCAAGCACTTTGCATTTGTTCATAATTTTAAAAAAGGACTGATTTTCATCATATAAAGGACAACATTTAAAGGGAAAGGCCTATTTAGTTTTTGTGTAAAAATGGACATTGGTTTCTATGTAACTTTGGCTTATGTGTGAATAATACCAAATGTGAACTTATATCTGTTCAAACAGTATATAAAGAAAGGTTTTATTGTAGTTATAAACAGCAGGATCAGATGCAATACATAAATGTCATGTCAAACACATATTTTCAATTGAAAATGCTATTCTGTTAGAATTATGTATGTAGCTTGTTTTCCCCACTGAACTGAAACGTTGACCCCAAGACCTTTGTGTTGGGCCCACCAGGAAAAGCAGGCCTAGTTCTCAGTTTAAATGCTAAGAATTACAAAGAATTAGATCTGAATTGTGGAAGGTGCAGATAGGCCGGCCAGCAGTAAGGCCTGACTTTTAAGGTCAGGCCTCCCCATTAACTGTGCATTAGTGGTCAACAGAAATTATCTTTTTAGGTCTGACTCGACCTCAAGAAATGTCCTTCAGAGCCCTGCTGATAAACAGATGTTCGTGTCAGGTCACAGAACAGAAATTAAACTTAAAAAAAAGGTGTGGGCTACATATTAAACCATGAACTCCCAGGTGATGCCTTACCATAGATTAACATTAGACCACCTTTTCTTTAATTAAAAGAGAATCTTGTGTCTCAGTGAGCTCATCCCGCAGGCATACTAAAGGGGATAAGAAGCCTGTTGGTACCATGTAAATATGAATTCTATGTGATGTATACAAGTTGAATTATGAAGAATGTTATGATTCTGGCCTGCTCATAATTCCGAGAAAATGGAAAGGTTGTGGTGATAAACTGTGAACTTAAGGTCTGAATCTTGAAGGGTCAGATTTGTAACTATTTTGGCTCGGGGGCAAATCGAACAAAATGGTAGCTCCTCCCAGGAAGGGCGTGCCAAAATAAGATTAGCATTTTCCGACTCGCCATAAAATATAGAACTCAAATATATATAGTTGCCTGCAGTAATCTAAAAAACTAAGGTAGCTGCCATGTTGTTAGGTTTTTAGGAACACTGAAAAGTTAAACCCACTTGTCATTTGGGATTATGAATCTTTCTCCTCCCTAAGCCTTCATCATCCACATCTCCCAACTCCTTGTCCTGTCAGCAGGCAGTGGATGTATTGGGGGGAGGGAGAGAGCTAGCCAATCTGTATCATGGGTATTAGGATAATAATGAATTGTCACTAGCCCTATAAGAGATCAGTTTTCAATCCAAGAAGAACTTTTTTCACTTGACTATTCCGCTGGAGGTTGTCTACTTCTGGACTCTTGCAAGGAACACCTAGCAGAGAGGCAAGGAGAGCTAAAAAGGCCATCAGGGTAAACCTTGCCAGGAGAAAAGCTGGTTACCCAGAAAGGCCTTAAACCAAACCTGGGAGACAGAGACTGGGAAATCTAGAAGCTAGCTGGGCCTGCAATTTGAGGAGCCAGAGGAGGACTGGGTACTGGGGACTATCCTAGACCAAAAACCGTTGACCAGATCTGTGCTGTCCTCAGAGGAGTCCTGCTGTTTCCTTGGATGCCCCATAACCAAGACCTCCCATGTAAGAAGATTAATCCAAATGCAAACAAAAGTGTGGGGGGGGATCTGCCAGCCTTAATCTCCATCTCGCATAGCGGGTAGGGGGTTGGAACTGGGGAGTCCCTTGGCACATTTTATTAAATATAACTCAAATTAATTCCCCATAGAAAACCACCCTATCCATTTCAATTGAATTGTGTTGGGAACTGCCTGCCTTAAATGTTTCCAATACATTGTGGGGCAGAGGGGGTAAAACTGCATAGATCAGTAGCACATTTAATAAAAGTAAATCAAGTAATTCCCATATAGAAAAATTACGGGATGAGTGTTGTTCGATTCAAAACTAACAAAGTTCATGCCCACTGTGTAAGAGCCGGTATAGACAATAAGTACTTGGCTGACAATTTGTCTGAAACCCCTGACTTTTGTACAGAAGGAGGTGTCTTTAATCCCAAAAAGAAGTAACCCTAAAACTAAATGTAGAGTGTTTACAATGCAATTCCCCACTTATTCCCATTCATACTCAAACCAGAACCTCAAAGCATTACATTTCCCTTGTTTGAGTGCTGCAAAACGAATTCCCCACTTATTCCCATTCATTCTCAACCCAGAATCTCAAAGCATTACATTTCCCTTGTTTGAGTGGTGCAAAATGAAATTTCTCAGTTATTCCCATGTATTCTCGAACCAGAATTCCCAAAGCCTTGCATTGCACTTTACTGTGTGTTGAAAAACGATTTTCCCAGAGAGTTCATTTCCCCAATCCCACCTTTCTAATAAAAAGCCCAAACGATGTTCCTACTGTATTCACACTCCCTGTACCTTGCTTTCAAATTAAGGGGTCATATATAACTGATGCCTGGGGCTGAGGGTTACTGGGAGAAAAGAGCCTGATAACAAACTATGCAATCACTGTGTGAATTATATTGTTCTATGAGTGCAATTGCAAGAAATCTGATGTAAAGTGATGACTGTCCATCCCTAAATTGTACTTGTGTGTTGTAGTATCTGAAAGTACATTAGAAATCTAAATCAGTCAATTGGTGCAAGTAATTTGAAATTGTGATATTGTGTAGTGCCACAGCGTTAGTGACTGATGTTTTGGTGACGGCTCTGTTATTCTTTGTCAAACCATAAATAGATATATATTCTTACTATACACCGGCCTGGTTCCCAGCTCATTGGTGGTATTACAGGGTATATGCTGAAGGGTACGCTATAGGTTGGAGGCCTCACTAAAGTTGAATCTGCAAAGTGCTTTGCTCTGCGCACCTGGCTTGGGGGGAAAGGAACGCCCCGAGTTGAGAGTGACCGCCCAATAAATCGGGACAAGTACTAGTCTTTGTAACTTTGCTTAATGCAATCTTTTGTTACCATATGATCTTGGACTTCAGGGGCAAACATTAAAGGAATTCCAAGTTTCCCACTTAAGTTAGATATATAGTTGACCCAGGGAAGTGCTCTAGCACCTTCTTTCGCAAGGACATCATAGAGAGCTTCTTTACAGGTTCCAAGTGCAGACGAATTACAACATTTTTAACAATACAATAAGGGGCGCAGCTTAGCATCAAAAGCGAGTCCATCCACCCCTAGCTCCAATTTTAGGGGTAAAGATGGAGCACTCCTTGGTAGGGAAAGGAGTCATTTCAAAATAACCATTTCCTTCTGTTCCATCTTACCCAAATCAGAGTGGCCCCATATTTCTGCACCATACAGAATAAATGAATTAGCCGAGGACCTCAAAACCTCCAATGTTTGAGGAACTTCATTCCTGCCATAGTAGTGCATAAACCTTGCATGGCCGCCCCATGCCTTGTATAGTTAAGTAGAGACTTTTCAACATGTTTGCCCCATTGACCTCTCATCTAGACGAACCCTCAAATAATCATAAAATTCAACTCTCTCCAGGGCACCGGCTCCAAAGTGAATTGGATAGAAGAATGGCCCATGCCTCTTTGACCAAAGCATAACCTTGGTTTTGGATAAGTTAATTTCGAGGACTAGATTTTCTGATATTAAGTCAAACAAGTTTAACGCTTTCTGGATACCTATTCTTATCTTGCTGATCACAACTGTGTTATCAGTATACATTAGGATTCCCATTTTCTTCTCTCCCAGCATTTGGCCATGCATTTCACATCTTTCAATCTCATCAGCGATTTGATTTATATATAAGCTGAAGAGCGTAGGTGCAATGACAGAGCCCTGCTTAACGCCTTTAGAAATCGGGAAAGGTTTATTCAGGCCATCACCTACCAGAGTATGCACGCGGGCCTAAGTGCCTACATGCAAACTATGTATGGCCGCCAAGAGGTACCCCAATTGAAACAGAAACAGATACAGCCATAACCTTGTTCTGGGGATTGAATCAAAGGCTGCTCGTAAATCAATAAATACTAGAAAAAGATTTTGATTTCTAAGTCTTGTGTATTTATCCCAGGGTAGCGATAGCCTAAAGACTTGATCCACTGTACCTATACCCGGTCTGAAGCCTGCCTGCAAGTCAAAAAGTACATTATTTTGGGACATCCAGGTTTTGAACCTTTTTAATAGGATGTTCCCATAGATCTTAGACACTACGTCAATTAACGATATTGATCTATAATTTTGGGGGTCACCCTTATCCCCTTTTTTGAAAACAGGGACTGTGATTGGAGCTCCCCAGAACTCGGGGACAAGATAGGGACATACACATTTGCACATTAGTGGAGGAGGTAAATATAATTGTAAATATGATGGCAGGGAATAGAGACATTCATATCCCAAATGTAGGACGAACATTGCTAGACAGATAGAAAGTGCATAATTTTTTCAATACAAAATAACATGCAAAATTGAAATTACATGTGATCGGATGTAATACCGTTATTGGGCTTACTGATATTTTTGTAACTAGTTTTTAGAGCTTCGTAGGTTCCTTCCTCAGGCAGCTATCATATCAGAATGAATTATCAATGTGGGAATCCCTCTTCTGGGTAGGAAGACAAGCTAAAAAACAGGTTGCTCTATACAAGGGTCTGCAACCTTTGGATTTCCATTTATTTTGGACTACAACACCATCAGCCCTCTGCAGTTTATCCAACGGAAACGGGTCATGGGAGTTGTAGTACAAAACATCTTCGTGTGATCCCGCCCATATGGGCAGAACAGTCTGAAATGCCAGACACACCTACTCCGATACAGAGTACCAGGAGCAGCCCCAGATGTGCCTGCCTCTTTGGGCCTCATCAGTGATGTGTGGCTGAGCGTTAGCTTCCTCTCTAGGCTCAGTCAGCTGAAATGTGATTGAGGGCCCACTGGGTGGGTTGCAGTACATGGAATAACGTATGCCAGATTTCCTTTGTTTTCAGTAGAGAGAGAACTGATCACCTTGTTGACTGACTCTTGGCCTGCTTTGAACCTGCAGCCAGGGCCTTCTTACATCCTATTAGTTTGGAGAGCGAGGCAGATGAGGTGAGGCCTATCCTCAGGGCGAAACGGCCCTATGCACTCCCAAAGGTTATTTAGCCAATGATTGGAAGGGAACCACACGTTCACAACAGCAATAATGGCGGATCTAGAATGATTTTTAACAGCTCCTGTTATGAATGCATAAAGAGTGACTCAAAAATAGCTATTCGCGGTAGCAGAGGCTCTTGAAATGGTTATAATCTACCCATGGAAAAAGGAGCTGGCGCACACAATGTAATGTGCGCAGCTATTGCTGTGAAATAGTGTCGGGCTTCTGTTCTTTTGAAGCCTGCTGTTCGGGGGCCTGCTTCATATAACTGTCATCGAAGCAGTCTAAAATGTGTCAGCCCTGCATGGCTTCATTACTGGGGCCAGTTTGAAGGGTTTATTTCGCCCCTGCCAAAAAATTCGAGCAACGTATAGTGGTAAATAAAACTGCGCATTTTTTCGTGACACATGGACATTTACAAGGAGAAATATGGTGAGCAGACTGCTTAAAAGCCGCTTTCGTGCACATCTGTGTGAAATGTATTTGAGTTTCGTTCCTCCATTATAGCCAATAATCCTCTCCAATTGTATTAAGTGGGGCAGTCCATGAGAAAAACCGCCTGACGGAACCAAAAGACGATTGTCTGAAAAAAGACAATAATCCTTTGCTCTCACGATACACCATTAAGCATGGTTGTAGTTGCAGAAGGAACAAGAATCAAGAGATTCTATTTTTACACCGAGTAGTAATTAATAGACATTTTTTTATATAGTAAGTGCTGTTGCAGGATATGGATAACAAAACGTAACGGGAATGCTTCTTAACCACTGGGAGGATGGGAGGTCTTTGAGCTAACATTTTCCAGAGTTTTAAGCTCGTCGGTGCAGATGGTGGAAGACGTACTGCAACTCTGGCACATCACGCGCTGAAACTAGGAGCCCGTCCAGAGGTACTAGGACATGTCTCTTCTTCCCTTCAGATGTGCTTCCTCCCCATAGCTGTTTTCCAGGAATGCGTGGCTTAAGCCTCTAAGCAAAGTGAGGGAAGGGGCAACGTCTGGGCAATATCCAACCCATTCTAGAACCAGGGCTGGCTTGAGGCCTGCGCCACTCGGGCGACCTCCCTGGGCGCTACATTTCCCCACCTGCCACTCCTGCTCGTGGGAATCTTTCAAGGGCTCCCCGATTTGGCGTTGTGGGTGAAGGCGCGGCAGGCGTCTGTTGTAATGAAATGTGCCCGCTCTCTTGCTCTCCAGCACGAGAGCGGGGTGATTTTTATTACAATAGGGCACTGTTCCCAACCAGCATGGGGCTGCCTTTGAAAGGGCATGCCCCCATGCGGATAAGAAATTGGTAAGATGGTTGAGCACAACCCTTTCAAGCACGTCAGAGTAGTGTGGAAGGAGAGACACAGGGCGAATGTTAGCCAGTAGGTTCGGGTCAGCCCCTAGATATTTCTAGGTCTAGGAGTCACGGGTTGTGTTAATATGAATGCTTCCTCGCACTTATTGGACCATGTTAGCTCTTTCAGCCAGTCTTGAGTGGGGAACAATGATCCCTCCATTTCTTGAGGATGCATCTCTTGGCGATCATATATCACATATTCAGGAATGAATGATCTTTTGCACCTGTCCGGGACTGAGCTACAAATCCCAAACAGAGCACTCATGGGTAACAGTTCTGTATCAGTTCCATATCACTTCAGACATGATAGCCTAATGATGACTCCCGAACTGCAGAAATATGGGGCAGTTCTACAGCCTGCGTGCTCATGTGTCCATTGCGAGGTTCGGCCCTCCTGGTCAGGATACATTTTCCTTAGTTTTCTGGTCGTATAGTGCAACATATGCAAGGTCTTGAATTGAATTAGCTCTGATTGTGAGTTCAAAGATACATGCTTGGTGAGAGCACACATTTTACCCCAGATTTCGGTTGAGATTTTCATGCCTAGTTCCGTGGCCCATTTACCCATGGATTTAGACATTGCCACCAGAGTTTTTTCCATAATCATTTTATACAGGGAAGTAAGTATCCTCTGGCAGCCATGCGAATTAGAAATAAAACCTTTCAGTAGGTTCAACTGGACAGCACTGCCACTGCTTCGAAACAGCGCCCTCATCCTGTAGAACTGTAATATCTCTGTGAATGCCCTTCCCTCCAAGTGTGCATCGTCAAGAGTTGGGCGTCTAGGAACAGGACTCCCAATGTGTTATATCCTAGTTTTCCCCAATGTGCGCATAGTGTAGCGTCCCATGTAGGCTGGAGGTTGGGAAATGTCCACAGTTGAAGCCATTTATAGTATGGGTGCTGTGTGTCTGTTCTCCAAAATATAGGACGCTACGCCATCAGGGTGGTCTGTACCGAGTCATATGGGCAGTCATCTTTATACAAGCAGTTCAATATTAGTGTTCTCATATTAGCCATCTCTGCCACTGCCCGTTCTAACTTAACGTGTGGTGGGGCATTCGCATCACCGTACCAATAAGTCGCAAACTGTGCCTGGGCCGCCAGTCAGTATACTACTAAGTGTGGGCTTGCAAAACCTCCCTTATGGTACGGGAGGGACATTTCCTCCCATTTTTTCCTGAATGCCCCTGCGTGCCATAAAAACTGAAACATAGTTTTGTTTAGACTATTAAAACATCTGTTACTCAGCCACAGGGGGATATTCACAAATAAATATAATAGCTTGGACAGAAGTATCATCTTAATCAGGGCAAGTCTGCCCACCAACGATAGTGGTATATTTGACCATTTATTCAGTTTTGACGTCAGATAGGCCTGTTAAACATGGCGTTCCTTCCTCTGGAGGCTGCAACTCCTAGATATTTGAATCTATCCGGTGACCTTTTAAGAGGGTATACGCGTAGCGGTTTTGCTGTGTTGCCTGTTAGGGGGAAATTTCAGATTTTGTATAGTTCACAGTTAATCCTGAGAACGTCCCAAAGTATGTGACATCATCCATTATGGGGTCTAGGTTTACACTGGGCTCTCTAACATACAACAAAACATTGGCAAATAGCGATATGATTTCAGGGGGGTCCCGCTATGCAGATACCTTGCCCTTTATGTTGTTCCCTAATCAAATCCGCCATGGGTTCTATTGCGAGCGCAAACAATATGGGTGAAAGGGGGACGCACTGGTGCATTCCCCTGCTCGGCTCAAACGGATTTGAGGTTGTGCAAGAGTCCAGCAGTTTTATAAATTTGACCATTTGTTCCCCTAACCCACATTTGTTCAGAACCACAAACAGGTACTTCCAGTATACCATGTCAAAGGCCTTTTGCGCATCCAACGTCACAGCTGTTGCCGACGCTTCAGGCGAGATACGTGGCACAATGTTGAACAATCGCTGATATTCAAAGATGTGGATCTGCCAGGAATAAACCCTGCTTGATTTTGGTGTGTCAAATGAGACATGAAGGGTAGCTGGTGATTCACAATAACTTTTGCATACATTTTAGTGTCTACATTCATCAATGATAGTGGGATGTATGACCTGCATTCATCGCTAGGCTTCCCTGGCTTGAGGAGTACAATGATTACAGCCTCTCAAAGTGACTCCGGAAGCTGCCCATTACCTAAGGATTCCTCCTGAACTTTCAACAAATAGGGGGCCAATATTGCTCTGAATGCCCTGTAGAAGTCAATCGCAAGCCCATCTGGGCCTGAGACTTTATTTCTCTGGAGCGCTTTTATAACCTGCATAATTTAATCAATTGTAAATGGGACATTAATTTGTGATCTGGTGCTGTCAGAGAGTCTAGATAATGGGACACCGTCCAGCAGAGCATGAATACTCGCCTTGCCGCTAGATATGTCTGCACGGTATAGGGCAGGGTATTTTATTGAGTTATGGTTGCTCTGAATGGAAGGAACTTGCTTTGGGCCCCTCGCTGATCCTATCAACTGTGCCAGCACTCTACCCAGCCTTTCCCCTCCCTGTATTTCCTAGCTGCCACAGGCCTAGCAAAATATCTCGCCTCCCTATTAGCATGTTCTCTGAACTGCTCCAGATTTGGCTGCATTTCTGCCAGTAAGGCTTGGCTCGGGTTTGCAGCATATCTGTTTTCTAAGCCCCGTAGTTTGCCTTCACTTTGTTCTAGGTCTCTCGTAATGGTCTTAAGCACAACAAATTCCATGGAAATGGTCATCCCTCTAATATATACTTAGAAGGGTTGACATAGCGTTCCCTGCGATACAGTATCATCATCATTATGTTTCAAGAAAGTACAGATATCTTCCTCTATGTCTATCCTGAATACAAGATCCTGCAACGCCTCCGACTTAGAATCTCAGGCTGCACGATCTCTCACTCTGGCACCCTAGTCAAGTTGAATTACTATAGGTGAATGGTCAGAGTATATGCGTGGCAGTATGTAGGAGCAGTTCAGCTTCCCCATCAGGCGTTGTTAGACCAAAAAGAGGTCAATTCTAGACGACATGTTGCGTACCATGGAATAATACATGTAAGCTTGTGCATGAGGGTGTAGTGCTCTCCATGCGTCCCATAATTCCAGTTTATACATATGGCATAGTAAACTGCGGCCTGCTTTGGAGGGTGGTCCGGGTGCTTTACCAGTTATGTCAAGGTGCTGGTCAAGTATGGTGTTTATGTCACCACCCCATATAATGGGAGTCAGTGGGTATGCTTCCACTATGCCCACAATGGCTAAATAGAAATCCGGGTCATCGAGATTAGGGCTGTAGGTGTTTACTAGCAATATGTCTTCATTCGCAAGGTCGAACAAGCCAGAGGGAGAAGTACTGCTAGTTGGGGTCTTCACTATGTTGGTCATATTTTGTCCAGACCAAATTGGGGACCCTCAGTATTACTTATTGAATGAATCAAAGAGAGCCAAAAAATGTACCTGAAAAGAAACACACAGGGAGGGGCTGATATAAATATATTTGAAAATATAATTAATTTCCACAAATAACAATACATAGTTGAGAAGAAATATATTAACACTCCTAGAGGTTTGATTGCTTCTGAACAAAGTTAATTTCTACATAAGACAGAAAATAATCAAGGTATGTATTGGCACCCCTAAAGGTGAAATGATTTCTAAATTAAATCTAGTGTACCCAAAAAATTGTTCTTGTGACAGAAAGCTACTATACACAAGTATACATAATGCATAAACCAAAAAATAAAAAAAATAATTTAACATATGTGAAAAAACAGTCTCTAATTGGACATGAATATGAAAACACGGCAATTAAAGTTTTTCAAACAATCAATCACAAGTCCCCCTATTTTTACTCATAGAGGTTCACCAGGAAGAAATTCGCAAGGTGGCAATGCACTATTACATACCGACCAGCCGGGTCTACATCCGAGTGTAATAGTTGGAACTTAGCAGACTTATGTATCATGGTAAGGACTCCTCTGGACTGTGACAAATAGCTTGAGTAAATTCTATTGGGGCCACATTCCCTAGCAAAACCAAGGTTTGTCCCATTCATTGCATGCATCTCTTGGAGAAAGAGGACAGTATGTTTATTTTATTAACATAGTGTCACAATATATGCCGCTGACCCCCTCAGGTATAACAGCCCCCTGGCAGCAGAGGGGCTAAAGCCCTTCACACCGGCCCCAAGGGCCTTAAAACTCCATCAGTAACATGCGTGGAGTGAGTACTGGCACGTTGGGGCCAGGCTCATTATCAGGAATAAAGCAAAACCAGTTTTGGACCTTAATCCAACATGCTGGCTTATTACACAGCTCAGTTCTTTAGAACCAAGCCATGCGGTCTAGTGTTTTGGGTGTGGCTGGGCCTGGAACTACTTTACGTAGGCTATTTAAACCACACCCAAACAGCAGAACACACTTCGTGTTATTCTGCACTCCTGCAGCGTAACGCTCACCGTGTCCAGATCCTGCTCATCTGCTTCTCCGGTTGCCCGATCCTGAAGCCCTAGATCTGGATTCCATTAATAACCTGGAAGAACAAGACCAGCATTAGCGAGCAAGAACACTTACCTGTGAAGTAACCGGCCTTGAATCCATCCTGCGCTTCGCTTACCTCGCCCATCTCCGGAGTTCGCCGCAACCTGCAAAGCTAAAGAAACAAGGACAGCATTAACAAAGCACTTACCTGGGCAAGCAGCGCTTCGATCGCTCATCACTCAGGAATATCACTGCAACCTGTACAAAGAAGAGAAGAGAACACGGGTTAGCAATTAACACCAATAAACAGCGCAGCGCTCTGCACATCAATAACTCACAGTGGTCTTCGCCATCGGCGCGGCAACGCCAAGATTGCAACCATCCCTGTGAAAACAAAAAGAAACTGTTAGGGAACAGCATAGTGGCGCAAGACGCTGAGGAGACAGAGACAACGGAGGGAAAGAAAGAGACAGAATAAAGACGGAAAATACATTATAACTCACCTGGAAGACAGCAAGCAGAGTCACAGCCGGTCTGGACCCGACATAAGGGCACACGGACCAGTGAAGCAACTAGGTCCACGGAATGCACGCACCAACCACGCACCACTGAACAGAGACGCAGGACGTAGAGTTCAATGCACAAACACCTAAGGCGCTACCCAACGTCTGGCACATAACCAAGCAGAGAGGGGTCCGGGATATCGCTTAGACCTCCATCCAGTATCGTGTGGTACCCCCATGGAGACCAGGTGAGCGTAACACATAGGCTGCTATGTTCCTGGATATGGAGTGATTGTCTAGTACCCGTACATTCCAACTCAGAATCCCAATGGTCGACATTTACTTAGAGTCGAGTTGGGGTAATGAAGGCCAAGTCGTGATTCATTGTGTGTGGTGGAAAGTGCAGTATGTCCCAAAGCATAATGTTATGCATTTGCTAAGACAACAATTTCCCCCAAAATAACTTTCCTCAGAAATAACAAACACCCACCCCTTCTTCCTCTCCCTCACAATCAGGGGGATGTCTCCCCCCCAACAACTCAATACACACCCCAACAAGAACTCCCTCACTTAACAGGCAACCTTGCATGGGGGGTGGGGGCACCACCTTTGCCACTACTTGCTTCAGTTGCCAACTCTAGTCACCACAATTAAGGATAAGGAAGAAGAAACATAGCTGTTTAAAGCATGCCTCTGACAGCACTCCTGCCAGTTAGCCAGGCGATGTCCAATAATCAGAGTCATGGTGTAGTTCCTAAAGGATATGATCATGGTCTTTTCAGAGACTACAAGAGCCACTGAATGAGCGCCTCATGCCATGGGGTGTATAATGTAGCAAATGTATTCTTTTGGAAGCCTTCAGCTGTCTCACGGGGGAGTGGAATGTTAGCCTCAATGAAGGCAGTGGCCTCCTCAAGCAGTGCACAGAAGTGAGCCCCACCATTGTCTCAGCATTTCCGGGAACAACATTGCATACTCTATTGATTTCTCCCTCAGCCTCAGCAGCCTTTTAACCCCCATGAATGATCTGTGCTCTAACTGAACCCCTGTGGAAAATAAAATAGCATACCTTTGCTGCGGATGTCTCCGGCGGGGGAAAGCCTAGAATCGTCTACTTTTCTGCCCGGCGAGTTCACCGCCAAGATTGCATGCTCTGTTGCTATGAAATTGTTGCGCAAACGGGACAGTGCCCGCAATGCAGGATGGTTGGCTCAGAGACTAAGCAGATGGCGGCCATTTTACAGGTTGCTCAGCAGCGCCCCTTGCCCTTATTCTTTCTTATTGCTATTGGTTAGGAGTTCCATAAATCACCATGTTCATATCTGCATAACCTAAATAAGAGATGCGTAGATTGGTAGGTTGTTCTAAATTCCCTAATCATGGAATAAAATAGCATTCATCTATCACTGCAGTAACCTGAAAAAGGTGTTCTACTTACATAGTCGTAGCGACTGGTTTCCCACATGTACACTCATTACTTGTTTGTTAGCAAAATGGTTCTAGTCCTGTTAATCCATTCCTATACAAGATAAAAGTATCAATTGTCCAAGCCATTTAAAGCAAATTATCCTGGCCCTAATGTAAAATAGTAAATTCTCATAGATGAGGTTTCTAAACTGAGCTTAGCTTGCTATCTGTAATAGTATTGCTTAGTCTTGTCACGGTCGGCAAACTATGGCGTACCGCGTGCAACACGCAGCACCATTGTGGGATTCCATTAAAATTTTAAAAATGACATCATCACGTAGGCACGTATGATGTCATGCAATACCATTACAATTGTTTTACGGCTCGTGTTGAAAAAGTGTAGCGAGAAGAGGCAAATTGTTAGATCTTATGGTTTTAAGCATTCTCCAATTCGTAGTATCAATGGGTCATTGTTGTGCTAGGGAGTGTATAGAATATATATGTTGCAATACATTTATCACACTGTAACATCAGCAGGTTGAGAACCAGGTTGTACAAAAGTGTATAATGTATATTAGAATACATTTCTAGTCATCATTTCACAGTTGTATGAACTGTACATTATTGGCGTTTCCTGATATGTCTAACGTATAAGTGTAAACCCATTGTGAGTTGCTACCATTGGTTCCTGTTGGTATTCAGGTATGGGGTTCAATACAAACTTATGTTCACTGTACATGCAGTAATAAAAATGGCAGTCAGTGATGTTGCCTAAGGTTACGTGCTTCTAAATTCGATAATAGTCTTAATCTATATATATTGTATTGTGTCAGATAAAGGTCAATACTATACAAGATTTAAGCATAGCTGCAAGTTCATAACATTTCTTCTCTTAGCTCCAGTTCATATTATTTAGAAAAAGGTTGTTGTGAGAGTAATTCAAAGGAAGACATCTAATTCATTGTCCGTATTGAGTCTGTGTGTTGTTGTTCATGGTCGACAGATGTTTCTTGCTTCCAGTTTTCTTAGACTATTTTCTCGACTGCCACCTCTCAGAGACTGTTTGACACGCACCGTAGCAAGTACCTACAAGTACCGCTTAGCCGCTAGATTTTCTGCTTCTACAAAAAGGATAACCTGCTTACATTGTGCCGAGGGATTTACTATACTGTGAACTTCCATAACCAGAAGGTGAACTCTTGGGGACAATACTGCGCATTATCTACATCATATATACTAAAGAACAACTTTACTCACAGCCCATTTTTGTTGTTTTAGGCTTTGCTGCACATCTCAGGTTGAGCAACACGCCCCTTTTAAGGCGTAACTGCATATTGTGAATGCGTGCGCGCACCATAGTAAGTACCTACAAATACTGCTTCTCCGCTACGCCGCGGCGACGCTGTGACTCCGTGGGACCACTATGTGGACTTTGTGTCTCCAGGAAATTGTAGGTACTAATAAACACTTTGTTTAACTGTTGGTTTAACTGTCTGGTTTATATATTTAGTGAAGATTGAAGCAGTTTGAAACTAATAGTCTGTTGAGTTAAAGCTGTGCGTTTCAGTGTGAGCACGAAGAAAGCTGGTCTTGTCTGTGCAGAAGGGGCGCCCATGTCATATCGTTCATGCTCTTTAAAAACTAATATGCCCAACGACATAGAGCTGCTGGCATGTTCGCCTGCTAACATAGCTGACAAGACAAAGCGTACATCTCACACGTCCTGGGAGGCAATCACGTTGACGCCAGTCGTACTGACTCCGTCAGTGAATCAGGATATCCTCACATTCTGTGCAAAATGAAGTGAGACTATCACGGATACTCAGATAATAGAATCTTTGATACCCTCATTGCCCTGCAACAACAAAGGCCCCTTAGAGAGCATGAGTAGCTCACACATTGACAAAGGGGTGACCCCACAGGGGGTCTCTGACCAAAAAATTTTAACCATAACACAGACACCTACTAAATGGGCCCGAAAAAAAGGGAACATGACTCTGTTAGAAGAAGAACCAAAAATCAGTGTACCACCTTCTGATATTTCCTTAAATGCTAGCATTGGAGAATTAGACATCTCCAATTGTACAAACTTGACTGATTACCATGCTCCTTGCTCAATGGATACAACCAGTCAATCCATAGCTGATTCATATATACAACCGACACCACAGCGTTCCCTGCCAATTAGTAATTCTGGCAATTCATCAGAAAATCTGGCCCTTATTGAAATCATGCTTGCGGCAGTTAACACAACTGTAGCAAGCCTTTTTAAATTATTTGAAGGTTTGGATATGAAAGTTATCCAGCAATCCACGCAAATCCAAAAAATACTTGATTGGATTGAAAAATTACCTCATGATATAAAGAATTCAGAGGCCAGTACGAATGCAATGGAGAGACTTGATAGTATTGATGTCCGACTAGAAAATAGATGCATGGGAATAGCATGCCCTGCGACATCGGTTTTACCGGGGTTTACAAAGGTAATACAACCAATAGAGTGAGGTCAGGCAGAAATAGTCAAGTTAAATGATTCTTGGACCAGCGTTGACTCACATTCTGATAATCAACGGCCAACTGTGTGCCTTGACCATTTTGATGTCTTTGCACAACAGCCGCGTAATAGAAAGCAGTTAAACCATCAGTAAGAAAACCAAAACCAGCGATAGTCAAGGCTAACAAAATGGTCAATCACCAAGTGGTGGGAGTCACAAGCTGTCAAAAAGAGACACAGCAATTGATGAAAGTGACAAAGGGGGTGAAGCCAGTAACGGAAGCTAAAGCATTAGGCGATGAGATCCCAAATTTGATAAACCAAACTGGCTCCGTGATTGTATTAGATCAAACCATACAGACCTTTCCCCCCAATCATCCACCGTTAGATGAGTTAGTTGAAGTTATAGAAGAAAACTCAAAAGAGAGTGAGTAGGTTGGAAGGTTAGCAATAATTGAACCAATACTTGCAAAACAAGCACAATCGTCATCAGTGAATTTAAAAAAGAACAACGCAACTGACTCAATACAAGACCCAGGTCGTGAAGATCGAATAACAACAATAAAAGCTGCAGTTGACGCATATTTACTGCAACGCATAACAGAGGCCATGGCACTCTCACTTCGGTGGTTGTCACAAAAGAGGCGGTTCAGGCACAGTTGAATGATAACGATATATCTCATTTAGAAGGAGGTAATATTACACGACGAGTCAAACAAGTAAATGAATGTAGTCGAGTGCAGAGTATAACCTGACCGCAAGTCGCTACTTTGATTGTGGCAGCAGCAAAGAACGCAAATGAAGGATTCAGCTCAAAAGTAAGAGGGCTTGAGCACAAAAATAACTTCCAGTCTTACCACACGCTTATAATGTAATGTCGCGATGCCCCTTTTGAAAAGTATGACTTATGCCGATCAAGTATACTGAATATCTTTGGAGACGTATGTGCGCTTGAAGATTTATCATCAAGTGATTTTGATCAAGTAGAATTCTTGTGTGAACAAAACGTGTCCATCGTGCATCTCAAGATTAAATCAGGTTTGGTGTTAAATCCGATAGGGAAAGCCAAAATGGAACTATTCAGAATGGGTTTTTTGATCCAGAGTGAGTGGTGCAAGAAAGTCAGTCTTTAAAAATAGCTAAGGAGAAATTAAGTTCAGATAAGCAATTCAAACCGATTTGCCAATGTGCCTATTGTGGTATGTTGCGTAATCTACAGCGAGAGAAAGCAGAAACCATGCAGGCATAACCATCAATGAAAGAAAATATAAAAGAAATTTCTTTGACAAGTTGGAACACAAGGGGCCATACACACTTGCAATGGGGAAAAATAATGCACAAAAAACTTTTTGGGAGATGAGATGAAGGTTACTCAAATGCACCAAACCTCAATTGTAAAATGCTTGATTGGTGAGTCAAATGTGCTTTCAACAAGGTTATGTTCTTGTTAGAAAAAATAGTAAATAGAACAAACTTCATTCCATGTAGAAGGTGAAAAATGATGTTTTAATTAATTATTTGTTTCACATCATATTTTTCCTGGTGTTAACATCACACCATTAATGATCATTGTATTCTTGTTCATACAAATTTGATTGATTTCTGGTGTTAGCATCACACCATTGCATTCATTTATCTCTCAAATGATATTAATTTCTCTCAAATAATACTCCAAATAATATTCCACAGATAATACTCTACTCGACACGTGTTTCCCCATTGAGTATATCAACGTCATCATTGGATTATCGCCCTGGCTGTAGAACTCAATTTGCATATGGTTGAGCTCTAAGATTCAGGCCCACCAATCGATTTTCTCGTTGAGTCCTGTATTCATACTGTTGGTAAGAAAAATGAGCTGCTGTTCTTTTTTCAAAAGAGTTCTTTTGTCTTTATTGCTATCCATGCAAAACAGTATCATGTTGGACTCTAGAGTGCTCAGAGGAAATAGTGGAAGATTTCATACACAAGTCTTCCTCATCTCGGGCAGCAGGGCCAGATGGGTTGAACAATTTCATGTTTAAACAGAATCCAAAGCATTGGGCAATCATACTCAATAATGGCTTTCAAAAAATCCTAAACACTCGCAATTTACCAATGTCGTGGTGCTCGTCATTGATCGTACCGATTTTTAAAAAGGACGACCGCGTAGCAGCCACGAGTTACCGCCAATTGCTTGGCTTGATGCTCCAGGCAAATTACTATTGAGAAACTTTAATATATGGACTCAGACGTCTGAACAACGTGATCCAAACCAGACTGGATTTGTGGTGGGCATGGGGACGGCGGTGTACCTCAATGCACTTAGAGCACAGGCACACATATCAAAACAACCGATTTATTTTGCCTTTGTCGATTTACACTCTGCCTTTTAATCGGTCTCAAGAATAAAACTAATGACAAGGTTGGTCAAGGCAGAGTGTCCGGCATCGCTATGTGACATCACATACGCCTTACATTTGGCCACTTCAATACAAATAAGGTTGTCTATGATGGGTTTGCTGTCATCAGCAATCCAACAGCAAGAGGGTTGAAGCAGGGATGTATCCTTGCTTCAGCCCTCTTCAATTTTTTTATCCATGATGTAAAACAGGCTTGTGTAAACGTGTGCTCAGACTCTCCAAGAAGGAACGGGACTGGAATTAAGGCATTGTGGTATGCAGACGATTTGGTTCCAGTTTCAAAGACCCCAATAGAGTTACAAAACATATTGACAGCACTAAGTGCCTCTCTTGAGCAGAATGAATTAATCATTAATCTTAAGAAAAAAACAGATTGTGGTCTATGCACCTAGAAATACAAACAGAAGTAGGATGGACTGGAAGATTGAGAGTACTAGCATAGAGGTTGTTCCAAATTATGTATACTTAGGCCTGTTGTTTGATGGGATCCCACATGGCAATTCACAATTGAGAATAATTGAGCACAAACTATCTACAGCCATATCGCAGACAAGGTTAATCCTCTATACATTTCACACATTTACATTAAATATGCCATAATGTATTGGCTTCAGAAAGTAACGCCTATGATCTACGATTGGAAACTAATGAAATAATGCCGATGACATATCTTAACAAATTAGAGGCCACATTTCGGAGACTTGTTCTTCATCTTCCACAATGTACTCCAGGACCATGGCTGCGTCATGAGTTGGGGCTCACCTCGTTAGTGGCCATGTATAATTGGTTTTGTGTGTCTTATTTCGAAAATGTTTACTTTCTGCAAAGAATGGTACTATTCTGACAATACTGTCAAACTATATGTTGTCTTCATCACATGAATTTGTGCAAAAATGGACTAAATACATCTTCTGGCAAATGCAGATATAACAAGACACTCTCATCACGAACCCAGACAGAGCCAAGTTCAAGATTTATATGATGGATTGGATCGAAACAAGAACATGATGCCTCACATATAAGGACTTTAATAGTCTTTGGTTTGGTCCAAAAAAATTCAGGAATACTGAATCATACTTCTGCAGGGCTACGTCACCGCAAATGAGAATTGCAATTTTACGCCTACGCTTGAATCTGTGGCCAACACGAGATGTATTAGCACACAGGAAAATCATTAAGCTTGAAGATAATTACTGTCGTTTCTGCTCTGACTTGTTAACTAAAGAAACATTGGAACATCTAATAGTGGATTGTCGATCCCTCATGGAGGTGAGAAAGACACACTTTGTTAAACACATGGATTATTTTGGTACCATGAGTCCAGAAAATAGGTGGATAGCGATTGTGGCAACCAATCTTATGAGTATTCGTATAGCGACAGTTATTTTTTGAATGCTTTGAATTTGATTGATCAGAATGAGGTTTTGGTTAACTAGTCGCCACGACTTAAGAACCAACAGCGCTTGATACCATTGACACTATGAGTATTTTAAGAATCATAAGCAATTAGTATGACATTTGATCAGAGATGGAACTGTTTTGTATGTTTGTACAATTTTATAATGAGTAGGTATGTGTAATTAATTTTATTTTATTATGATTCTGTTTTGTGGAGGTCTATGTTATATGAATGCTTATTCTTATCATCATTATGTTGTTTTGTATTTATATGTTATTTTTGTTGCTGTACAAATTATTTTGATATAAATGCTTTTTGTCTTGTTTCAAAGATTGTGAATTTAATGATTGAAAAAGTTGAGTAACATCAGCAAAATCAAGAAAAAATAAAAAATAAATTGATCAACTTGGTCAGGAATGGAATGTCTCCTTTATTGTCCATTTGGTGAATTTCATTACAATGCTTTGCCAAGGTAATTCCAGATCCTGGTTGCTAATAGTGCTCATGTGTTCTCGTATGCGGGTGCATAGCTCACGTATAGTACTTCCTGTTATGAAGGCTCGACACTACTGGTCTTTATGGCGCCGTTGGCGTCATATATCCACCATTGGGATGCCTTGCCCCAAGATGGTGTTCGGTTCTCCTGGTGTCGGTTCAGTGTCTCATGGAGGAATGATTGGGACTCCGCCCCTTCCTCCGGGTGCAGTACATCTGATCCCGGAACCGGCACTGCAGTGCGTTGCTACTGTTTCATGTGGTCACGCTACGTGAGTAACCGTCTATTTGTCTGCTCAACTAATTACTCTCTGACATCCTTTCCCTCGCTTTGACTAGTCATTTCCATTCATTTCTACTTTGGCATGCAGGGATCCTTTCTTTATTTGCGGCTCGACGTCCCGATCCAGCAGCGAACTGCACTCAGAATTTCCAGCCGCTCGTCCTTACCACTGTGTAGGTAACATCTTCCCCTTTATGAGCTCCGACAGAAATTAACAGTCAGTCCCTCTTTACAAAGGCATAGAGAGAGGGCTACAGGTAGATCTCTTATTTCTGAGGAGGTTGCCGTTCTATGTTTATTCTACATAACCTAAGGGTTGACATTATTAAGATAACACTTCCCACATATAGTTTCCCACATACACATATAATGATATAGACAACACATTTGCTGCAACATGTAATTCAGAATTTTATATCAATCTCTTGAGAATTGTTAACAGTAAATATGTGTGTATTGTCAAGGGCATATATGCTGTGACAAATCCTTGGATGTCGTCACTTCTCTCTGAGGGGGAGCCCATTCCCATGAGGCCAGGGAGGTGACGCTGCTACCTGATAGTCCCCCTAGGGGTGGTACTCATTGGGAGGATCTCACGCGGAGGGACTCCCCGTGTAGGGACAAGGATGAACATCTAGGGGAGACGTGCTATAATACCCCTCACCCAACATCCTATACATCGCCCCACTATCTAGCCTACCAATGTAGGTCCATAGACCTGACTTCCACTGAGACAATGAAGATCATGGACTACCCAAAGGAGAGTGATGACAGAAGTACTGGGACGAGAAGGAGGCACAGATGAATAAAGATCTAAGGGCCAGAGACATTGAAAAGTGACTTAAAAAAGAATCCCAACCATTGCCAACCAGCTGATATAGAAATAAATAAAGGGCTACATGAAGAGAGCCAGCCAACCTGCAGGAGATGCAGTCCAGCCTGGAACGGAAAGTTCAAATAGAGGATGCCAAGGGAGCCGTAAAAATGACCCACTCCCCAAGTCCAGAGACTGGAGAGGGAAACCCTTGGTCTGGTGGTGTGGAACAAGTCCAGCGCACATCTGGGAGCTGGAAGGCAGAGGTTTAACCCGAAGCGGGTGGACAGAATGGTCACTGAAGAATGCGGTGACTGCCAGCAACCTTCTGTAGCACAGCCACGCAGGAGCGTACTGAATGGAAAGAGATAGCGCGAATCAAGACCCGCAGACCCGTCAAGAACCTGCAAAGAGTCCCAGCGAAACAGATAACGGGAGAATGAGTCTGGGGAGGGGGGCAGGTGTGACAGCCATAGTGAAAGAAACTAGAGAGTGCCTCAGGAGTCATCTTCCTCGGTACAGTGGTTGTTCGCATACTACTACTGAAGATAACAAAATGGAGAGTGCCTCAGGAGTAACCTTCTGCGGCACTTTGGTTGTTCGCATACCACTTCTAAAAATAACCACAATAGAGAGTCGGTCCAATAGCACAGCGAGTAGAGCGATCGCTTTAACATCTGTGCAGAGCCTGCTGACGCAAGTTCGAAAACCGGCAGGGCCAAACTCAGCCTTTCATCCTTTCGAGTTTGATAAATGAGCACTAAACACAGTGGGTAATAATAAGCAGTGCTCAGATGCCTGAGGTTTCGAAGTGCTATATAAAGGCTAAATTATTATTATTATCTCAGGAGTCATTCTCCTTGGAGCAGAGGTTGGTTGCAAACCACTGTTGAAACAGACAGTAAGAAAAAGTATATTGCAAGTCAATTTTCTCGTGGCAGTACCTGGCAGGAGAGTGAACCAGGTCTGCCAAAAACTAGGCACAAAGAAGTATGGGTCTGCGACTCACACCCACAAGAAAAGGAGATTGTGAACCATTCCCTGCATCACAGTACTTGGCAGGAGAGAATACCAAGCACTCCTGGGGGAAGCAGCGAAACCTAGATCTGAGACCCTCATCACACTTGGATCTTTGCTTTGGGAAAGGAGTCATTCCCCCTGGTCTTGTGAACTGTGCTGAGAAAGACCAGGGGAAGGGAGTCATTCCCCCTGATGTTGTGAACTGTAAAGTAGAGACTGAGAAAGGCAAGGAGACGGGAGCCATTCCTCCTGGTGTTGTGAACTGTGAAATAGAGTCTAAGAAAGACCAGGGGAAGGGAGGCATCCCTCTGGTGTTGTGAACTGGAAAACCAAAGTCAAAGAAGGCCAGGAGAAGAGAGTCATTCTCTTGAACCCACAAGTAGGATCAAACCAGTGAACCAGGGGAAGGGAGTCATCCCCCTGCGATACTGACCTATTAGCACTCTAGGTGAGGCAATGAAACCCACCAGAGATGTAGGGAGAGGTAGGTTTCATCTTTATTTTCATCTCAAATAAGAATCTATAGCAATCACTATGCACCGGTTGTCAGTCTCATCCTTCTGCACCCTTACAATGCACATACTGCAAAAATCACATTTGTAGAAACCTTTGATTTGTTGAGCTGTTGCCAACCAATTTTTAGCTAGTGTTTGTGACACCATGTAGCTGGGGCATAATTTGTTCCTTATAATTACTGCTCTCCAATAAACCATATTAGCTTTATTTCCACTATAAGTATTATGTATATCATCCATTGGCATCCATCTGCCTTACTTTGATGCCATGCCTTCCTTACATAGCTCATTCAACATAAAGAGAGGGAGAACTTGCCTTTTTTCAGATGCTCCTAGACCACAACACCTGAGCGGGACATTTAAATTCTGGAATGAGTTGCAGCTGAAGGAAGGAGGAGAGGAGGACTCCGAAGGAGTAACAGAGGCAGACTTGAATGCTGGGTCAGTCTCAGAAGCAGATAGAAGAACACCACCTGATGCCAACGTGAGATGTGAAAGCTGGTGGCGTGGCAGAGTAAGCGCAACAGGAAGCGCTATTGAAAAAACAAGCTCAGCTGAGAAGCGAGCTCCTAACCCGACAAGCAGCGCTACAGTCCGCAGGAGCATGGATGGAGCCGTCTCGGAAGAAGCTGTGCAGACCGTGGGAATTACGCAAGAGCCGACCGGAAAGCAGAAAGAAGATAGAAGGTCCATTGCAGCACCTGCAAAGGAAAAGAAGACGCTGAAGAAGACCAGTGAGTTGGCTTAAAGTTATAGGTAACCCTGAGGTGCTCCAAATAGAATACCAAACAAATACCAAACCAATGAAGCAAAACAATGGTACAATTTCCCTTATATGGGACACTGATTGGGAGAAATCTGTAAAGCACATTGCCAACAGCCAAGAGGCTGTTAAGAGTAAAAGAAAGGCAACAAGGGTACAATTCTCCTTTTTGGGGACACCAACTGGGGGAAACATATAACCCACATTGCCAACAGCCAACAGGCTGCAAAGAACAATTAATAAGACAACAAGGGCGCAATTCACCCTATCTGGGACACCAACTGAGGAGATCTGTAACCCACATTACCAAGAGTCAAGGGACAATAAAAAGAGGCAGACGTTGTTCAAACCTCCCCACAAAGGATACTGGTGTCGAGAATCTTGGAACAAATATTGCCATAAAGCATAATTGTAGTTGTAGGAGTTTACATCTTGGCAGGAAAGTAAACCAGGAAAGGGACCAATAATAGTTAGTTCTGGCAGGTGAGCGGATCAGGAAAGAAGATGTTGTTTTGTGGCCAAGTGCTAAAATGAAAAGAACTTGTTAACAGTATTTCATTTGTAGAACAATTGTGGCATTACCAGAAGTAGTAGTTGTGTTATCCTAACAAAATGATTCAATTTGAATAAGAAATGTGATATGCTGATAATTGCTTTGATTTATGAAATTATGTTTTGAGAGAAAGACATATTTTTGCTTTACAAAGGAGGATATTGGGAAAGAGACCCTTTGCTATGATTTGTGGAACAAGTGTTTATGAAAGAGACATTTACTTTAACAAGTGGAAGAGTGCATTTGAAGGAAAAGATCTCTTGTGTTGTACTGACCAGAACTTTGCTGAATCAGAACCTCTATAAAGGTATTCCTGCATTTATTCAGGGGAAGGGAATCCAACCCTGATCATAAGGAATACTTTCAAAACCTTATAGGTTTGAACTCATAATATTCATGTCAAATATTCCATGTGTTATTTTGTGGTATGTATTAGTGTGAGGGTTAGATACTTTTGGACACTAGGTAATTTTTCTTTAGTTTAATTTGCTAGGTGGGGACATCCTTGTTAGGATCGAGAAGGATAGGTGTTTATCTCATCCTTTTTCATTTAATAAAATGTTCAAAACTTGAGAAAACGTTACCTTTGTGTCCGTCTCACATTTCTGAACCCTCACAGAAGTCCAGCTGTGTCAAGCCAGTTCCAGAGTAGCGAGAGGCGAGGAAGCTGCCAAACGCCAGAGTCTAGAAGCAGTGAAGACCAGAGACTAGAGCACGTGAGCGGGAAGCCGAGAGCATCTCCAGCGGGCCTGATGATAGCAGATCCGAGGACCGGTGGAAGAAGGTGAGGCAGTGGCGTGACCTCCCATAGGGGCTAGACAGTGTGGTCCCACAATGACGTTGAGACTGCAGAGAGCCAAGAGACAGAGAAAGGCTGCAAAACCACTGAAGCCACTGAAGACCGTGGCAAACGAGGCAGAGACTGATGTCAGTCCGTGGAAGAACCGGCCCTGTGCAAGCAGCTCCCATCAGGTAACGGGAAGCATGGGTGGACTGGTGGTGACAAGGGAAGAGTCAAGGGGTCTCAGCTTACATCCATCAATGTGGCGTAAGCCCTAAAGGGGGCTAAGAATGGTCAGGGACCCTATAATGAACAGAGAGTGCATCATAGGAATACTCCCTCATCCTAGTGGAGACAGCAAAACCACTGACCACAAGAGACGCATCCAGGACCTTATAGAGAATAAAGAGTGTATCCGATGAGTACTTCCTCATCTCAGTGGAGGCAGTGAAACCACTGACCATCAGAGAAGGGTCGGGACCCCACAACAAATAGAGACTGCATCCAAGGAACATACCCTCTTTTCAGTGGAGAGAGATAAGCCACTGACCACCAGAGAAGGGGATGGGGCCTAAAATAGTTGAAAGAAGCAAAAGAGGAGAATGTTCTCAGCCCTGTGGCCACAGGAAGACTACTTCATAAGTGTCAGGAACCCATAGCAAAGTGTACTGCAGCATAAGGAAACCTTTCCCCAATTCAGTGACCTGAGGGACGTCACTAAAACTCACAGAAAGAGTTGGGACACTGTGAGAGCATGGGAAGAGAGGCCAACAGAGTTGCTGAGCTTGTAGGAGTTAAGAACATTAAAAGTTACACATCAAGAAACAGAGGAAGGGAGTCATTTCCCTGGTCCAAAGTGTGTGGACACTGTGATAGATCCGTAGACACCAGGAGGAGGGAGGCATTCTCCTGGTAATGAATCTGAAAGCTGAACTGATATAGATATCGAAAAAATGCCAGTGGAAGGGAATCATTCCCTCTGGCTTGTTTCTTTTTGTAAAGAGGACTTTTTCTGAGTGTATCCTGGTTGAAGATCTTTTGTGTTTGAACTCTTCCAGGAGAAGGGAGTCTTTGTCCTGGTGGAATACTGTAGGTTAATACGTGGTAATAAAACCCAAAACCTGCGCTATTCACCCTGGAAAAAAAAATATATAGCAGTTGGAGTTGAGATTTACGGTGATGCTTCCCACACGTCAACCAGTATATTTTCAAACCAAAACACAAACAGAGTCACAAGGTTCACCTCACAAAGAACTTGGTGGAAGAGTAATAGGTTTGACAATTGCATTGTGAAGTAGCCAGCCAACACATGGTTTGAGCTTAGCTCTTCATCAGGGCGATACCGAACGCATGCCTCAGGATGAGAGGGGGCTCTTTGAATATCCCGATTCCCGTATCAAGGTGATGCAGCTATGGAACTTTACCAAGAGCTATAGCTTAACCTATCAATTTATTCAAATGCTGGCCAGATTTCAATACTTCATCTAGCTACATCTGGTCAGTATACCCAGAAACAAGTAATGAAGATATAGATATGCTCAGCCGACATTTGCTGTATTCATGTAATTTGTCACTAAATTATCAAGCACAGACCTGAAGAAGAGCTAAGCTTGAAGCTTGTGTTGGATGGCTACGTCCTCACTTCTTTCCCCAAAATATCATCCCCCAGGTGGCCAGGGAAAGGCCATTGCTCATGCATCCTGACCCTGCGGATGGATATGCGAGGGAGGATCACCTGGGAGGAGGAGACTTGGGGAATGGGGTTGAGGCACCCTTGATTGAGAGACGGTATCCCCCATTTCCCTTTCATCAAGAACCAGATGTCCCCCAGGCTTTTACTTGGTATTTCCAATTCCTTCCCTATTGTGTTAGAAAATCATCTCCCAATGTATGCCACTATGGTACTGAGACAAGGTAGAGACCACCTAAATACACACATCCATTCTTTATTAGCTCAAACACACACAAACACCCCACTCTGGTACTAGGACGAGGAAGGGGGATGCTGAGTACCAAGACAGTTGTCGGTGTGCACTGGTAGAAGAACCTGAGAAGATACCCGTGATTGAGTGGCTCCGGAGTCGGTGCTGAGTCGAAGGAGTGTTTGGAGTGGAGCCCTGCAGTCTGTCTACACTGCCTACATTGCCTGTGTCCTGTGGGCGTACCTGCGTGCACTGCGTGCATTCATAGACTCGATTCCCCCGTGGAGCGGGCGCAGTCGGTGCTGAGTCGAAGGAGTGTTTGGAGTGGAGCCCTGCAGTCTGTCTACACTGCCTACATTGCCTGTGTCCTGTGGGCGTACCTGCGTGCACTGCGTGCATTCATAGACTCAATTCCCCCCACGGAGCGGGCACGGAGTCGGTGCTGAGTCGAAGGAGTCCAAGGAAGTTTAAGGAAGTTCACAGAGAACGCTCCTGTTTATGCGGCAATGAAAGCTTCTCATGCAGCCAAAACCCGTGCTCAACGGCGCCTGGAGGCAGAGGCGCCTTTGACATTAGCGTCCTCGGCGTGTGTATCTCCTCCCGCTCACGTCTGCTCCTCCGGTCAGGACGGTGCCCCTATTATTGACGAACCGGCAGCTCCCCTGGTCTTCACTGAACTTGCTGAACTCGAGGATGAGTCCCAAGTAAGTGACTTGAACGGCTGTGATTTAACTCCAAGAACTGAACTTATTTGTGGGATGGCCAGTATGGTGGGTCTGTTCGATGCCAACGATGATATTATCACCGAAAACGTCTCTCTGAACCCCCCCTTACCGGTTTGCTCTTCCCCGTCCTTTGTGGCAGTAAATAAAGTTGCGCTTATGGGCAGCGTCTCGCCTGCATTGATACCCTCAGAGGGGAATGAGAATCCTGTGAGCGTTGATGTGGCTGCTCACAGTAAAAGTGTTGTACCGCCATTGACAGAATGCAGACACGCTACTACTGAAAACACTGAACTAGTTCAGGGACATTGTCCCGTTATAGTGTCCGGCACGAGTGAAATGTGCAATGTACCTTGTCTTCCGGAATCTTCTCCTTCAGTGTCTAGCTGTAACAATGGACTGTTCGCGCCTAAAAACATTGACAAAAGAACTCCAGTCGCTTATGACATACCTCATGGGCGTCTCTTCAGTGCAACATCTACAATGGGATCTGTAGGTGAAGCCGCTCGCACAGACTGTTACTGTGCCTCTGCTTGCGACTCCATAGGCGAAGACGACGATGTAGTTTTCAAATGCACCGACGATTTCGAGTTAGATAGACAAACAACTCCAGCTGTTGAATCCTGGATGCCCCGGCCAAAGGTTTTTGAGTCTCCTCGGGCCAATACTGGTGTAGCTGATGTGGCCCGCAGAACCTCAATTGAGGTTGCGAATAAACTATTGGCCGACCTCACGCCTATCAATAAGCAAAGAACACGGAAATGGGATACAGAACTAATGGTGGACAGTTGTATGACCACAGACACACTGCCTAGTGTGCTTCCCGCTGGAAAGGCGTCTTCACCTACCCTTGTACCACAGAAACTGCACAGTGCTCGCTGTCTTACTGAACACAGAAGATTGGACGAAAGTATTTCACCGAGCCTCCGATGCTCCCAAAATAAAAAAGCTAAACGTTTGCATCAGAATGATCACTTTAATGCAAACTATTCGAGGGAAGTACTGCAATGCGAACAAAGCGAGAGCGATATATCTGTGTCGGCAAATGAAGAAGAGCCACAGATTGTGCCCCTTGACTCCTCACTTATGGAACAACCTTTTCCCAAGATAAGACGACGTGTCTCTCGCAAAAAAATACGTGCGCGCTGTGGCGAGTTTGAACATGCCGCACCAAGAACCGCCCAATCTCCCCAAGACCTACAGGCGTTAATTATGTCATCCATGTGTATGTCTATTGCACCGTTCCTCAAAATGTATGAGCATCTCAATGATAACCTGAAAGAAATGGTCTCGGCTGTACACATACTGACAACAAACATGTGCAGAATCGAGCAAGAGTCTCTTTCTTGTAAGGCGGTGCTGCATGAACTAAAGATGAAGACTGATGTTACTTTCACAGCTCTGCTGGACAACGTAAAGCATGCCAACATAGATAAAAACTATTAGCTGAGGTCGCCAAAGAAGCTCTGAACATATTTCGGAAAAGATCCTTCACTGAATGGATTACCAATTTCGTCCAAGTGTCAGAAGTGTAATTCGGCATTAGTCACAGATATGCCTTGGCCGAGCTCTAGTGTTGATCACAACAAGTCTTCCAACATCTCGCAACTTGCTGATCCGCTGCCACTAGTAAACAAAAACTTGGACCCCAAGAATCCCGTCGTCGGCCAACAGCCCTTGGTAGCACCTCCACCTCCACTGACACAAGCTGTGTTGGTTGTTCCAACTTGGAGCGTTGAAGACAATCTGAGTGTTAAAAAGGGAACTTGACTCCACAGTAAAAATCAGTTTCGCGAAAGCTGTAATAGTAGCTCAAGATGCTTTGAACCCAGCTCTATTAAATCCCCAAACACCGTCAACTTCTACAAGGATCTCCGGCCAGGAGCTGGGGCCTGTAGCTTCATCCAGAGTGCTGTTGGACGCCGCTGAACTGCCGGCTGTGGTATATGACATCTTTAAGAATCCATCTGAAGCATTGAAAACTAATAAAAGCATTACACATGCTGTAAGTGGACCCACTAAGAAATCGAAAAACTTACCCGCACGGAAAGCGAAGAGAGCTGCTACAAATTCACGACAATTTTTACGTAATTTGAAAACTGTGAACCTCACAGTAACCAGTACACTATCCAAAGAGAAGCTAACTGAAAGTATGCTGTCAGTGAAAGTCTCCAAGGAGTCTCCAATAGACTTAGAAGCTTCAAACACATGCATTAGTGATGTCTCTGATTCGCTACTGAATGTATCAACTTATGAAGATGTGGAGATACTCAGTACTGCCTCTGGTGCTTCTACGTCACCAGTATCTGGGTCAGTAGCAGTGGCATCAGTGGCTGCTAAGGTTGTCCCTGTGAAGTCCCCTGCAGCTAACACGGTGAAGACGGGCCGCGCAGAAACTGCGAAGATGCCCACAATTGGCAAGCTATCCCTGCCTACAGTATCAGCTGTAGTGGTGCCTGTCTCATCTGCGGAGACAATGCTGAGCCAAGCCGTGCCACTGAGCACGGCCTTGAATAATAAACAACTGGCTGTTGGTTCGGTCCCGGACATTGTCATGAAATCCACCATCTCTGCAAAGGGCCAAAGTCCGGCAAAAGTCTTGCAAGCCCCCGTTCAAAAAAGTCTGACGAGAGTTTGCCAACTGATCGAACCGCAATGTGCTAGTACTACTGGAAATGTAGATCCCTGCCCAAAATTCCTAACTCTGGCAGAGAAACATAAATTGTTGGAAGCCAAATGGAACATCTCCCGCGAGGTACAAGATATGAGCAAACCTGTCCCTAATCAGGGAAGTAAGGTCTTGCTGGCTGAGCTGTAGGGCCAACGTTTCAGAAAGCGATGCGCCTGCCTGGTCCCGTAAGCAGCTGATCAGGCAGGGCCTTGTTAAAAGAAATGTTCTATCCAGAGGCAAAAAGATGGGATCTACAAGGAGCAACTCTCAGCAAGGTCTTTACCGCTTTCTACTGGAACGCATTGTATCCTCGTACGACTTAATTTTAAATCGTCACAATGTAATTTGGCTTTGCCATTTGATACCAAGTCTGAGAGCAATCACCTCCGAGGATCTTACAATTGTCGAATTCTTTAATGAAAAAAAAATGACGCTGTAATTTTACATCTGCAGTCGAAGCTGATTGCTGATGCTCTACTAGACGCTGGCCCTGTGCTGATGTCATTAGGTTTCGACATATTAAGGGTTGACCCTAGTGTGTGGATGTCGACCACAAAAGAAGAGAACACCATGACAATCGAGCCAGAAGCAAACTGCGATCGTCATCTAAAGCCAGAAGTGAGGCCTTCTGTGCCAACAACAAAGGCCCCTATATTGGATCCTCCAGTGACGGAAGACTGTGCAGTGTTGCTTCGTGAAGACAAACCAATAAGGATCACAATTAGGGGAACCCAGAAGCCACCAACGACCGATGGCTCAGCTGACGCCCATCCTTCAAACAGTGTGTCCGACTGGTCCTGGCTAGCTGCTTCCATAAATAAAGCATCAAACTTCTAACGTCAAGACGCGGAGCCAAGAAGCAACTGCACATTTGCTTCATGGAACACTCGTGGATTTCGACATTTGTTCAACGTCCCATGGGCAAAAAACTTGGATCTAATTTGCCTACAAGAGACATGGTTAAGCAAATTACCGTTATTTGAAGGATTTGAAATTGCCTTCAATCCAGCGATATGCCAAACTAAGGGAAGACCAATGGCTGGTCTATTGACGGCTGTCAGAAAGGCATCGGGGTTTAGGATATCTGAATCAACTAATGTGTCACCTTACATCCAGCTAACCACAATATGTGGGCCCGAAAGAGTGAACTGTAAGACTGATAGACTTTGCATCATCAACGTCTATTGGAACCATCAAGCTAAAGAAGCTATTACGTTCATAGACATAATATCAACAACAATTGATGAACTACTTGAAAAGCCTCAGCCGCCCGATTTGATCCTATGTGGTGATTTAAATCTTTTATGTGTAAATGAAAAAAGACATTTAAAGCCCAAAGAATTGCAATGGTGCATAGAAATGAAAGCTCGAGGAATGCATATGCTGAATGGCACCACGGTGGGAGATATTCCAGCTAAGCGCACCTGGAGATGGTTAAATCAAACCTCAACTCTAGACTACATATTTGTCAGCGAAAACATTCATAGGAGAGTACTTCATTTAGACGTACTTGAAATGTCGCATAGTGATCACGAAATGGTACAGCTCACCCTTGAAAACTCAAACAAACCTGTAAGTGTCTGCTGGCCTCATGCCGTCGGCACTGGGTCTAGCAGGATTCGCCTAAATCTCCTGGAAACTGAAGTGTAGTCGATAACAGCCAATTTCGTGAGAGACTCAAAAGGGCTTGAATATCAACATTTGTTGTCGAATTTCACAGAACATAAACACAACTTACGTCACTGCGAATTTAGATCAAAACATAAATTCGATGTCCTTGTTCTGCAACAGAAAAGACTTATGAGACAAGAAATAAGGAAGCTTAAGGGGCCGATGAATGAAAACATAAAACAAAAAATAAGGAAAGTTAAACAAAACTATGAGAATTGGCTCAAGTCTCATGTTGCAATAATGTTGCAAAAAGATGCAGAGCATATGTTAGCTAAAATGGGAGGAAAGAAATCAGCGCAGTTTTGGAAACTAATTAACAGCAACCTAGCGCCGCAAAATGCTATCCAGGCAATTGCCGTGACCGAAGATGCATGGGTCAAACATTATTCAACCTTGTTCACCAAAGGAGTCTCACTGACAAACTTTGTCTTGCCAATTACAACAGAATGGGACTTGGAGTTCGAGAGAACAGACATCCTCTTGATAATTAGAAGTGTACATGAATCCAGAGCGCCGGGGCCTGATGGCTTAACAAACTATACGCTTAAGCGCAATCCGGACCTATGGGCTGACTTCTGTGCAACTTTATTCAAGCGGATTGTCTTGGCTCGTGCTACACCCAGTTCTTGGAAGAGTGCAGTTATGGTCCCAATATTTAAGAAAGGGGACCGCACGAACCCAAAAAATTATAGACCCATAGCGCTCCTCGATGTCCTGGGCAAAGTATATGCCACATCACTCCAAAGAAAACTCTTGAAATGGGCTAAAGACTCTAACCATATTGACCCTAGGCAAGCAGGATTTGTAAAGGTTGTGGGCTGTGGCCTAAATCTCCTAATACTGAACATCTTGAAGATGGAGACCCTCAGACTTAACACCAAGCTGTATTTGGCGATGCTAGATCTCTCGCAAGCGTTTGACAGCATAAACAGGGAGTTGTTGTGGGAAAAACTAACAAAATGGAACTGTCCACCGAGTCTCGTTAGTGCAATCCGTGAACTGCACACGGAAACTTCCATCAGGATTCGGCTTGATATGTCTGGCACGCTGTCTACTAAAATAAATATGTATAAAGGCGTAAAGCAAGGGTGTCCTTTGGCAGCTACCATTTTTAACTTGTTCATATCCGATATACAAGAGTTATTTTTAGGTGCAAACACGTTTCCCCCAAAAATACAAGACACACCTATTGACTATTTGGTATATGCAGACGACCTTGTATTGATTGACCAGACTCCAGTTGGACTGCAACGTAAAATGTCTTTACTAGAGGCATACATAACATCAAACGGATTGTCTATCAACACCCAAAAAAGCAAAATCCTGATACTGGAAAATCTACAAGGTTCTTGCGGTAGGGGCAAGAAACCATCTTGGTTCATTGCAAAAGACAAGATTCAGCTTGTCAAATACTCAACATACTTGGGAATGTGAATCCGTGCGAGCCGGAACAATGCTCCCTGGGTTGAAGTAGCTAAACACAAATGTCGTCAGTTGGCATCACAAGCTTTCTTAATCAACAACAAATACGGAAAATTCTCATTGAAGCCAATTATCATGTTTTATAAACAGAAAGTGGTGCCCATTCTGATCTATGGAGGAGAAAACGCCTTTGGGGCGTCTTGTGAACTCTGGAACACACTAGAGAACATCTTTTGGTCTCGTGTGCTGAAACTGCCAAAGGGCACTTCAACTGTTTGTATACAATATGAACTGGGGTTGATTTCGATGCATGCCAGGGTTGCATGGAATCTCCTAAGTCTATATCGCAAAATGATAATGATGGAACCGGCCCTCCAATTTGGTATTTTGCACAAGCCAGTATCGGAAAAAGCAAACACCATTTTTGCAAAATGGAACCGGATGTCGCAAGACTTACTTGAAGACTATAACATCACACGTGCTCTTTTACTTGACAATCCAGAGGCTGCAAAAAAAAGTTGTGGAAACTGGACTGGATCCTAACCTGTGATCAAAGAGCGTGTGCGTCTTCAATGGTTGAAGTACCTGGTGAGGCAAAAGCATATGACCATCGTGCAAACTATTTAATGCGTCTCCCGAATCAGCACGCAAGAACGCTGTATATGCGCTTCAGACTAAATGTCTTCCCGACGAGAGATCGGATCGGACTAAGGTCAAAACAAGCTACCTTTAACTTTAACTGTCGATTCTGCAATGAAGCCAAGGAAACCCTGAAACATTTGATCATGTCTTGCCAGTCTCTGGAGCAGCAAAGGGGCCGTTGCTTTGCCCCTGTGATTAACCTCCATCGTTTAAAGAGCGCTGATGAGTGGTGGCAAGTTCTCTGCGAAGGATCTAAAAGAGCAGCACTATTTGCCCTGGTTAACTTTCTACAAATTCTAAAAACCTGGCTAGAAGTAGAGTCATAACCAGGTATGGCATGAAATGTAAGGAAGTCTAGTTGACATGTCTCGACAGCGTTGATTGTAAACGAGGACGGACTAGAGAAGAGGAGACCTTTTATGAGATGGAGTAACATGAGAGAGACATATGTGTTGGTTGTATATGTATTGTGTTGTGTTTTTGTTTCTTTTTTAAAGGTTGAACAAACCAATAAAAATATATTTAAAAAATAAATTTAACATAAATAGCCTGCCCCTGAAGCAAAAGGGGCGGTATAAATGGCCCACTCAGGTGAGGCTAATGGAGAGAATGAGAACTCCTGTGGAATGCTTGCAGGCGTTGAGGCCAGTGGAAGAAACAGGGAGACGTGTGTCTGAAGTGCTGTGGTGCTGCAGAGTCGTTGCAGTGGAAGGAGACTGTGGCTGGTGTTATTGGAAGGTCTCCAGTGGCAGGGCCAGGCTGCTGACCTATAGGAGTCGAGAAGACTCCCTCTCCAACAGCCTGAGGTGTCGGAGAGCCCATAAGAGGTGCCTGTCGAGTCGGGAGCAGCAGCCACAAACAACCGAACAGAGTGGAGAATGGCACCCGAAAACAGCGTCCCAGGTACACCAAGTGAGGCTGTATGACCCTGGGACACTGTGGAGCGAGCCGCGTGCTAAAGAAAGGTTGGAACGCTCGCGAGTGAATGAGCAGAAGTAGAGGCAAAGTGATTGCTCCTTCAGAAATGTTAAACACTGATGCTGGATGCAAACGATGTTGTGAAAGTTGATGAACTTTATTAAAAGAGCGGTTTAAGAATGCCAAACTGTGAAGTAATTGAATAGGCCGCGGAGAGGCCAGGAACACAGTAAACTTGAAAGTGAACGAGAAACCTGTGAGCAGGGTGCACATTCCCAACAGTAGAGTGAACTGGGAATTTGCCATTACATTGTTTTGAATATGAATGGAAAGCATTTTGAATACCAAACCAAAGGCAAAGGAAAGTAGTAATGAGTGAATGTCACATGCATGAAAAGCAGAGGAAAACGTTCCGTGATGCAAAGGAACTGTGAATCAGATAAACTGAAGGAAGCAAGCATTTGTATTGAATATGATGAACTGTAAACTGTTGAAGTTGCGAAAAAGCAAGCATTGGCTAAAGCCAAAAGGAAAAGAGGAATTGTACAAGTTGTGGCAAAACTATTAAATGGTTGTAATACTTCAACAAGTGAATAGTGGCAAGAGAAGTATTGGAAAAGACTCCCAGAAAATAAGTCTGATACTACTATTGAGCTGAAGCAGTGGTGGTGCAACTGTAGAAAAGAAGTCAACTAGGTGTGTTGGTTGTGTGACCTGTTCTGAATGGAACGTGTGGTCCGACAACGGCACCTAGACCAAATACACTCCACTCAGGAAAAACCACTTGAAGCATTTATAAGTCTATGGTTGAACATACAGAACAGCTGGTGCATTGTGAACTTAAAGAGTTAAACTTTATGATTTTGATGAAAGAGCCACAAACCTGTAGGCTGGGAAGAATTCTGAGGAATTGTGTTGTTGTGAAGATAGTGAGAGACTTGAAAGCTTGAGGAAGGGATCCCCTTTTGATTGACTTTGAACTGTTTGGAATCCTGGGCAAGGGAGAGCCCCTTTCCGACCAAGAGCTGGAAGAAACTCTGAACGTTTGTTTGAACACTTATTCATTTGAAGCTGACATTCCTACACAGTTTTAACAAACTGATGTGAGGGCAAGTAAATGTTTTGGACACAGACGTATATTTACTTTGGACTTCCTGAGACTGACTCTCCTTAGTTTTATTTAGCTAGGGACCTCCCATTTTAGCATAGGGCAAGGTAGGTCTTATCACCACCTCATCGTGATTTTAATAAAAGTTTATAGCCAAAACTTGACTCTCTTGTCTGTGTCTTCTTCCTGATGCCTTCACAGCTGTCAGAAGGAACTTTTCTGTCCCAAAGCTAATTATCCTGATGGTGGTGAGAACTGTTAAAACCAATCATGTATTGGGATTTTTTTTTAAAAACTTCCAAAGTCACTCACATTTATAGAGGTGAAAACTCCCATGATCAATAGGAGAATGTTAAAGATGAATCTTGAAATATTGACATCTAAGATTCTGAAACAATTCCCTGTAATGCAAAACCATTCATTAAATCCTTATGATACTCCTTTTGAAAATGTAATTAAGAATAGACATGAATTTGGTAACAAGATTCCCATTAAAAGGAGTAAGTTGAACATTGGGGACTTTAAGTCCCACAATGGTCAAAGTACTGGGATGAAAAAGAGGGATGCTACCTTGACACGACTGTGCGGATTGTCGGAGGCGGCCTCTGTGATTTGTTCGACTTCGAGTTTGAGAGAGGTGCGGCATGACAGTCTTGTCAGCGTGGTTCCTTTCCTCTGATCTGAGTGTGTGTACACGAGAGGCAGACGGGAGGCAGTCGCAGGAGCTGGAAGCAGGAAGCTGTGCAGCGTGAGAGCGAGATTGAAGTCTTCCAGAAGTCTACCCGACTCGGTTTTGGCTCGGTAGCCTTACAGTGGCGGTGAGGTCACACGAGGGCTCCGGGTCGCTCAGTCCCTATCTACAACGCTGTGTGCAGCGGGTAACGGGTGAGTGACCAGTGAGTTGCGGGAGGTACTGTGGAACTCTGGGTGATGAGAGCGAGGTGGGGCAGTCACCCTCAGTAACCCGTCTCCCGCCTTACGAGTTTGGGGCTGTAGCTGAGGCTACTGTGTCCTCTGCCCACCCAGGCCGTGCTCGTTTTCCTGCATTGGTTTGGGGCCGGAGAGGGGGTGGTGATTCCCCTTTCACACCCTGCCTTACGGGAGAGTAGTGTGTTGCCTCTGTAGCCGATTGGAGCCTATTGGAGCTGCGGGGCGCGGTTGTCTGTAGCACGTGAGCAGCTAGTGAGCAGTTAGGTTTTGGGGACTGTGGGCTGAAGGCCTTTGACCCAAAAGCTATTGTGATAGGTGCACGACAACTAGACCCCGCTTCCCACTTCCCTCTTGAGGGTTGTCACTCCTTGCATTGTCCTTGGTGATTAGCTCTAATTTGAGTAAGTTTGACTCTTTGATAAATTTAAAGTGGGGTGTTTATCCAAAGGACCTGAAATGTCAAGGATGTATAATCTCCGGAGTTCCCCCCAGCATTTGGGCTCAAGCCTGTCAAGGGAAAAGGATCAGTATGACAGTATCTCTTCTCAATCCATTATTCCTACTGAGACATGTTCCTTCAAACCCTACAAGTCAGAGGGTGGTGTGTTTATTCCTCAGAGTATATACCCCTCAGATCAACAATTAGCTACGAGCTCAGGGCTTTTAGATTTGCCTGCCCCGATAAGATCAGAAATTTGTGAATCAATGCCCCTAACTCACACTATTCGGAACTTACTCCACTCCAATCAAAATTACAGCTAGAGGGCGTCATCTATGAAAATTGCTATTGACAATCATTTCCTGGTGCATTCTCCGAACAGGAGGGCGGATGCTCAGGATTTGTCATCGGGGGCTTGTGTAAGCCCTCCCTGCCCGGGAGGCTCCAGAGTCTCTCCCTCCAATGGTGATGTGTTGGAAGAAGACCTGCTGGAGCAGGATAACAGACTGATCGCTGAGTCATTTTACGAACTTAATGCTTTATCTGCCACATGGGCTAATGTTACAACTTTAGGGGTCCCGATGGGGCCGCCCCCTCAAAGTTTAATAAGCTTGGTGATTAATGAAAAAAGTGGTGGGAACTGAGAAATCTTCGGAACTGGTATCACCCACCATAACTGCTCTTAACTTTGTTCTGCGCTCACTGGTTCAAGTGTTCAAAAATCTAAAACTAGAAGTGCATCAGCAGTCGGGCACACTTCTGGAAATCACCAAGGAACTGGAAATTAATGAATCCACAATGGTGGCTATCAAAACTGCCTTGAATGATTCCATTTTGGAGATCCTTGGGAAACTGCGCCTGGTTTCAATGGCCCAGTCCACCAAAATGGTTCTCTTAATGCAACAGTGGGGTGGGGTAAAGGAGGAGGTGAGCATCTTTCAGAGAAACTGGACGACCCACCCTTGGCTGCTTCTAGGCAGGATTTATTACCAGCAGCGACCATGAATCCAGTGATAAAGTTGGGTGACTCTCCACTCTCAGCTTCTGTGATGGAAGAGTTTCTCTGATTGGCGCAAGTCCTGGAGCTTGTCCCCACCCAGTCTTTCTCCTGTCGAAGTACCTGCAGCAATTGTGCTCTCGGACTCGGAAGAAGCATTGTTGCCTCAAAGAGGTAAATCAAAAGAGAAGAGAAAATAAAAAAAACAGAAGAATGTTGGTCACAGTGTCCTGCCCGAAGTTCCATCTAGTGAAATTAGAAAAAAAGGCAAACAAAAAGCGAAAAACCATACGACAGATCTTAATCGTTTCATCAAAAACTTAAAAGGCCCGTTGGCCCAGGAGGAGTCTTCAAATGCCCCTAAAAAGGCTATAGGAAGAAAGGGAAAAAACTCCCCAAAAAATCAAAAAGAATCTGGGGAGAAGACCCCTGAGGTGGTGGCAAATCCTAAGGTTGCAGTGGGGATATAAACTGACCCAATTATTCAACCGAAAAAGATTGCTCCCATTTTTTTGAAGCTGCCAACTAAATCAAAAACGAAGATCCCATTAGTGAAACTTGCGCCAATTTTCCTGAAAACCAGCTCAAGGGATGGTATTAAGATGACAGGTTTTCTTGGGTCTGTTGGCTCAAAACTGGTTGACACGGAGGCCGATGGCACACTCAAGCATGACGGCCTATGTTCAGTGCCTTAAATTAATCCTGGCACTGCATCCCCTCTGTGTCAGCCTCTGGGCCTCACATTTGGGCTTCTGGCAAACGTCCCTGTTGGGGTCCAAGACCCAATTAATAGAGGTTCGGTAAATCTGCAACAAACCTCAAAATCTCAGGAACAGGTCTCGGGTTTGAAAATCTATCGGTCCAGGAAAAGTTTCAAAATGAGTGTTAATCCACCTTTGAATCATGCAACTATTTGGCAGAAATGAAACATGTACCATCATTAAAATACTTTTCTTCATTTGATATTGATAGAGTGAGTTTTCCTCACTCCTTCAATACAGATACGGTTGAACTGGTCCTTAAGTCAAGAATGGGTCTAGAATCAATTTGGGGGGCTAAAGATCTTTGGGCTGAAAGAGGTATAATGGTCTCAAGGTCTTGTCCCCAGCCTAAAGATAAGCAGTCAGGGCTAACTGCAGGCACCCCACCATGCTCTCTACCGCATAACAAGATCATTGGAGCCCCTCAAGCTAATAACATGTGGGAAATGGTACCCAAAATCATTTCTCAAGTCTTTCATAAAATGGGCTTGCCTCAACAGAGACTTTAGTTAGCTCACAGATAAAGCTTCTTTCCTGGAACACTCAGGGCTATTCTTCTGTCTCAAAAGACCTGGAAAAAACGTCCACCGTTTTGAACTCGGACCAGATATGTTTCCAGGAAACATGGTTGACTTTTAATCTGGGTATTGATGGGTGTTCCACCTATCAACAGTTGGTGCAGGGTTCGGGAGGAGGCAGACCTGTGGGGGGCTACTGATTGCCTGTAAGAATGATGTCTTTAGCTCCTTAAGATTGCTTTCTGATAACAAACAAGGTATTTTGATGGTGACAGTTCAGATGAAGGGGGGAAAGGGAGCTTTGAACTGGTTGCTAGTTAACTTGTATTGGAACCCCTTGGCCACCCTCCTGTCTGAGTATTTACAAGATCTGTCTGATTGCTTAGTTGAGTTCTCATCCCTTTTTCCCTGCGATGAACTAATAATTGCTGGAGATATAAACTCTCAATGTGTGTGCTTTAAGGACCCGATCTCTGGGAAAACTAAACCTGTTACGAGTAACGGTACTCTTTGGTATGGTTTTATGAGAGATTGGGAGCTTAGCATATAAGCAGCCCTTTTACTAACATGTGACATACTAGTATAGATGGTATTACAAGCTTGACATAATCATAGTGGTTTGGGTGGATAAAATCAACTAGCTTAATATCCCTTGATATAATTAGGCGAAGGGACGGGATTTCACCTAACAGAGCCATGATTCTGGTTCTGCACAATGACTCCGGGCCTCACTCCTTAAACCCCTCCCCTCATCACTAGGTGATTCCCCTCTCCTCACTAAATACAATTTCGGATGTATCTCAGATGACACATCCTTGCCCTTTCCCTTCTGTGGTCTAACCAAGCCCTCTGACACAGATTTCATATTCTTCAGCCCTCCACCCTCCTGACGGGTACCTTTGAATAAATCATAAATCATAGATTGGTTTCCCCAGATTTTGATTTTTTTTTCCTGCTTGTTTTTCAATTGTTCTTTTGTTTAAGAGAGTCCTCCACTCTATCCTCTGCCTCTACGTAATTAGGTTCTGGGTCTCTTAAGTCTATCACTTCAATCACTCGCTCCTCCCCTTCAACACTCAAAGCCTCAGGGGGCTGGATCAGTTGCTCTCCCCACTCTTGGTAATCCTCTAGTTCCTGCAAGGCTATAGTCCGTAAATATTTTCTGAAAGTTGTTTTTGACGATTTTAAGTCCATCAGCTGCTTTTCCCCTATTTATTTTACTTTTTTTTAATATGGACTCCCCATTCTATAAGGTAGCATCATCTGGAATCCCTACCTCTCTCTATTCTGTGCCTTGCAGGATTTTGATCACATTTGACTTTTGAAATTCATTGAGGGTACTCTCTTCTGGTAATGTTCTCTTCCTTATATTGGGCATACCCACTAGGTTTTCTACTAGCTTCACTGGATCGAACACCTGTTTCCACCTGTGTAATTGCCCTCTGTTTTTTATTAAATAATTTCAGTGTAACAGAAATAGGTGGTATGGGCTTTTAATTCATTGAACAGCTGTTCTTGCATGTTATGAATCACAAGGAATAATAACTTCCTTGTTTGAAGGCTGTTCTGTTTGTTTAATTGCTGGGGCCTACACCAGCCCTGCTCCTCACCCTCCTCATTGTGTTCAATCATGGCCAGCATAGTTATTTCTCCTGTTAGGAAGATTTGAGGAGTATCTATTGGGGAGCAGTTATGTTGACATATTTCCCCCCTGGAGAATCTGCCATCAATTTGATCGAAAATAGTTTGGGGGCAGAGAATCTGACTCCTCCATGTAAAGGGATTGTGAAGGGTTGTGGGTCATTGAGAATTGGAAAACATCTCCTCCCCTTGTTCCTTAGCCAATGCCTCATTTCCCCCTTCCACAATCTCCTGGGGTGACGGGGGTAAAGGCAGTGCCTGCGCTCGCGAAAGAATATCTCTATGTAGGTAAATACCAGTGGTGCTATAAGTATATCACGTCTGTTGAATGGTGTTTTATATTTTTTTCTCATATTTTCCCACATCTTGTCTAAGCTATGCAGCCACTGACTCAGACCACTTTATTTTAATGTCGTTGCTCTGAAAGAAATATAACTTGAAGCCCCGTTGTCAGAGATCGGTCTGTCACTAAACTGCTTTATATTGTTAACAGCCTGTGTTCGCTACTTTGGATTTTTCCTACGGCTGGTCCTTGGCTAAGTCTTGAGTTTTCACAGAGAGTCAGCTACTACAAACATCAGTTCAACTTTCACCCTTTTCCTCCCTGCCATCTAGTATTGCAGGAGAGGAATGAACATGTCGCTTAGTATAAGTACACAATTACAAATGTAGATGTTACAGCTTCATACTTTCCCGTTCTTAACAACAAGTAGTTAGACCAGCCTGCACTATTTCCTGCTGACAGAGTCTTCATAAGTGCCTACCAATACTCCTGACTTTCCGAGCAAGTCCAATAAGGAAATCCATGCACTGACCCAGAGAACAAGCTAACAGCCAACAGCACTCTGAAAATGCACACGCCCAAATGTGCACACTCCTGCTGTTAAATAGTATTTCCGTTCAAGAGGGGCGGGGCTTATTCCTCTCCTGTGTATTTCCCATGATATCTGCAAGCATAAGATATTACAAATTATCACAAGTATCCAAAAGGTCTCTGAAGTCCCAGGGTGTATCCCGCCTCAGTTGAAAACAGTGTTTTAGATTGTTCAGATGTATGAATCATCTGATAAACAGTGCATGTTCTCCAGTCTGCATGGCACAGTCATTGCAGCCAACAGCACTCATAAAGCACTCTAAAAATGCGCACGCGCTCCCGCTGTTAAAAAGTGTTTCCATTCAAGAGGGGCGGGGCTTATTCCTCTTGTGTGTATTTTTCCTGATATCGGTGTGTGTTCTCCAGTCTGCACGGCACGGTCACTGCAGCCAACAACACCCATAAAGCACTCCGAAAATACTCCCTTGCTCCACAGTTCACCTCTGCTTCTACTACATTCAATTGATATGGTTCTGACAAAAGTATAGACAACCACAGTTCTACTGCTGCTGCTGCAATTTAGGATTTTAGGCAACTTCCACAAGACTCTTCGACCTCTACAGGTTGGCAAGGCACTCTTGTTATGTTATGTTAATAGAATTTCTAAAGCACACGGTCACCCGAGGGTATCTTGGTGCTGCGGTAGGATGGAGACAGCCGGGCTAATGCAGCGCAGCCTAAAATAAGTCTTGTCTCTGAGTAAGTATTTCAATGGGGCTGCTGGGATCCTGTGCCCAACAATGTTTGCTACCTCATGCCAGAACCTTGCAATCGGGGGACAGTCCCAGTACTTGTGGAAGGAGTTTGCCCCTTTGGTCTGACATTTTGGACATTCTGATTTGATCGCAGGGTCGAATTTGGCAATTTTGTTCGGAGTGATGTGTAGATGGTTTAATATCTTGAATTGGATCAGTCTAAAATTGGCGCACATGGAGATCGCTTTGGTGAACTGACAGTATTTGGCCCATTGGGTGTCCTCAATAGTGATGCCCAGGTCTCTCTCCCATTTGGCCTTCATTGTGTTCTAAGAGGGGGTATGCCGTTGAACTGCATTGTAGAGGGTAGAAATTCCTCCGCTGAAGCCCTCTGGAGTCATAATGTCGGTCAAGAATTGGTGGGTAGGTGGGGCTTCCGGTAGGGATGGCCATTGCTTCTTGCATGCAGCCTTCAGTCTGTAGTATTGTATTGTTGTAACCAGCTCGGTCCCGACTTTCGTCTGGACAGTGTTCAGGGATGCAAATTTCCCGTCCGGGTATAGGTATCCTATGTGCATTTCTTTCCCTGGGTCCCATTTTTTCTGAAGAGTCGTGTCCAGGGTGGGTTCAAGCTTTGGGTGGTGCCACAGCGGGGTGTATGGCCAGTAAGGGTTGTCGCACCCCACTCTGTTCAGTAGGTTAGACCATGCTCGGGCTGTAGAGCCTACTGGGTCGACCTCCCCTCGGTCTCTCTGAGCCTTGGAGTAGGGCATTGCCGTAAATTGTAGGGGGCTGCCGCGAACTTTTCAGCTTGTATATGTGTGTATGCCTCGGTGGAGTCTGTCCGGTATTTTGCAAAGTGGGCCTGGGAGGCCTGTTAGTATAGTTGGAAGTCCGGGGGTGCCAAGCCTCCAGTGTCGTATTTCTTGCATAATTTGTGCCACTGGATTCTCACGGTTCCTCTGCCCCATACAAACTTAGATGCCGGTCTCTGAAGTTGTTGAAAAAATGGTTTGCCCGGCCAGATGGGTATGTTACTGAACATGTACAATAGTTTCGGTACTATTACCATTTTGAGTAGCGCTATTCGCCCGTATAAGGATATTGGGAGTTTATCCCATACATTTAGTTTGTGTTCCAATAGTATTAGGTATGGTTCATAGTTGTTCCTATACAGGGTCTGTTTGTCTGTGGCCATTATGATTCCCAGGTATAGGGCAGTGGTCGGTGACCATTTAAATTGTCCGATGGCTGGGGACTGCACTGTGGACGGGGTGAGTGGGATGATTTCCGATTTAGCCTGGTTGATTCGATACCCAGAGAATTTGGCAAATGTCTCAATTTCTTGCATTACCGGTGGTAAGTTGGTTTCTGGGTTTCTGACATACAGCATTGTATCATCTGCGTAAAGTGAAATAAATCAGGGAGGTCCCCTGATGCGAATACCCCTCCAAGCATGTTCGTGTCTAAGTTTGCCCGCCATGCCCTCTATTGTGAGTGCAAATATTAGGGGGGATAGTGGGCAGCCTTGCCTAGTACCTCTTCTGAGTGCGAAGCTCGGGATAGTGATTTGTTCATCCTGACCACTGCTCTGGGATCGGTGTATAAAAGTCAAATATATTTGATGAACACTGGGCCAAATCCCATCTTGCTTATTATAGAATACATATAGTTCCAGGACACAGAATCGAATGCCTTTTTAGCATCTAATGTGGCAGCTATTGTTTTGGCATTCGGGTCCAGCTGGGAAGTGATAGCGAAAAATCTCCTGAGGTTCAATGCAGTGGATCTGGTAGGGGCAAACCCCGTTTGGTCGGGATGTATGAGTGCATTCATGCATTTTATGAGGCGATTTGCGATTACTTTGGCGTATATCTTGGTGTCAGAATTGATTAGGGATAGTGGTCGGTATGACATGGGATCCTGTGGTGGCTTATGGGGTTTAAGGAGAACTGTAATAATGGCTTCTTTCATGGTGTCTGGTAGTGTCCCTTTGCCTAGGGCCTCTTCCCAGACTTAAAGCAATATGGGAACCAATTCCTCCTTAACTGTTTTATAAAGATCAGCTGGAATTCCGTCGGACCCGGGGGCCTTGCCCGTCCTTAAGTCCGCTATGGCTTGCACTAGCTCTTCCGTAGTTATTGGTAGGTCAAGGGTCTCTTTGTCCTCTTCCTCCAGTTGAGGAAGGGGAATTGAGTTGATGTATTCTTGCAGTTCTGTTTGGGAGACCTGGTCCCTGTTGGTATAGAGTTTGTTGTAGAACTTCTGGAACACCTCATTGATGTCGGGCTCTTTTATACGCACGTTCCCGTCTGTATCCGTTATGCTAGTGATATGTCTCATTCCTTGCTCGGCTTTAATGAGGTTAGCGAGTCTTCGGCCAGCTCTGTTACCTTCGCCATATCTCCTGGCTCTCATAGCTTGTGTCGCGTAGAAGAGTTCACGTTCGGCAAGTGATCTATATTTCGCCAGGTGCTCTGAGATGTTGTGTAGGTGGTTGTCGCTGTTATTAGTGGCGTGTGCATTTTCCAAGGCTCTAAGTTCTCATTCGGTATGGTCCAGTTCCCTCCTTACATCTCGCAGCACTCCGTGAGTCTGCGCCATTAATTGCCCACAATAATGCCCACAATAATGCGGGGGGCATCCTCCAGTTCCGGGTTGTGTGTTCTGCGGTACATGGTGTCAGTTCAAGAAGGACCAGTGAATGATCAGACATTGTGCGTGGATGTATCATACATGCAGGAACGGCTGATATGAGGTCGGGTGTGCATAGCCAGTAGTCTTTTCATGAACTGGATCCGTGCATGTACGAGTAGAAAGTGTATTCCCTCTCCAGAGGATGCAGTTCTCTCCATGCATCTGCGAGGGGGATTGTGTTCATGGCCTGAAGTATGGTTAAAGCGGATTTGGTGTGGTTCCGACTTCCTCATGTGGTTCAGTCTAGGTCAATGTCCAAGATCGTGTTTAGGTCTCCGCCCCAAATCACTTTGGCGTGGCCTGTCGGGGTTACCATCGAGAGGATCTTTAGGTAGAAACTCGGGGAGTCAATGTTAGGACCCTATGTGTTGATTATAATTGTTTCTTCATTCCACAATGTACCCCATATGATTACGTATCGGCCCGCTTTGTCTATTTCAGATCTGGTTAGGTGGAAATTGGTTCACTTGTGCACCACTGTGAGCATGCCCCTAGCTTGTGTGGAGTACTCAGTAGCGGGTTTTATTGGTCCCCATGTTTGAGCGAATGCGTCTGTCACTTTCCTTGTTGCGTGGGTCTCCTGTTATAGTAGGATATCAATTTTGTGTCTATTCACGTAGTTTTTTCCTCGCCTTAATCGGGTGTGCGAGGCCCCTAATGTTCCATGTGAGTAGTCTCACCCCCAGTGATTTTGCTGGTGTAGCCATTGGTTTTGTGTCATTGCCATTGCCATTTTCTCTGCGTCTTTCAAAAGTACTATTGTCCTGTGATTCTTTCACTCATCAGTTTTTTTGGTTTCTCCCCTTTCCGTAATTGGGCAACATGCCCTTATCTCCCCCCGCCCTCCTCCCTCACTATCCCCCCAACTGGACAGTGTGTCCCCTTTGATGAACTTCAACAAAAAGGTGGGTAGCTCTGCTGGGTTGCCGCTCTCCGTCACTGCCTCGAGGGCCGCCGCGCTGTATATTCGCTGATCAGAGTTGGTTTGTAGTTTACCATGTTATCTTTACCTTCTGTGGCACTTTTCATTTGGCTGTGGCTTCTTTGTTTCGCGGGAGAGTGGAATGTTGTGTTCTATATAGGTCATAGCCTCTTCTGGGGTTTCGAAGAAGTGTGTCCTCCCTGCGTATTGTATACAGAGTTTCAAGGGAAACAGAATTGCGTACGGCATCCTGAGTGCTTTTTTCACCTGGTCAAAGGTGCGGTGTGCTGCCTGCACCCCGCTGGAAAAATCCGGGTATATATGGATCCTGGCTGAGTCATACACTAGTGTCCCTTGTTCCCTTGACAGGTGAAGGATTTGGTCTCTGTCGCGGTAATTTATCAGGCGCGCAATTACCATACGCGGTGTTGCCCTTGGTTTTGGGGGAGGTGCAGCCATTCTATGGGCCCTCTCGATTAGGAATTGCTGGGAGAACTGTGCCTCTGGTAGGGCCGTATATATAACTTCCTTCAGAAACACCTCCATAGGGACATTAAGGGATTTCTCCGCCAGACCCACTACACAGATGTTATTCCGGAGGGATCGTGACTCCAAGTCATCACACTTAGTTTGTACCTGCCGTTGACTTTTCTTAATGTCCTCAATATCTCTGCCATGTTTGGTTGTGGTGTCTTCCACCTCGCCCATCCTGTTTTCAGCTTGGGTGACACAGGTGTTTGTTTGCAGCATGTCCGCTCTAATAGAGGCTATGGTGCTTCCAATCTCATCTATTTTGGTGTTTACGGCCGCAAAGCCTGCCTGCATGGCCTCCATGTATGGGTCTGGTGAGCTTTTGGTGGCTTGCGCAGCAGGGGAGGCCGCTCTTTGGGGGTCTGTTCCATCTGGCTCCATGTTCGGACTGGTAAATGCGTCCATGGGCCCCTTTTTGTTACCCCTGTTTCCTCTGGCCATGTTTTGGATGCACAATAGTTACTTGTTTGGGCAGTTTAACAGTTGCAGAGTTGTTAATGTTGACTGCTGACTGTCACACTCTGTAGTTGTTCAGATTGCTGGGCAGTAGTGGAGCTATAGGTTTTGCCTGTGTGTGTGACCAACCCCCGTCGGTCCTGGCCAAGAATGGAGCTTTGCTTATTTTTCCCCCGGTGGCAGGGGGTTTGTTGCCTCAGGGTTGGTGAAGTATGTTCCTTAGGCCCCCCTGGGACAGTCTGTCCCCGGTGCCTTAGGGGCCAGGATATGTGGCCAGTTGGATGTGTCTGGGCAGTTCTGTCGGGGCCTCCCTCGACGCAGGTGCACCTACCGCTCGCACTCAGTGCACACAGTGGTCGCCGGGGAGGGAGGTCCTGTCTGCGCGGTGTGCCCAAGGCAGCGCAATAGGTCAGCATATGCTGGGGATCACCGCGATCCCCCGCTTCACAGTGGGGCAGATCACGTACCTTGGGCCGCCGGTGATCCTCACTCCAGGGGGGCCTCCCTCGACCCAGGCGCCCCAGCTGCTCGCTCGCAGCGCACACGGTGGCTGCCGGGGAGGGAGGTCCTCTCTGTGGGTTTTTCGATCTCTGCAGCAGATAGCTGAGCTGCCACAGTATCGCCGGCGCCCCAGAGGTTACCCACGCTGGTTCCTTGTGATGCGGGGTCTGGCACAGAGCTTTTTTTGCCCTGACAGGGGAAGTCGAGTGGCAGGGAGACGGGTCCGCTGCACTGGAGGGGGAGGGTAGTCGTGTTCCGTTTTGGCGCCAACTCATATATCTCGGGCCTCAGACAATGCTGCGGGTCGTTGATGGGTCCACGCACTCCCTATGGATTCCGAAGCTTATATTCAGGCTTCTTACTTTTTAATTCCACCTCGATCTGAAGGATTTTGAAGAAGGATTTACCCCAATAGCGCAGCTACACGCTCAGGCAGCCATCTTGCTCGGCGTCCAGCAGCGCCCCCCCATCAGATGTTGAATAGCGGGAGGTCGTTCAATAGAACTGCAGCGGCCACGGAGAACACTCGGCCGCCCACCTTTGCCCAATTATACGTCAGGGCCACCAGTCGATCAGCCGAAGCAGAACGTAGGTTACGGTTAGGATGGTAGCGGGTAAACTTCGCTTGGAGGTATTCCACACCCTGATCATGAGGGTGCAGTGAACTATGCACAGTGCCTTAAAATGGACCCGCTGGGTCATCGGGAGCCAGGGAAGGGCTCAAAGCACAGGAGAAATATGTGCTCCAAAAGGTGTGCTAGTTGCCACACATGCAGCTAGATCCTGCAATCATTGCAACCGCTGAATCAGGCCTTTCGGCTGTGCCAGATACAGGGAATTGCAGTAGTCTAGCCACGATATCACCAGGTTGCCACCACTGGCGGGCGCAGTGAGGCAGGAATCATGGGAAACACCTTCTTTAGAATTCTTAGCTGGAAGTGGCCAGCTTGACAGACCACAGTGACTTGTTGGTCCATAGATACTGATGCTGAAAGGATTTCACCTTGCCGACCAGCACCGGGAGACGACTGAGAGATGAGGGCCAGATGAGGGCAAGAAAGAGAACATCCAGAGTGTGGGATCAGGAGGACAACCCACCACCATCACCTCAGTTTTGTCTCCATTCAGTTTGAGCCAATTGTAGTTCATCCACTCTCCCACGGCCGCCAGACACTCCCGCAAGCACGACAATGCCTAAGCCTACATCAAGATTTAATCGGATCAGGATCTGAATATCGTCGGCGTACGAGTAGCATCTGACACCGAAAGAGCGGATCAAACATAGAAAGGCCCAAGTATAGATGTTAAATAAGAGTGGAGACAAAGAGGAGCCTTGTGGCACTCCGCAACTGAGGTGACAAGGAGCCAAGAGAAAGGGGGGCATAGAGAGGGTTTTTGTAGGAATGACGTGAACCAGGCCAGTACTTTCCCCGACATACCTAACTGGGCCAGGCGGGATAGCAGAATGGAGTGGCTGACCGTGTCGAATGCCGCTGATAGGCCTAACAAAATCAGGGCACCCACTCCACCTGCGTCTAACAGCCTGGCCATGTCATCCTGGACGGTGACCAGTATGCTTGCAGTGCCCCTACCTGGTTGAAAACCAGACTGAGCAGGATTCAAAAGATTGAAAGATTCGAGAAATGTAGAGAGCAGGGGTGACACCAGTGACTCTAGAAGTTTAGATTAAAGAGGAAGCGAAATAGGGCACAAATTAGATAAAACAGCAGGGTCGAAGAGGGTGATTACCCTAGCTCCCTTCAGTTCCGGCGGAAGCCACCCAGACTGGCATGAGTCGTTGATGGCCACCGTAATCTCTGAGAGGAGGTCCGTAGTGATGTCTTTCATAACCCGTAAAGGGATGGCATCAGAGAGGGAGCAGGATTGAATTTTTTGAATAGCTGCCAAAACTGTCTCTTCGGAAAATCTGGGAAAGCTTGACCAGCTCATCGATGTAGAGTGAATAGGTGGGAGGAGTTGTTTACGGCAGGTGGGACCACAGTAGCTATCATTGAGATGTTTTGTCGAATGGTAACAATCTTCGTAATGAAATATTGTGACAAAGCATCACGTAGCTCTTGGGTAGGAGTGACCTTAGGAATCAATTTGTCCGACGAGGAGAGAGCCTTAACTGCTGAGAAAAGGGCCCTGGGCTGACATAGAGAGGTCTCAATTTCAGTGGTATAGTATTGAGCTTTAGCCGCTTTGATGGTAGTAGAGTAGGCTACTAAGCAGGCTTTGTATTGTATTTTTTTTACCAGAGTCATATGTTCTCTGCCATTTACGGTCAGCCTGTTGCAGTTTGAGACAGGCCTCCTTCAGGAGGTTCGTAAACCACGGTTCTGATGGCAGCCTACGAGGCTGAACCAATCATAAGGGAGCAGCCATATTAGCAGCCTCTAAAAATGTCTGAGAAAGAAGAGACAGCGACGCCACTGTGGCAATGCAGCAATTGGCACACATCGATGTGACCATACTAGTATCTGCGGTGCTCCAAGAACATCTCTCCCCTGTGTCCATGTCCTGCGCCCCGAAACTTGCCAGTTACCGGGGAAATAGAAATAAATAAATAAACGCTGCCAGATTCTTCCCACTGAAATCTTGTTTCGTTTGCCTACAGCTTCCAGAATACAAGAGACTAAGAAGTGGTCAGACCACAGTATAAGTTCAACTGATTGAATAGTCAGGAATTATTCTTTTGCAAAAATCAGATCCAGCATGTTGGCTAATTTGTGTGTAGGGCTTTTTACATGCTGATAAAGTTCAAGATCTGACAGACTGTCCACAAATAGATCGAGAACTGGGGGTCTGGGCATGTTAAATTTCAAATTGAAGTCACCCAGGATCACCAATTGGGTATGTTGCACCTGAAGATTGGCCAGTAAATCCAGAAATCATTCAAGAAAAATACTTTGGGGACCAGGAGGATGGTATATAAGTAAAAAGTGGCAAATGCTCATAGATGAAATTACACAACTAAAAAGAAGAACCTCCATGGGGATGTCATGGGGGCAGTCAAGTTGGGTTAAAATAAATTCAGCCCTATAAATGACTGCAATCACACCCCCATGATGAGGTGGTTGTCGATCTGCATGCAAGATGCAACAAGAGATGGGGCGGAGCTCACCTGCAGCCACGTCTCTGTCAAAGATAATAATGACAGGCAGCGATCTTCAAGCAGAGACCGTATTTCATCTGTATGCATGGGGAGCCAGCAGGTGTTTAATAGCAGTAATGAAAAGCAGTCCGGGTTAGGCAGCTCTCTCAGTAACATTTCAGAAGGGGTTGTCGTAGATTCCATGGAGTTGCTACTCCAGCCTGTCGGGAATATAGTCACAGCCGGGCCCAGGGCTGATAAATATGCCTTAGAATGACATAAGCGTCAGCGGCCCTACCCGGCCGCAACACGGTCGGGCACAGATGGGCTTGCCTTAAGCGCGCCTTCAGCGTGCTGACGGCATGCCCGCTGCACGCTGATGGCGTGCCCGCTGGGCCTGTCCGATGCACTGACAATAAATGTGGCACATAAATGCCAGTAGCTGGAGGGAGGAGAGGCTAAGCCCGCCCCCTCATAAACGTAGAGAGAGGACTGCCCGCAATGCTGTATCCCATCTAATAAGCTCCCCAAGGGAGTAGGTAATCACACTTTTAAAATAACACGATTGCAAAATGCAGCAAAGAACAGCTACTGGTAGCAGTAGATAAGTATGGTAACTGGTCAGAGTGGCGTTAAAATGACACCTTCGGCAACACACTTTCTCACCTCTCCTTTGACGCACTGACAACAGAGCACTAAATGCCGGTAGCTGGAGGGAAGGGAGGCTAACCCCGCCCCTCACAACGGTAGAGAGAGGACTGCCTATAATGCGGTATCCCGTCTAATAAGTTGCCCAAGGGAGTAGGTAATCACACTTTTAAGACACTTTTAAAACCGCATGTTTGCAAAATGCAACAAAGAACAGCTACTGGTAGCAGTAGACAAGTATGGTAACTGGTCAGAGTGGCACATTTTTAAAATACTTTTAAAACAGCACGATTGCAAAATGCAGCAAAGAACATCTACTGGTAGCAGTAGACAAGTATGGTAACTGGTCAGAGTGGCTTTAAAATGACATGCTTGGCAACGAGCTGTCTCACCTCTCCACCGACGTGCTGACAACACGTCCCTAAATGCCGGTAACTGGAGGGGGGGAGCCTAAGCCCGCCCCCTCACAAAGGTAGAGAGAGGACTGCCCGCAATGCAGTATCCCGTCTAATAAGCTCCCCAAGGGGCTAGGTAATCACACTTTTAAAACAACACAATTGCAAAATGCAGCAACGAACAGCTACTGGTAGCAGTAGATAAGTATAGTAACTGGTCAGAGTGGCTTTAAAATGACACGCTCAGCAACGAGCTGTCTCACCTCTACACCGACACACCAGACCCCGCTCCAGAACTATTCACCTGGGTGGGCCGGGTTTGTGATGAGGGGGGCCCAAATTACATTGGGTTTGGGTCTAGGAGCACCCTAAAGAAAGTGCTTGCGTCGATTCAGATTTCACTTATCTGTGATTCTGCAAAAACTTCTTCCCAGATCTGGAAAAATACATTTGCACCCCTCTATAAAAAAAAAATTAAAAAACAGTACAGAGCAAAAGGAGAAGCAAGGAAAATAGTGTTGCAAAATCATTCTACCTATCTTCATTTCCCATCTGCACTTCCCTTGCTATTATGTCCTATCCTCATCCACCTTTCACCCCCAATGACCTTCCTTCAGCTTCCCTTATCACCATTCCCATTTACCTCCATTCCCACCTACTCCAACCAGCCCCCAGCATGTCTTTCTTAGCCTAGCTGGGGAACATTGAGGGTGATGCATCCTCCACCTCCTCTGAGAGGGCTGAGCAGCGAGGCCCCCAGTCTTTGTACCACCTCAGATGATGGTGTTCGCCCAACAATGCCTTCCTGAACTCTGTGGCTACTCCCAAGAGGCCCCAGAGGCAGTGCTTGTGGTCCCTCCATCTTATGTGAAAGAGGACCCCCCCCAGAATATTGGCGTAAGGAATAGGAGATTGTGTTTCTTTGAAAATTACGTTGCATTTTTGCAGCACATTTTAATTGAGTTGAGGGTGTGAGGGAGTGCTAGCATGTAGGAGAGAATGCTAGGGCTGGGAGAGCTGCTTGAGAAGGCAGAATGTACATGTTGAGGGGTTTCCGGCCTCCTGGTATCACTCCCAGTGGGGTGTGGCAGGTAGGAGAGGGCCTTGCTCCCCTGTCTTGGCCCAGTAAATCATTGTTACGTAAATACTGGTTATAATATGCAATTGTCCATGATTACTTTTTGTTTGATGTGTTTAGTGTGTGTGTGTGTGTGAGTGCGTGCGCGTGCATGCGTACGTACGTGCGTGCGTGCGTGCGTGCGTGTGTGTGTGTGTGTGTTATGACATAGTGAAATTAAATGATTTGTACAGGATCACACAATTTAGTTGAGTGTTAAAGCCAGAATTTGAGCCTAGCCTGATATTTAGGTACTTGACCATAGATCTTCCAAACTCAACTTAGTAGAAATATGTATTGAAGATTGGTTTTGAATACCTACAATAATACTTACATTTTATACAGATTACTTTAAAAATGCACAAGTCAAATGATAAATCAACCTGGCAATGTATTCATCATTCTAGAAATGTGTTGATGAAAAGAGTAAGAGGGGTTTTTTGTTTTGATCATACATTGCACAGGAAGGAACCTCTCCTGTTTGCACTTTTTGCAAAGGGGGTAATTCATTAATTGTAATTGTTTCAACCAAGTATTGGAAAAGTAAAGTGTAAAACACAGGCGAAAATCGCCTTTGCTCTTTACATTTCCACTACGTGTCTGGGAAAGTGTAAATCACGTCCACAATTAATGATTGTGGGAACCAACCACAATGGATTCCTTTGGAATCTGCTTGCTTTTACCAGGTGTAAATGTCAGACAGATTCCAGAGGAATCCATTGGTTTTCTGCCAACATAAAAATACATGCTGGTGGAAAACCAATCCTATTTGGCAGGGAGACCTCTGGTCTCCAACCTCACATGCCAAATCATACAAAATCCTGCAGGTCATAAAAAGAGCAGATACATGCATTTATCACCACTTTGTGCACTCTACTTCGCTTGGAAAATTACCCCCTATGATTGTAGCTTTGTTTTCCCCATCATGAATGGAAGCATATCGGCTCCAGCATAGACATGAATGAGAATTTACAAAAAATCTCATACAGACACAAAGTGAAATGAAATGCATGACAAGGTCATTGTTTCACACTGCTTGTTCTGTACCTAATCACCCAACAATCACACTTAAATAGCTTGTTAAAACCCTACATAATTTAAAGAAAAAAGTGCCACAGCAATGGTCACTACCTGTTACCCTTTCTCATCACTAATTACTTTCTTTTAATCACTTCCTGGTGTAATTAAGTTGTCTCTGAGACACGTTAAAAAGATACGACCTCAGTGGGAGAGCCTGTGCAGCCCTGGCTGTTTGTAATTGGGGGAGAGGGGCAGAGGAGGGGGGAATTGGAATTTGTCTCAGGTCCAAATGTTAAATCCACCTCTGATTGCACTCTTTAGGAAATATTAAAATACTGCTTTTTAGTTTTAAAAAATGTACACCTTTTATACTTTGTATGCAACATTATAGGAAATGCTCTTCTCTCGTGTTATTTTAAAGGTGCTCTTTAAGGTATTCCGGCACGGCTTAAGCACCCAGGATTTATATTATACCTTCCAAACAAGACCCACAATGTACATGAAGTATTCTGTTGGAATGCAAACTCTGTTAATTTACTCAGACAGTATGAGCTTATCAAGTCAGTATTTAGTTTGAATCATGAAACGTTCTGGAAGACTACCCTAGGCTTCCACACAGACAAAGATACATTCTGTTTACGTCGGAGCCCCACTGTTAAGTATGCATGAGAAGATCTGAAACTGGTCCATATTTGCCATCCTAGCCTTACCACAGAGGTTGAAGTGGGTGGGAGTATGTCAGGAGCGCTGCTCCCATACTTTTTGTTCTAAAGTTTCACTGTTCCTATACTTTTATTTTAAAATGAAACCGTTGTGGAATGGTTTCGTTTTAAAATAAAAGTGTAGGAAGAAGTTGAATCTTGCATCTCAGTGCACTGCACTGCACATTCCCATAAATAGCAGGTGTGTTTGTTTGTGGGTTTGGATTGTGTATGGGAGGGGGCACAGGGATGGGGTTTGTGGGGAGCGAGGCAGACTAGCAAGGAACATAGTTCCACTACTTCCTTTCATACACTTCGACCACTGCTTATCATTTTCAGGTAGGGCCTTGTTGGAGCAACTTAGTGAGGTGCAGCTTGATTACCTAGGCGTAGCAAGCAAGGCACTCACATCTGGGCATACACATGTTCACTTTGGGAGACAAACCGAAACCAACATGCATTGTCAAAGCAAACAGCATGGGCTTTTGATCAGGCATGGATAGGCATTTGCCAGGCACTGCTATAAAGGTACCACCTGGCCATAAAATGGGGAACAGCTGGAAAATGCTGCGAGAACCTGGGCATATCATTGCATTGCCTGGCAAATGTCTAATACCTATACACAAGCGAAAACTGTTGGCATTGCGATTGCTTGTTTAAAACAGTACTTCAGGCAGAGATATTGACAAAGATATTGCTTATAAAATGCACTGGCTGAAGACACACAAGTAGCTCATTTACAGTGGCAATTAAGTAATTAAACTCTAAAAGAATCCTTAGCTATAACAGTGGCAGGCCCTAAATAGCAACACGTTTGGTGTTACTTTGTGATAGAGCTTGCTCAAAGAGTTCCAGAAAGGTTACGTTTTGGTGGCGAGAGGCAGGTAGTTGGTGGTAATGCCATGGGCTCTAACATAGTCATGGCTAGTCGTTGGGTGGGTAAATGACCAAATACACCCATAGGAAGTGGGTTTCTCCTTACATTTTATGTCCATCCTATTTGTGTTCCACTGCATGTATTCTGTCTTGAACCTAATAGGAAAAAGTCTGAATTAATGATATCCACTGGCATTGCATTGGCCAATCTGCTGTACCTTTGTTTGCAAATCAACCTTGGCCCATTCACCAATGCGAGAAACCCTTCCCAAACTGCTAGACCACAAGGCCTAAAAATACATGTGGTTGCTGTGCTCCAGTGCAAAGGGGTCATGCCCAAGCAATTGAGATTGGTCTGCACCTTTTGGTGGCAGCACCAAGAGGCATTTGCTAATGGCTTGTCCCCTTCTGTAATGGCACGAACATACTACAGAATTATGGTATGGAATGTTGCGCAGAGCAACGGTAGTGGTAATGTTTAATTCAAAGTCTTCCATTTATCACTTTTTATTTTACTACACTCCAGAATTATATTTGTGTAACTATCAACCTTAGCTTTTTACTTATACTCAAGTAGTTAATGCTGCAGAATAAATACTTTGAATGTAATTTGTAAGGTCTCCCAGTGAGATGATGCACCTTCTGCAGAAATCTGTGTTTAAGCAACATCATCTGTCATTTATTGTTTGGTATAGTTAACCATTTTATTAAGCATGATGCGAAAAACCGTTATATTCCCAAAAATAGAAACATCCTTTACATTACAGAAAGCAAAACTGTGATTTTAGGTTTGAGAAAATAGTTGTAGGCAGCCAGCTTGAATATGTATGCAACCTCACTTATCGGTGTGAATGGGCCTCCATCTCCCTGGTCATGTCATGGCTGTGGGGCATATATTGTCTAGGGCATGAAAACAAATCCTGGCCGACCACCTGCAGTTCAGCCTCTCAGAATGATATCTCTGAGGTTGCTGCTGCATGTGTAGAGTGCAATCCACCCCCACATACATATTCCCTCATGTTCCACTGGCATGGCCTACTTTCTAGGGGGGCCAGGGGATGGCCTTGGGTGGGCGTGGCTCCCCTGGCCTCCCTGCTAGAGCCGAGCCTGTGACAAGCTGACAACACAGCACTAAATGCCGGCAGCTGGAGGGAGGGGAGGCTAAGCCCGCCCCCTCACAAAGGTAGAGAGAGGACTGCCCGCAATGCGGCATCACGTCTAATAAGCTCCCCAAGGGAGTAGGTAATCACACTTTTAAAACACTTTTAAAATAACACGATTGCAAAATGCAGCAAAGAACAGCTACTGGTAGCAGTAGATAAGTATGGTAACTGGTCAGAGTGGCTTTAAAATGGCACGCTCGGCAACAAGCTGTCTCACCTCTCCACCAACATGCTGACAATACGGCACTAAATGCCAGTAGCTGGAGGGAGGGGAGGCTAGCCCGCCCCTTCACAAAGGTAGAGAGAGGACTGCCCGCAATGCGGCATCACGTCTAATAAGCTCCTCAAAGGAGTAGGTAATCACACTTTTAAAACACTTTTAAAACAGCATGATTGCAAAAGGCAGCAAAGAACAGCTACTGGTAGCAGTAAACAAGTATAGTAACTGGTCAGAGTGGCTTTAAAATGACACGCTCGGCAACAAGCTGTCTCACCTCTTCTCTCTTGTATGGCAAGAGACGGCAGCCTCTTTGCCATTCCCTTTGTCTTGCAGCTACTAGAAAATCTGTTTTTAGCTTTCAGACTGTTTTTTCTCGATTTAAACAGTTTGAGATCTACAGATTTTATTGAGTTTCTTTTAACAAGTAGCAAGCTCCGTTCCCCAGGTTTATATGTCTTTTGACTCCAGTAGTTACCCCTAGGCTGTAGTGCCACTATTTCAGCCTTGGATAACCTTGGTACCCTTGTATCAGGGAACCTGGGGGTTACAACAACTTCGGTGACTTCAAAATAGTGATGTTTAGTTCTTAAATTAGCTGGTTTCACTTTAACAGGGTTTAAATACTTGTTCGTAATTCAACTTAAGCCACTTTTACAACTTCTGCAAAAGTGTTTGGTATATTACAAGTAGCAAGTTTCTTAATGGAAACAAAATTAGGTGTACGCAATTTAATTCTGATGTGAATTATTTTCACTTCAAAAGGATGAGTGTTCCCACCTTTCGGTCAGCGTAAAGCTTCCAAACACGGTTTCATGCGCAACCTCTTCTGAGGTCAAATATACTTGTAATACTGCGGGAAAGTCAAGTTCGGCTTCATAAGGTTTACCAGCAACATTCTCCTGTTTAATAAAAGACACATGACCGCTCTGCAGCAGGTTACATCTAACAATGGGGAAAAATAAATACTTTCACTCCAAACGGGTACTTCAGCTTTGTTAATATACGCGCACCCTTGTTCGAATGACTCTGCGAACAATTTTATCTCGCTTTTATATATATAAAATAAGCTGGTTACAGTCCCAGGCAAGGTATTCTTGATGATTTGGAGTACGGAGCTTCTCTTTACTGACTCCACAATCACAGCAGCTGCGGGCTGCTTCTGCTTCCCGGTTTAGTTTCTTCTACTTTTACTGCTACAGGCACTTTTGGGACCCACATCCCTCTGCTGCACGGGTGTCTCTGATCTGGCCTTATTAAGGGAGAGTCTTCCACTCTCCAGCTTCCCTCAGCTTGCTTCTGCACACGTGTCTTGGGTGGATGCACAACACTAGCTCTGCATTCACAGCAATTAGACACACCTGGAAAGACTTGTGTGCACAAGTCCAACTCTGAGCCTGCAGGTCAAATCTGTTCTTCCTCTGCTCCAGCGTCTCTTCTGTGGTCACACTTCTTCGTGAACTGCAAGACTCATGCTCTGCTTCTTCTGCTTCTGCTACTGCAAACCTTACAGCTCCTGCTCCAGCTTCTTTCTACTGCTCTTTCCTGCTGCAGCTTTTTATGCCCCTAAGGTGGGTTAACTGGCTTCAGGTAGAGGCTCTTAGGGCTATTTGCCTGACCTTGCCAAAAGCAATTAGGCCTGCCTGCCTGTCCTTGGCTCCTGCATGCCTCCTTAGCCCTCTTCTTTGTCACACTTCCTGAGGGTTTCTGGGACATGCAGTCCACCTCAAAAATATTCAGTTTTCTTACTTCTATAAAAGGTTTAAGGATGGGTTTTCCTCCCTTGATATTATTGAAAGAGGAGTTATACGTTTTAGAGGCAGATATGACAGAAAAATAAATTTGTTGTTTCTTTTGGCATACCTTTGGCATTATGGAGGATATGGGGATTTGTTCTTTGGGTTCAACACTAGATTGAGTCACTTTTTAGAATTTACATTTCCATCCTTAGTAGGAGGCCGAGACATATCAAAATGGCAATGAGCCAATTCCTCCTCTAAACCTGTGGTAAAAGTATTAAAAATACTCGAGGCCTCATTAAGACCCAGGCGGTCCCGTAATGAATGGTGTTGGTACGGGACCGGCACCGTTCATTATGGGATGCCTGATTACGAGGTCTCCTAGCGGGACCCAGAACAGACCTTCATGGTTGGAACAGCCCGGTAAGTCCTCATTGGAGGAACCCGGTACTGGAACCCGGTATGGAGCCAGACATGCCCCTATTAAGGGCATGGATACCTCCATAATCGTAATGTGGCCCTGGGGGTCATTACGAGTTTGGAGGTAGCCATGCCGCTATTTGCAGCATGTCTACCTCCAAACTCGGGTCCGGGTTCCTTGAATGATGAATTACCGGGCCATTCCAACCTTGGAGGACCCGGTAATTCCTCATTCAATTTACCCTTCCCCTTTCGAGCCCCCATAGGGCTCAATGGGAATGGGGAGGGAGAAAACAACGGGCCTGCTAATAACAGGCCCATTGTTAGCTCACTGGTCACTTACCGGCTCCCGCTAAGAACGGCTGGTTTTACCAGCCGGCCTTAGTGGGACCCGCTAAGGGACCTCGTAATGCGACGGTAAGGGGTTAACAGAACAGGCATCCTTACCGGCACCGTTAACCCCTTACCGCCAACCTCGGAATGAGGTCCACTGTGTCTCATCCTGCAAAATCACCCCACTACCCTGGGCCTTGTCTCCACCCAGGTAATCCTCTCACAGTACGCCACCCCAGGATTGGAATCAGGCAGCGTCTGCCTTCTCCTGGCCAACTGGGAGGAGACTTTAGGCAGGGTTTTAGTGGAGGATCTGTAGGATTCTCCACAGAGGGTAACATTTTTTGTGTGTTTTTTTGTTGGTGCATGGGCAGTAATGGAAATTGACAAAATGTACTGGAGGAACTCTCCTAGATGGACCAAGTGCACCAAATCAATCCCGTGGAGTGCGGGGAGGCAGATGGACAAGCCACCCTGCTCTACGTTTGCCAATTGGCACAGGTTCACTTGTCAGCCAGATACCCTGCTGCGGTATTGTACCAAAATGTCGCCCTCATTTGTGTGCCCCCGCAGTCACTGCGACTTTGGAGGTGCACAAAATGAGGGTGACATTTACTGCGCCCAAGCAGAGCAAGGGTTGCGGGGGTGTCCCTCGCTCTACTTGGGCGCAGTAACAGGGGTCGAGCTTTGCGGGGGTGTCCCCCGCTTACCATTTCGGAAAGCGGGGGACACGTAAAAAAAAAAAGAAAAAAAAGAAAAGCACCCTGCGGCGTCAGCTCCAACCCTTGTTAGTGGGAGGAGTTGACACTGCAGGGTTCGCAGAGTGCGGGCAGCACACTTCTGCATGTGCCGCCCTAAAGGTAAGTGGAGTGGGGGGTGGAGAGGGGCAATGCAGGCCAGGGGAAGCGGGCACAGTGATCCATATGATACAGCGCCGCACCGTAACTGGTGTCAGCATTTTAGGCCGTCACAGTTATGGGGGGTACAGTGATCACATAGATCCCCCTGCTGCATAGGGGAACAAAAGCTGGCCTCTGGGAAGAGGTGCAGTGGTTTTACCACGGAGCCTGGCTGGGGCAACGAGAACCACGTGGAGCTCAGACAAGACCCATGCAGGATACATACAAGACCTATACACACGTTCTACAGTAATCTGGGGGGGAAGGTGACTAAGCTTTCTTGTGATCTGTGTACCCTGGGTGATGGAGGGGGAGGTATGGACAAAAGCTTCCAGGCTCCTTACAGAACCAACTGCAGAAACATTTCAAATGAACGCCCATTCAGACATCCAGAGCAGCCCAGTCATGCCAGTCCTTCCTATGGGGAAATACCAGATGGCAGCTTTTTCCTCTGGGGAGTAATTAAGACCCTACTGATGCTACCCGGGACTGCTGCTGGGTTGTGGGGGCAGGCCACCCGCGTGCGAGGCAGCCACCCCCGGTCACCTTAGAGCTCTGGCCAGGCTGCGTTACAGCTTTTCCTTCCAGGGAGGGATGGGGACCCCGCTGGGGCTCCGTGGGACCACCGATGGGCTTAGGGATGGTTGACCCATATGGGGGACAGGTGCCCTAGGCCAGGGGCAGCACCCCAGGCATACTGGAGCTCTGGCCAGGCAATGTTAGAGCTTTTCCCTCCAGGAGGGATGAGGACCCAGCTGAGGCTCCCCGGGACCTCCGCTGGGCTTGGGGACGGTCAACCCACATGGGAGACAGGCGCCAAAGGCCAAGTGGAACACCCCTGGCCATCCTAAAGCTCTGGCCGGGCCACTTTAGAGCTGTTCCCTCCAGGTAGGGTCAGGGACCCCATCGAGGCTCCCCGGGATTGCCGCTGATCTTAGGGATGGCCCACCCATATGGGAGACAGGCGCCCAAAGCCGGGGGCAGCACCCCCAGCTGTCCTAGCACTCTGGCCGGGCTGCGTTAGAGCTTTCCTCTCCAAGGACGGACAGGGACCCTGCCTGAGATCTCCAGGACTACTACTGGGCTTGGGGATGGTCGACCCACATGGGAGACAGGCACCCTAGAGCACTGGTCGGGCCGTGTTAGAGCTTTTCCCTCCAGGAAGGGATGAGGACCCTGTCTGGGCTCTCCGGGACCACTGCTGGGCTTCGGGACGGTCGACTCACATCAGAAATGGGCGCCCAAGGCCGGGGGCAGCACCTCCAGCTGCCCCCGGCCGTCCTAGAGCTCGGACCAGGCGGCATTAAAGCTTTTCCCTCCAGGGAGGGACAGGCACCCTGCCTGGGCTCCCTGGGACCACGGCTGACTTGAGGACAGTCGACCCACATGGGAGACAGGCGCCCAAGGCCAGGGGTAGCACCCCTGGCCACCCTAGAGCACTGGTTGGGCCATGTTAGAGCTTTTCCCTCCAGGAAGAGATGAGGACCCTGCCTGGGCTTTCCGGGACCACTGCTGGGCTTCGGGACGGTCGACTCAAATCAGAAATGGGCGCCCAAGGCCGGGGGCAGCACCTCCAGCTGCAGTAGAGCTCTAGTTGGGCCGTTTTCTAGATTTTCCCTCAAGGGAGGGATGGGGACCTCGCCAAGGCTCCCTGGGGCTGCCACTGCGCTTAAGGATGGTTTACCCACATGGGAGACATCGCCCAAAGTCTGGAGACAGCACCTCTGTCCATCCTAGAGCTCTGGCCAGGCCGTGTTACTGCTTTTCCCTCCAGGGAGGGGCAGGGGTCCTACTGAGGCTCCCTGAGACTGCAGCTGGGCTGGGAGGCAGTCGACTCACATGTGAGGCAGGTGCTCAAGGCCAGGAACAGCACCCCTGGCAATCCTAGAGCTCTGGCCAGGCTGCATTAGAGTTTTTCCCTTAAGAGAGGGACGGGGACGCTGCCTGGGCCCCCCAGGACTGCCGCTGGGCTTGCAGACGGTCATCCCACATGGGAGACAGGCGCCCAAAGCCGGGGGTAGCACTGCCGGCTGTACTAGAGCTCTAGCCAGGCCACTTTAGAGCTTTTCCCTCCCGGCAGGGACCCCACAGAGGCTCCCTGGTACCGCTGCTTGGCTTAGGGATGTTCGATCCACATAGGAGACAGGTGCCCAAGGCCGGGGACAGCACTCCCATCCATCCAAGAGCTCGGGTCAGGCCCCGTTAGAGATTTTCCCTCCAGGGTGGGATGGGGACCCTGCCTGGGCTCCCTGGGACCGCGGCTGGGACTTGGGGATGGTTGACCCACATGGGAGTTAGGTGCCCAAGGCTTGGACAGCACCCCCGGCCATCCTAGAGCACTGGCAGGGCCATGTTAGATTGTTTCCCTCCAAGAAGGGATGAGGACCCTGCCTGAGCTCCCTGGGACCGCTGCTGGGCTTGGGGATGGTCGACTCACATCAGAGACAGGTGCCCAAGGCCGGGCAGCACCTCCAATTGTCCTAGAGCTCTGGCCAGTCTGTGTTAGAACTTTACCCTCCAGGGAGGGTCGGGACCCTGCCGGGGCTTCCGTGTCCACCCCTGGATTTGGGGATGGTTGACCCACATGGTTTTTGCTTTGTGACCCCGAGTGTGACGGGTATGCCCAGACGTGGGTGCCATACTTGCTGGTCCTAGACACCCAAACTACTCCTCACTTATGAGGCCCAACAAGGCCAAAACATGTTTGGGGATGCTGGTGGTCTCGTGCAGAAGGGATGTGACCAAGCAGTTCATGTAGAACTAACCCTTTTGGGGTGGGACCAAGCCTGATTTGCATATGGTCTTTCCCCTTTTGTAATGGCTTGCCAGGTACAGAACAATGGTCTTGAGGGTTGCCCAAAGCAATGGCGGAGGTTAAGATTAATTCAAAAACTTCCAGCCATCACCTCTTTTGTTTTTTTGTTTGGCTTTGTCACCCAGAGTGGGGCGGGTATGCCCAGACGTGGGTCCCATGCCTGCTGGGCCTAGGGACCCAAGCTACTCCTCACTGATGAGGCCCAACAAGGCCGAAACATGTTTGGGTATGCTAGTGGTTTCGTCCAGAAGGATGTGATCAAGCAGTTTGGGCTGGACTACCCCTTTTGGAAGGGTGGCAGCAGTCAGTATCCGGCCCATCAGGGTCACATGATGAGAGGGAAGGGAGGTAGCAGTCAGTACCTGACCCAGTCACACTGTTGTGTCGGGTTAACACCGGAACCCGGTTGGTTTGTTCTCCACACCGTGTTACAGCTTTTGCCTCAAAGAATGGACAGGGATCCCACCAAGGCTGCCCGGGACTGTTGTTGGGCTTAAGGATGGTCGACCCACATGGGAGACAGGCCCCTAGAGCTCTGGCCTGGCCATGTTACTGCTTTTCCCTCCAGGGAGGGACGGGGGCCCCACTGAGGCTCCCTGGGACCGCCGCTGGCCTACGGGGCAGTTGATCCACGTGCGAGACAGGTGCCCAAGGTTGAGAGACGCACCCCTGGCAGTCCTAGTGCTCTTGCGGTGCAACATCAGAGCTTTTCCCTACAGTGAGAGACATACCTTGCCTGGGCTCCACAGGCCGCCGCTGGGCTTCGGGGCAGTGGACCCACATGGGAGACAGGCACCCATGGCTGGGGGCAGCACACCGGGCCGTCCTAGAGCTCTGGCCGGGCCATGTTAGAACTTTTCCATTTGGGGGGACAGGTACCCCGCCAGGGCTTCCCAGGACCACCATTGGGCTGGCAGCAGTCAACCCACATGTGAGGCAGGCGCCCATGGACATGGGCAGAACCCCTGCCCGTCCTAGAGCTCTGGTCGGGCATGTAAACAAAAGCTGTGTCAGAGATAGAAAGGGATGCATGAATAGCAGTATTATAAGACGAGAGCCATGTCTCAGTAATACACAAAAAATATAGGTTCCGACGGAGAAAAGTAGCTAAAATATAGTGGGATTTGTTACACAGAGAGCAAGCATTCCAGAGAGCAATATTAACAGGTAGGCGGTAACTAGAGCAGAGAGGGTAGACAAGATTAGAATAATTACAAAAAGACGGACAAGAACCAGAACCAGAACTAGGAGGAATACAGGAAGTAGAATTTAAAACAGAAATGTCAGCACTATTAGAGAGGCAGAAGCAGTCAAATTGGAGGAGCAATAGTGGAGCCAGTCAAAAGACAGGATATGCTAAAGGGGTGGGGTGGAGTCCCGTGCATCACAGGGCAGGCTCTGCCAGCAAGAGGAAAGTCAGACCAGGGTGGTAATTACTAGAGACTCATTGTTGCAGGGCATATAGCGGTAGAGGGACAGGTTACTGGGGAAAAGTCACAGCCAATAGAGGGGTTTCACCATCTTGGAATTTATTAGGCCATCCCCATTTCCTGTGCACCTTCTCCCCCTGGAGAGCACTGTAAACACTGTGGGAGGAGGCCTCTGGTGGTGGGGCCTACCAAACGCTAATGTGGATAATGCTGCCAGCCCAAAGAGAGGAAGTGGCATCCCAGGTAAGGAGATGCTGTGACACAGGTAAAGACTTTTGTCTCGGAAGCCGTTATTGGACCCTAACAGAAGGCTAGGAATGGACCAAACCACTGTGGCAAATTTACTATATAAGGGGGTGAACCGCCCCCCTTAGTTGAATAATCTTTGGACTTCAGTAGAAGAAAAAGTTGACATAAAACTTTATTAGGGTAGAGTCTGCATAGTCCTCCCAGCCACTCTCAGCGTGACTCGGGTGCCCTCTGTATAGAGGTAAAGATAAAGACTCCAATGAGTCAGAAAGACCCTCCTCTCAACCATCCCAGAGGATCCCTCGGGATGGTTGAGAGGAGGACAAGATCTACCTACACACTGGAGGTGACAGCCCCTGCAAGTGTTCTCTAGCACCCTTCTTGCAACAGCTTTGGGCTATGTTTCTTACCTCCAACCACTTTGGTGTTGACTGGACAGCTTATGAGTAGTTTTCGAGCCACAGCAGGTCACCTGGACATGCCTTTGACACTCCCCACTCTTTCTATCAGATTCAAACTTTCGAGCCACTAGTTTGGCCATCACCTGCCTGTGCACCGACTGTTTTCAAACCAATCGCTAATGAAGCACTGCATTGCATCATTGGACCTCGCTGAAAGGTCTCAACCACTCTGAGACCCAACTAGACCATTGCCTGCTTGTTCTTCACCCTATTTGAGCGGACCACTGCCGCAGAATGCATCGCATCGCTGGCTCTTGTTAAGCCAACTCAACTATCTCAATGCACTTGATCCATTGGAACCAATTGACTCGACAATCGCAATGCCAACTTCACCCATTGTAAAGCACCTAGAGACCTGTCTTAATGTGTTGATGGTCAAGAACAAGCCTAAAGGGTATTTGTAGTGGTTTTGTCCACCTGCCCAGTCTTAACAGGCTTTAGTGACATCTAAGATCCCACTCCTTTGCTGATAAAAACGTTGTTGTCCCCTTCAGCCCCTCCTGCCTCCCCCTCTTCAGACTTAGAGTGCCTCTTTAATTTTAAAGTAGGCTATAAGTGTTTTTGATTAGTGTGTTTGTATTTTCAGTTTAATTAAAGTCTCCTATTTGTTTTTAATTGAACCTTGGTTGGATATTCTTTTCTCTTGGCATCCGAGTGCTATTGTTGTTTGGATGATTCTTAACTATCTCATCGCTCGTGAACAGTATGGCCAGCCCTTAGCCACATGGCCACAAAGGGCAGAGGAGGTATACACGTCAGGCTATGCCTAGTAGTGTGGGGCTAAGTAGGAGTTGTATATACTACCCATCCCTGTAGTCCCTCAGAACAGTATTCATGTCATCACTAGCTGAGCCTTTTATATTGTGTGTTCCATAATTTACGTATGTGCTTATTGAATTCACCCCTCCAACTGCACAGTTTGTCTGCAGACTCTGACCTTTGCTAGTTAGGGCTGAAGCTACTGGTGGCATAGTTAAAGAAGAATTCGTTTGGCATCCTCTAGTATTGTGGAACTACCTTGCGCATCATCTAGATTTACATATTTGTGTACTACCCATTTATTTAATGAGTCCTCACATGTACATGAGTCTAGCAGCACTTCTATTATAAAAGTCTCATTGCCCTCACCAGCACACAGTGCAGCAGGAAGGGTGATGATTGGAGAAGTAGGCTCCTTTGAAGTTTATGGGCTAGTTTTTCCTGTTGCTGCTTTAAGTGTTGTGTTGCTGCAGCTGGCTTCACACTTTCAGTTGCACCTGAACCACTCTCCCTAGAAAGAAAAGCTGGAACCTCCTTTTAGCACACAGACCGTGTTGTTGACAGTTTGAACCTCTTTCAGGCCACTGATGCAAAAAACATTGGTGCGACAGTAGAACAAATTCCCGATGCGGGATTGTTGTGGTAAAATCTCTTTGCTTTGCTCCTCTGGGGCAAATGGATGGTATCCTATGCATTTTAACACGTTCTGAGTGTTAACACAATTGTAATGGAAAGATCTCTTGTGTCCTTCTTTGCAGCAGCCACCATATTCACCTTCTGTAATATGTCTTTCCAAATTGCCTTCATCACCTTCAGTAGTGTTCAGTGGGCCTTGTGTTGGATCACCTCATCAATCCCTCTAGCTCTACGTCTCTACGTCTATAAACTTAGCATTTCGGTTTTAGACATCCATACTTACCACACCCACAGATAATACCTTATCATTCTTTCTACACCTTCTATCGCCTTCAGCACCTTCTTTTGCTTTAATAACCCTCTCTTGCTTTCTGCACCTTATTTTGCTTTCTGTACCCTCTCTTGCTTCTGTACCTTGCCTTGCTTTAATCTCCTGCTCTCGCTTTAATCAACTTCTTTTGCTAGCTGCACATTCTCTTGTTTTAATCACCTTTTTCTTGCTTACTACACCTTCTCTTACTTTCTGGACCCTGTCTTGGTTTAATTTCCTCTTGCTTTGATCACCTTTCCTTGCTTTGTGCACCTTCTATTGCTTTAACCACCCTCTCATGCTTTCTACACATTCGCTTGCTTTCTGCGCCTTCTTTTGCTTTATATACCTCCACTATCATCTCCAGTTATTGCTTCATTCACCTTATGCCGCTTTCTTTAAAATTCTCCTCTGTGTCTTCTCTTGCTTTCTGCACCTTCTCTTGCCTTCTGCACCTTCTCTTGCTTTCTGCACCTTCTCTTGCTTAAATCACTTTCTCTTGCTTTCTGCACCCTATTTTGCTTTCCTGCACCCTCTCTTGCTTTCTGCACTTACTTTTGCTATTTGTACCTTGCCTTGCTTTAATCTCCTGCTCTCGCTTAAATCACCTTTGTTTGGTTTGTGCACCTTCTCTTGCCTTCTGCACCTTCTCTTGCTTTCTGCACCTTCTCTTGCTTAAATCACTTTCTCTTGCTTTCTGCACCCTATTTTGCTTTCCTGCACCCTCTCTTGCTTTCTGCACTTACTTTTGCTATTTGTACCTTGCCTTGCTTTAATCTCCTGCTCTCGCTTAAATCACCTTTGTTTGGTTTGTGCACCTTCTCTTGCCTTCTGCACCTTCTCTTGCTTTCTGCACCTTCTCTTGCTTAAATCACTTTCTCTTGCTTTCTGCACCCTATTTTGCTTTCCTGCACCCTCTCTTGCTTTCTGCACTTACTTTTGCTATTTGTACCTTGCCTTGCTTTAATCTCCTGCTCTCGCTTAAATCACCTTTGTTTGGTTTGTGCACCTTCTTTTGCTTTCTGCACATTCTTTTGCTTTCTACACCCTCTATTGCTCTCTATACCTGCTGACATTCTCTGGCCTTCCGAGCATTTGCATGCTTTCTGCACCTTCTTTGGCTTTCTGCACCTTCTCTTGCTTAAATTACACCCTCTCGCTTTCTGCACCTTCTCTTGCTTTAATCACGTTCCCTTGCTTTAATCACTGCCTCTTGCTTTCTGCCCATTCTCGCTTAAATCAATCAAACCTTTGTTTGGTTTGTGCACATCTCTTGCTTTATGTACCTTCGCTTTGCTTCTATACCTTCCCTTGCTTTAATCTCCTGTTCTTGCTTTAATCACCTTATTTTGCTTTCTGCAGTATCTCTTGCTTTAAGCACCTTCTGAGGCTGTCTGCACCACTTCCCTTGCTTTCTGCACATTCTCTTGCTTTCTGCACCGTCTCTTGCTTTCTGCACCTTCTCTTGCTTAAATCACCTCCTCTCGCTTTCTGCACCTTCTCTTGCTTTAATCACCTTCCCTTGATTTAATCACTTCTTGCTTTCTGCCCCTTCTCTTGCTTTAATCTCATATTCTTGTTTTAATCACCCTCTCTTGCTTTCTGCACCACCTCTTGTTTTAACCACCTTCTCTTGTGTTCTGCAGTTTTCCACTTGCTTTCTGCACCCTCTCTTGCTTTAATCACTTTCTCGGCGCTTTCTGCACCCTCTCCTGCTTTAATCACGTGCTCTTGATTTCTGCACCCTCTCTTGCTCTAATCACGTGCTCTTGATTTCTGCACCCTCTCTTGCTTTAATCACTTTCTCTTGCTTTCTGCACCCTATCTTGCTTTAATCACCTTCTCTTGCTTTCTGCACCCTCTCTTGCTTTAATCACGTGCTCTTGATTTCTGCACCCTCTCTTGCTTTAATCACGTGCTCTTGATTTCTGCACCCTATCTTGCTGTAATCACTTTCTCTTGCTTTCTGCACCCTCTCTTGCTTTAATCACGTTCTCTTGCTGTCTGCACCCTATCTTGCTTTAATCACCTTCTCTTGCTTTCTGCACCCTCTCTTGCTTTAATCACGTGCTCTTGATTTCTGCACCCTATCTTGCTGTAATCACCTTCTCTTTCTTTCTGCACCCATCTTGCTTTAATCACGTTCTCTTGCTTTCTGCACCCTATCTTGCTTTAATCACCTTCTCTTGCTTTCTGCACCCTCTCTTGCTTTAATCACGTGCTTTTGATTTCTGCACCCTCTCTTGCTTTAATCACGTGCTTTTGATTTCTGCACCCTATCTTGCTATAATCACCTTCTCTTGATTTCTGCGCCCTCTCTTGCTTTAATCACGTGCTTTTGATTTCTGCACCCTATCTTGCTATAATCGGCTGAGTACTGGAGATTGATAAACAACAGCTTGGCGCCTCAACATGCACTACAAGCCAACGCAGTCTTGGAAGAAAAGTGGATCGAATTCTACTCGAATCTATATGCTAAAGATCCATCTTCCACAGTTTGGGTATATACGGCGCTAAAGAAATGGGATTTGGTGTTTGAGCGTCTTGACATACTTAATGTAATTAAAAATGTGCACGACTCTAGAGCACCCGGGCCAGATGGCTTAACCAACTTCACACTCAAGAAAAATCCAGAACTATGGACGGACTTCTGTGTAACACTGTTCGAAAGGGTTATTAAGAACTGTTCGACCCCGAAGTCATGGAAAAACGCGGTGGTGGTACCTATCTTTAAAAAAGGGGACCGAACTAATCCTCGAAACTATAGGCCTATAGCGCTACTTGATGTTTTGGGGAAAGTCTATGCAAGCCTTCTACAACAAAAACTCCTCAAATGGGCCATATCCTCAAAACACGTAGATCCCAGACAAGCGGGCTTTGTAAAAGGAGTAGGATGTGGGTTGAATTTGGTACTGCTAAATCTGCTAAAAATGGATGCATTGAAGTCAAACACAAAGATATACACGGCACTAATAGACCTGTCATAGGCGTTTGACAGCATAAACAGGGAACTGTTGTGGGAAAAACTTAAGAGGTGGAACTGTCCTTCGAGTCTAGTGGATGCAATCCATGAGTTACACACAGGCACTTCTATTAAGATTCGGTTGGATGAGAAAGGCACGTTGTCTGCTGATATTGCTACATATAAGGGCGTGAAGCAAGGCTGCCCATTAGCAGCAATTATCTTCAATCTCTTTATCTCAGATATAAAGCAAGCGTTCAACGGTGTAGTTACCTTTCCTCCAAAACTTTATGGAACCTCAATAGAATATTTGGTCTATGCTGATGATCTCATTTTGGTGGACTCAACGCCGATTGGGCTCCAGCGAAAACTCAATTGTCTTGAGCATTATACAACAGAAAACGGCCTTAAAATCAACAAAGAAAAAAGTGAAATTCTGATTTTGGAAAAGTTACAGGGAAACAAAGGTAAAAAAGGAAAATTTTGCTGGCGAATTGCAAATGAGGACCTACAAATCGTAAAGAGCTCGACCTACCTGGGCATGAAAATTAGCGCCAGTAGAAGAGACGAACCGTGGTCCATTGTTGCAAAAAGCAAGTGTCGGCAGCTGGCGTGCCAGGCGCAATTAATTAATAAGACATTTGGCAAATTTTCGCTAAAACCTGTCATCTTATTTTATGAGCAAAAAGCGGTACCTGCACTTATATACGGCGGAGAAAACGCATTTGGTTGCGCAGAGGACTTGTGGAAATCCCTAGAAAACATTTTTTGGTCCCGTGTCTTGCAGCTTCCAAAGGGTACATCAACAACATGCCTACGGTATGAGCTAGGGCTCATATCAATCAAAGCAAGAGTTACATGGAACCTCCTAAGTATATATAGAAAAACGATGGTCAAAACTCCGGTGCCGCAATTTGAATTACTACATAAGTCTGACAAAGACAGAATCACTTCCACTTTGTTCGACTGGAACGTCCTCTGCAAGGCTCTACTAGAGGAGTATGGCATTAATCTCTCACTGCTAATAGAGAATCCAGTCATGGCTAAAACGACAATCTGGAGAACTGACTGGATATCAACCTGTGATTTAAGAGCGAAGTCAATTCTAATGTGCGAGGTACCGGGGGAAGCAAAAGCCTACGGTCAGCGACACACATATCTAACCTGCTTACCAGATCAATACTCAAGAGCTTTGTATATGCGATTCAGAATGAATTTGTTCTTAACAAAAGAACGTTTGGCTACATGGACAAAGTATGCTAACATTGATCCAGTATGCAGATTCTGTAAAAAGAGCAAAGAATCCATCAAACATTTAGTCATGAGTTGTCTTGCTTTTGAACACCAAAGAGAAAGACAATTTGGAAAACTGATCAACGAGCATCAATTCATGAATACAGAGGATTGGTGGAAGGCACTGTTTGAGGGGAACAACAGAGCAGTTCTATTTGCTCTAATAAATTTCCTTCGATTGCTGAAAAGTATTTTAGATATAGAGAATGAGAAAATGGGTTTACGTAATTAAGAAAACTTACGGAGTAGGAACCTGGCTTATGTGTGTGAAATTAAAATGTTTCAAATTGATGAAGTGAACTAGTAATTGAAAGGAGAGACTGGAAGATTGCAATGTGTTGTTATTTTTAAAGGTTTGAATAAACCAAATAAAAAAAAAAAAAAAAATAATCACCTTCTCTTGATTTCTGCGCCCTCTCTTGCTTTAATCACGTGCTCTTGATTTCTGCACCCTATCTTGCTGTAATCACCTTCTCTTGCTTGCTGCACTCTATCTTGCTTTATTCACCTCCTCTTGCTTTATGCACCCTCTCTTGCTTTAATCACGTGCTCTTGATTTCTGCACCCTCTCTTGCTTTAATCACCTTCTCTTGCTTTCTGCATCCTCTCTTGCTTTCATCACCTTCTCTTGCTGTCTGCGTCTGCTCTCTGCGCAACCCATAATTCCTTTCCCGGAATATGCCTGGGCATGAGATCTGCTTGGAAGTGGAGGAGCACTCTGCACTGAAGATGGCAGGTGTGGTCCTCCGCGGCGATGCAGCACATTTATAGAAATGCGCGCCAAGCCGGCTGCTATTCTCTGTGTGCTGCGCCACATTCCATGTGCCGCCGTCTACATGTCAACATCATGATGTGCTCTAACAATGTACACTATACCCCGATCATAATCGGGGCGGAGTGAGTTGTTGCAGAGCTTGGGGACTTGGGTGTGCAGTGACGTTCGCCCAAACTTTGTGTAGGTCATTGGAGGCGGCGCTTTCCACATCATACTGAAAGAAAGATGTATCATGTCGTGGAATGATGGCCTCACTCGTGTGTCTAAATGCACCGACCCGCCTGGCCCAGTATTATTATAGCGGATTGGCTGTTTCCAAGCAAGGCACTATGCGGGGTCATTTTGGACCCGCAGAGTCTGCGCAGAGGGGATCACCTTCGATTGAACTCTACATTCTGGCCCCTGCATGCATTTCTGATCAGTTTGTTAGTGAATGTAAACAAGACATTGAAATTCAGGCAAATCTCGGTTTCTATGTTGCATTAACACCAACGACAGTCTTCCATGTACTTGCATGGCCGCAGCCATTTACAATGTATGGTGAGCAGATGACTCAAAACCACTTTTCATTCTGAGAACCTTTATTCTTCGTGTCACAATGGTCAAGGACCAGGATTAAGAATTACGGATGGGGGTTCCTAGTAGGAGAACTAAGCAAGGCACTGTGAATATGAACAGCGGCTGGTTAGGACCAGAATAACAAATTATGCTTATTTCCTATTCAGCTTTCTTAAGCCCATGACCCTGAGCGCACCCTTCTCTTCCTTGACTCAGGGTTCCACTCGTGGTAGATGAGTCTCTGGGATGTTGCAGTGTTCACAGACACTTCCTCTTTTGGGCTGGGCCTTACTTGATCAGCATAGGCCTTGCCAAGATGCCACAGTTGGCTTTCCTGGACTTCAGCTACCAGGCACCACCATTATGGCACCTTTGGATCTTCTGGTGGGGGTCAGGCGTCGGAAGCTGCAGCAACAGTTGGACCCCAGAGTATGTTCCTTTCCTGTTAAGGCTTTCCACCATCTTCTCCTGCCCCCCATACCCCTAGCCTCCCCTTCTGCTACACTCTTTAACTTAGTTATCTTAAACCCTTTGACTGCAACTTGCTACTCCAGATTAGGAGCACCCTTCACTCTCACTTACTCTTCCCTTCCTCCCTTAGTGGTCTACTCGCTATTTCGCCTCTATCTTTCCTTATTGCTGATTCAAACTTTCCCTCCACTCCTCTTTTCCTCTGTAAATGCTCCCTGACCTATGACTCTACTGATGTTCTCCTCCTCCTTGATATTTCTGCTCCTCCTCTCCCTCTCTCCCCTCCTGAGGTTTCTTCTCCACCCCTTTCATTCAATTTCACACCACTCCCGCTTCTCCCTCCATTTTCCCTCTATGTCGGTGTTTCATCTCCACCTCTCCCTCTCCCTCTTTCGCTCTCTCTATGTTTCGCTCTCTTCTCATATTCCTCCTCTTCCCCTTTTTAACGTTCTTGCTCCTCTTCTCTCTCTTCCTTGCCTCCTCCCTCTCTCTCTTTCCTTCTCATCACTCTGTCTGCTCCATCCTCTTGCTTTCTCTGGTCTCTGTGTGCTTTGCTCCATATTCACCATCCTACATGCTTGGTCTGGCCAGGCTCTCTCCATGATTCCACGTCTTAGAGTTCGGCAGGGGCCACCTGAGTTGGAAAATTAGTTGTACTCATGGGAGGACTGGCAACATTTAGCCTGGGGGGCAAGTTTACTTTTCTGGCCCAGGGTGCAGTGGCCCTAACTTCCAGAACAAGTCAACTCAATACCAACCTCTCTCCCACACATTCTCAAGAATATATAGTAGACATTAGTGACATTACTTTCCTTCTATGCAACATATTTGTCTGTTATGTTTGCATTTTCTTAGAAACCAGGACCCCTGAAAATTCTCCCACTCACCAAACATATTAACATTATTGCACCAGGATAATTGGTGAAATAGGAAAGCTGGGATTTGAGCCCAGTTTCCAATGTGTTAAAGTTTGCAACTTGATGGCAGGCTACATCTCATCCAATCCTGTGCTTAGCTTTAGAACAATGTAAAGAGGTGGCAATGCTAGAGAATTCATTGGGAGAGCACAGCCATTGCTGAACCAGGGGGTCCAGTTTTGCTCTCAGAGCCAAGCATGGCCTGGTATGGCAAAAGACCCATACTTGGCTTCTTGCCTCCCCTGCCCACAACACAAAACCCATACCTGCTCCCTGTGTACCCAGCCACACACCATAAGGCCCCCACTTGCCACTCTGCCTCATCACTAGTATGCTGAACATAATTAGTTACAATTATAATCATATATAGAGTAACACTATAGAGTATACACTCATTTGAGCGAGGCTTTTTCTACAGATAGGTAAGGAAAATAAGGTGTGATTTGCTCAGGATCAAATCATTTATGAAGTGTGGAAGGTGGGGATGTGAGCCCTGTCTTCCTGGTTTCACAGTTTCCAAATCAGAAAGCAGGGGAGGCTTCATCTTCTCCCATTCCATCTTCAATATTAGGAACAAAAAAATGATTTCTGTAAAGTTGTTATTCAAGTGCTAATCTAGTATACCGTTCAATACATATGGGTTTCAAAAGACCAATTTATCTACCAGGGGGATTCCTATTAATCGCCTGTATTCTGAAGCAAATACATGAGAAACAGACTCAGATTATATTCATAATGAAAGCTTACTATAATTGCAATCCTAGTGTGTACACTTGTGTGTACTTTGAAAGCACCAAGCCACATTATAAAGCAACTTGAAACAATACGAGAAGTAGTAATTAAAGCATATGTTCATAAGGCAAGTATGCATTTCTTAGTCAGAAACATGAAAGGGGTGAAACCAGGACCACAATCGGGTGTAGTGGCATACAGGTCAGACAAAGATCTCAGCAACAGTCACCAACCTGCTGACTTACCATTCCAGATGTGTACCCCTCTCTCATTTATTATATTTTCCTTACCCATCCTCCTCCTGTGTCATTCCTTTGCACCACATTCTCAATGCCCCCCTATTTCTTACAATGAACTTTCATACCCCTGTTCCCCTTTTGCTCCATCCATTAATTCTTAACTCAATCACCCAGGTGGACGCCAAGTGGAGCTGTTTGGCTGTCCTTGCTGCCTCTTCCCTGACATGGTCTCGCTCTGCTACGTGAACATCTCAAACTTCATGGAGTGCTGCTATTCGGCAAGAGGAAGGTGTATGAGGTGAAACTTCTTCTTCTTCTTCTTCTTCTTCTTCTGTGCACCAACCCACCAATCAACACATAGCCCACATAAACTCACAACTCCTTCCACCCCCCCGTCTGTCTCACAAAATCCAACAACACACTGCTCCTCCTCCTGCCTCTCACCCCGTCACCTCCCAGCAAAGCCTTCCCACTCATCTCAACCACACCCAGCGCAGACAACCGAACCCTCATCAATTCTCTCTCCACAACATGTCTCTCACATCTAAGCAAAAAATGTCCCACAGTCTCAGGCACCCCACACACTGCATGAGGCGAAACTGCAAAGGGAAACATTGAACGTTCTATTGCCTAGCGGGCGCCGCCCCCCCGACCCCCGCGCTGACGTTCTAGAACTGTAGCTGGCTCGCGCCACCGCGCGCGCACTCCCAAGTGGACACCAAGTCGAGCTGTTTGGCGGTCCTTGCTGCCTCTTCCCTGACCTGGTCTCGCTCTGCTACGTGAATATCTCGAACTTCATGGAGTGCTGCTAGTCGGCAAGAGGAAGGTGTATGAGGCAAAACCGCAAAGGGAAAGATTGAACGTTCTATTGCCCCCCCGCCCCGACGCTCTCAACTGTAGTGGGCTCGCATACACGCACGCGCGCACCCAAGTGGATGGCAAGTGGAGCTCTTTGGCTGTTCGGGAGTGCGGCAGGCGCGCGGGGCCTGTTACAAGTTGTTAAAGGAGCTGGATTGAACCCTAGCACTGGCTGCACCATTTCTGCCCTAGAGGAGGACGGCGACGAGCAGTAAATGGTATGCCTGATACAGGCATATAACCCTTATGGTGGGATACAACACTCTCTCTCCGGCCTGTAAATCAGTGTTTACTTAACGTGACTGCCCCTTGAGAGATAAAAGCTGTGTCCGCCTGTGTGGAAACATCTGCCCATCCGGAAGTCTTTATTAGTGCCAGCAGAAGCTGCGTTGCCAAGATAATTGCATTGGAGGTTAGGAGGTGGGGCTGATGATTTGCGGTTGTTTTATCTCTGTAATCTCGAACTAGAAGGCAAAATCGGGTATGTTGCAGTGACGTGGAAACTTTGTCATAGTGAGCTCATACTGCGTATTAGTAAGCAAGGGATTTGGTGCTTGCCATTAACTGTGTAGGACTTATGCAGTCTTGGAAGGGTGGGCACAGAGTACTTGAACTACGTTAACACCACTGTTAGTGTGTATTGTATTTGATCCTATTTTAGTGGAATAGCAGCCCAAGATCTGAGGTTGCCATACGAAGTGTGTGTATTGAAATATATTCAGGCGCTGTTATGTCAAGACAACGAAACAGCATTGAATATGTATATAATCGGGCCAATTCCGCAGGCCCAGCCACGAGGAGCGCCACAACACAGGGGCTAAGGCTGTATGAAGATATACTGTCTGCCCCCCTGATTTTTACACCTGTAAAAAATATGTTAAGGATGGCAATGAATTTGCCTTTGCCTCCCTCTCCACCAGAACCTAGTGATTCGCTCCTATTAGATTCTGAGGCAATGGCGCATTCCTCCATGTTATCAGTGGGTGGCATTGTGCAAGCACTGCAGGAAGAAGTCTCCAGCTCATGCATGTTTGGATATTTACCCAAGAAGGACATGCCCGCTCTGCCGGAGATGTCCTTTTTGGATACTCCTCCAGACTTTTTTCAGCAGATACGGACTTGCAGGATTTATCGCAACACATGCACGATACACCCAACTTCCAACCATCCCAGCACCTTGGTCAGACATCAGACATTGGGGGCGTCTCTCCTTAATCTTACAAGAATTAAAAGTACACTCTACTGGATTCATGGAACTAAGAATATTGATGGAGAGACAAAACTCCAATTCTAAAACCTGTATAGAAACACTCGATATCCTGCCCACTAAAATTGTGACTAGAATGCTGGCTTTGGGAATGCTCATACACAAGACAACGGAGGAAAAATGTGATCCAAAAGTAATTCTTCCTATCCCCCCGATTATTCTTCCACAAAATATAAGTGCCCAGGAGCTCCCGGCATTGAATAAAATCTTGACAGGAAAAAAGAGGGCCCCTGATCAAAAAAATAAAAATAACCAAAAAAATAAGAAAAATAGGAAAATTGGGAATCCATTTCTGCTTAACCAAAGGAATAAAATTTCAAAACATAATTGGAGAAACTTTATCAGAGAGGAGAAGGTGCAACTCTCCAACGCAAAGGTAGAAATAATAGAGCCCTCGGATCTGTTCAGCAATTCCAAGGGGGGTGCATATAGCCTTCCCACCAACACCGTATCAGAAGAAATGACTCACAAAACGTCTCCCTCTAAAATGAATAAGGTCCTAAATGATATACAACTAGTAAGGGATACATCTGTCCCGATAAAGGGACAGAAGGAAAGTTATGGCCTTTTTCTCAAAGCCACATTTATTTAATCAAGGAAAAGTGCATATTATATTGAGCGCTTCACCAAAAGTGACTCATTCAAATGTGAATTTATCGGGGAACGCAAAATCGAATTCAAGTCAGCAGCAGGTTGGTGTCCCCCGAAAGACAGCAGACTCATTAGTGGCTAAAGCAATGGAGAATGATCCAGCGACTGGGCTGCAAGTTAAAACTGTATTGAACAACAATGATGTGCCTCTGTTGATTTGTACAGAAGTGGAAGAGGCACTGAAGGGCAGGCTTCCTTTGGATGACAAAATTCTAAGCCTGCCTTCCAGTAACTCCATCACAGCACATCCCAAAGATCATCAGTTGATGGTGGGAGTAGCAGCTGCTCCTAGCATTTCGAATCTCATTAGCCAGTCCACTCTAGAAGCTTTGGATAAGGGCCTTCCAGTTGATATATCGACACCTACTAATCCAAAACTGCCCCCCCGCCCCGAGAGCTTCCCTGGGTGAGGCAGAGACAAGGTTTCCCAAAATGTATTTGGACACGGAATCTAAACACATTCCATGGAGGAAACCGTGTCTTTTAAATTTCCCAAGAATTTTACTTTATCCTTTATTTGATTGCAGTATGCAACCAGCAATGAATAGGTATAGGTCCTTGTCTCTTTTTAACAATATCACGTCTTTGACAAATTTGACCTCAGCGGACATTAAAAGGGTGGATTTATTCATCCCCAGTGTTTCGATCACGTTAGAATAGTTTTGCACTCCAAGATGGCATTTCAAAGTGTTCTAGTGGAACTGGATCAGTTTAACATGAGGGGATTCGATATACTGATTTTTGGTGATGGCGTACAACAGCTGGAAGGACTTAGCCAACATGATCGCCCTTGATCGGGCTTCTTGGGGGGACAGAGTAAAAAAAAAGAGCTACTGAGCCTCCAGGAATAGGACTCAAGCTGGAGATAGCTTGCCTTGAGCCTTCGAGACTCTATCGTTCAGCTCCATACCTTAAAACAACAAAGTTAGAGTAGGATAATATATTTTCCATACTCTCTTGGAATTCACATGGGAATTCTCACCTTTTCTATTCCTCAGAATTATGCGCTATATTGAGAACCAAAAGCATTATCTGTATACAGGAAACTTGGATGACGACCCATGCGCAGTTGGATGGATTTGAATGCCATCATCTCTTTGCCTCTAAGGGCCAACTTGGCCGGCCAAAGGGGGGCCTGCTACTGGTGGTGAAGTTGGGCCTGGGCATTCGCATGATGGACATTTTCACAATTCCTCCCCACGTTTTGGGTGCAGTGATAAAGGTGGATAGTATCGCCCATGTACTAATTTGGAATATTTATTGGTCGCCAAGTTCTAACCTATATGAGGTGACCACACAAATGGAAGAGATCATGGAGAACTGTTTACATAAATATTCAGGGCTTCAAATTCTTTTGATGGGGGAACTGAACACTAATTTTAAGTCTGTGATGGAGAGTGAAGGGGTATTTTCTGCAGATCTAATGAACGTGATGGGTGAGCACTTAGGGACCACAAATTCTCAGTCTTTGGGCTCGTCATACACAAAATGTGATGTAATGTGCTGGAATATGTTATGTAAAATCTGGGGTCTCAAATTAGTACACCATATGACGAAGCAGGTTGAACCATATATAACCTGGTCACTGGGAGATTGATCATCAGCAATTGACTATATTTTTGCCTCAGAGCACATCCTTATTCTGGTAGATAGTTTTACATTGCATTTCAAAAAAGGTAGCTGGCGCTCCTCTCCAGAAAGAACAAGGCATGATAACCTGTTCTGAGGTGAGAGTTTGCAGCACACACTTTTTGCTCACTGTGCCTTTCACAGATGGGAAATAACCATTTGCATATCAGTTTTTGTCCCGCCCACATAGGCAGTCCACCAGCAAAATGCTATGGCAATTCCTCTCTGAACAAGAGTACCAAAAGCAACCATATACACGTGTTTCAGCCTTGTTAGGCCTCATCAGTGAGGTGAAGCTTTGCCTCTCTGAGCACAGTCAGCAGGGAGTCCACGTCTGGTTGCCCCCAGGTAACTCAGGGTGACCAACCCCAAGTTCCTTTCAAAAATTTCAAAAAAGGTAGCTGGCGCTTCACTCCAGAAAGAACAAGGCATGATAACCTGTTCTGAGGTGAGAGTTTGCAGCACACACTTTTTGCTCACTGTGCCTTTCACAGATGGGAAATAGCCATTTGCATATCAGTCTCCGTCCCGCCCACATGGGAAGTCCAGCACTGAAATGCTATGGCAATTCCTCTCTGAACAAGAGTACCAAAAGCAACCCCATATATGTGTTTCAGCCTTGTTGGGCCTCATTAGTTAGGTGAAGCTTTGCCTCTCTGAGCACAGTGAGCAGGGGGTCCACGTCTGGTTGCACCCAGGTAACTCTGGGTGACCAACCCCAAGTTGCTTTCAAATATTTCAAAAGAGGTAGCTGGCGCTCCTCTCCAGAAATATCAAGGCATGATAACCTGTTCTGAGGTCAGAATTTGCAGCCACACTTTTTGCTCACTGTGCCTTTCACAGATGGGAAATATCCATTTGCATATCAGTCTTTGTCCTGCCCACATGGGCAGTCCAGCACCGAAATGCTATGGCAATTCCTCTCTGAACAAGAGTACCAAAAGCAACCCCGTACACGTGTTTCAGCCTTGTTGGGCCTCATCAGTGAGGTGCAGCTTTGCCTCTCTGAGCACAGTCAGCAGGGAGTCCACGTCTGATTGCCCCCAGGTAACTCAGGGTGACCAACCCCAAGTTCCTTTCAAATATTTCAAAAAAGGTAGCTGGCGCTCCTCTCCAGAAATAACAAGGCATGATAACCTGTTCTGAGGTGAGAGTTTGCAGCACACACTTTTTGCTCACTGTGCCTTTCACAGATGCGAAATATCCATTTGCATATCCGTCTTTGTCCCGCCCATATGGGCAGTCCAGCACCGAAATGCTATGGCAATTCCTCTCCGAACAAGAGTACCAAAAGCAACCCCATACACATGTTTCATCCTTGTTGGGCCTCATCAGTGAGGTGAAGCTTTGCCTTTCTGAGCACAGTGAGCAGGGAGTCCACGTCTGGTTGCCCCCAGGTAACTCAGGGTGACCAACCCCAAGTTCCTTTCAAATATTTCCAAAAAGGTAGCTGGCTCTCCTCTCCAGAAAGAACAAGGCTGAGGTGAGAGTTTGCAGCACACACTTGGAACCTACATGGATGAGTGATCATAGGATGCTTGCGCTGAACCTGCTTACTCCTAGAGCGAAGGTGGTGACTGAGAAGGTGCTTAGTGAACTGGTTACGAATACGGGTAATGACAGGATTATCTGGCATCCGGGGAATGTACAATCTTGCAACAATCTATTCTGTAAAGATCATGCTGATTCTACCTATGAGGAAAAGAAAATAAGGTTTACTCATGATCATTTTGGCCCTTATGTAAAAACCGTCATAGATAGTTTGGTAAAGACAATAGGGAAAAAACAGATGAACGCAAGTCATATTCATAAATATGACTTTATTGTGCGATCCAGTAAAACGCTGTTATGCAGCTCACTAGGGCAGCTCAGATTGTTAAAAATTTCTGAAACTTCTAGGAGAGAGGGGACCAAACATTTGCAACAAATCTATAAAAATTGGATAAGAAGCCACAAATGCAGGATGCTTCAGACAGATAATGAGGAAATGTTGTGTTTACTGAAAGATAACTCGGTAAGACAATTTTGGCAACTCTTAAACAGAACCTCTAAATCTGGGGTAGAAAGAAATCTAAATCCTATTAACAAACAGGTATGGATGGGACACTATAAGATAGTTTTACAAAGGTAGCGGGCGCCCCTCTCTCGCAAGAACAGACATGATAACCTGTTCAGTGGTTATTAACCACTTGAGAGTTCGCAGCCACTGCTTTTACTCACTGTGCCTTTCACAGATGGGTAATATCCATTTGCATATCAGTCTTTGTCCTGCCCAGGGGCAGTCCAGCACCGAAATACAATGGCAATTCCAATCTGAACGAGAGTACCACCAGCAACCCCATACACGTGTTTCACCCTTGTTGGGGATCATCAGTGAGGTGAAGCTGATGCCTCTCTAAGCACAGTGAGAGGGAGACCACGTCTGGTTGCCCCCAGGAGACCTAGGGTTACCAATCCCAGGTTCCTTAAAAAATAGTTTTACAAAGGTAGCGGGCGCCCCTCTCTCGCAAGAACAGACATGATAACCTGTTCAGTGGTTATTAACCACTTGAGAGTTCGCAGCCACTGCTTTTACTCACTGTGCCTTTCACAGATGGGTAATATCCATTTGCATATCAGTCTTTGTCCTGCCCAGGGGCAGTCCAGCACCGAAATACAATGGCAATTCCAATCTGAACGAGAGTACCACCAGCAACCCCATACACGTGTTTCACCCTTGTTGGGGATCATCAGTGAGGTGAAGCTGATGCCTCTCTAAGCACAGTGAGAGGGAGACCACGTCTGGTTGCCCCCAGGAGACCTAGGGTTACCAATCCCAGGTTCCTTAAAAAATAGTTTTACAAAGGTAGCGGGCGCCCCTCTCTCGCAAGAACAGACATGATAACCTGTTCAGTGGTTATTAACCACTTGAGAGTTCGCAGCCACTGCTTTTACTCACTGTGCCTTTCACAGATGGGTAATATCCATTTGCATATCAGTCTTTGTCCTGCCCAGGGGCAGTCCAGCACCGAAATACAATGGCAATTCCAATCTGAACGAGAGTACCACCAGCAACCCCATACACGTGTTTCACCCTTGTTGGGGATCATCAGTGAGGTGAAGCTGATGCCTCTCTAAGCACAGTGAGAGGGAGACCACATCTGGTTGCCCCCAGGAGACCTAGGGTTACCAATCCCAGGTTCCTTAAAAAATAGTTTTACAAAGGTAGCGGGCGCCCCTCTCTCGCAAGAACAGACATGATAACCTGTTCAGTGGTTATTAACCACTTGAGAGTTCGCAGCCACTGCTTTTACTCACTGTGCCTTTCACAGATGGGTAATATCCATTTGCATATCAGTCTTTGTTCTGCCCAGGGGCAGTCCAGCACCGAAATACAATGGCAATTCCAATCTGAACGAGAGTACCACCAGCAACCCCATACACGTGTTTCACCCTTGTTGGGGATCATCAGTGAGGTGAAGCTGATGCCTCTCTAATGCCAGAAGAGAGCAGGTAGAGGGACCATCTCAGTCTCGGGCAGCCGTCAAGTGGAAATGTAACTTCTCGATGCACAAGATCAGGGAGAGGATTGTTTTGGCCAGCAGTTCTAGAGCTGTGGGGCCTAATGGCCTATCGAATTCTCTCTTTAAGGACAATCCGAACATGTGGTCAAAGGCCTTATTTTTTCTCTTCCAAGATATAAACCAAACAAAGATCATCCCATGTTCATGGAATATGAGTTACATTATTCCAATATACAAGAAGGGGGATAGATCCTTACCGTCAAACTACCGGCCAATAGCTCTTTTAGATTTGGACTCCAAAATCTATGCAAGTCTTCTGTTACAATTTTGGCAACTCTTAAACAGAACCTCTAAATCTGGGGTAGAAAGAAATCTAAATCCTATTAACGAACAGGTATGGATGGGACACTATAAGAACTTGTATGCCAGAAGAGAGCAGGTAGAGGGACCATCTCAGTCTCGGGCAGCCGTCAAGTGGAAATGTAACTTCTCGATGCATAAGATCAGGGAGAGGATTGTTTTGGCCAGCAGTTCTAGAGCTGTGGGGCCTAATGGCCTATCGAATGCTCTCTTTAAGGACAATCCGAACACGTGGTCAAAGGCCTTATTTTTTCTCTTCCAAGATATAAACCAAACAAAGATCATCCCATGTTCATGGAATATGAGTTACATTATTCCAATATACAAGAAGGGGGATAGATCCTTACCGTCAAACTACAGGCCAATAGCTCTTTTAGATTTGGACTCCAAAATCTATGCAAGTCTTCTGTTACAAGAAATCGAATTGTGGGCATCTAAAAATCAGATTCTTTCACCATCTCAATTCGGTTTTAGGAAAGGAATCGGCACCATGGCGGGGGGTCTTCTCATCTCCCTACTTCAAGAAATGGGTTGGAAAAAAGGGGCAATGCCGGTGTATTTGGCTAATATGGATCTATCCCTAGCTTTTGATTTGGTGAATAGAGCTACACTTTGGAAGAAATTGAAGCATTTGGGCCTTCCTCATGATCTTTTGGACATTCTGATCCATTTGCATGAAGGGTCGACAATTCAAATTCGCTTAAAAAATGAAGGCCTCCTGTCTCTGCCAATTAAAACGTCCAATGGACTAAGACAAGGTTGCATCTTTGCTCCGACATTGTATAATTTGTAGACATCCGATATAGGCCCATCGTTAGTGAGTGCTTCCCTTGTCCAACCTAAGCTGGAAGGCAAAAATATGTGCTGGTGTTCCTATGAGGATGACTTTTTACTGTTTGACAGGACTCCAGTGGGGCTTCAGCATTTGTTAACAGCCTTTACAACCTACATGACGTACAGTGGTCTAGCCGTAAATGCTTAAAAATCACATATTTTGTGTTTCAGTGGAAAAAGAAAGCCCCCACAAAAAAGCTGGTTTTTGAACAAGATTAAATTGGGAATCAAAAACTCGATGATATATCTCAGCTTTTTTGTGAGTGCTAATTCAAATGGCGCTCAAGTATTAAACCATTTTTTGACGAAAGCTAAAGTGTGCATCACTCAAATGCGTATAGTGGACCGTAAATTTGGTAGATTTTCTTACATACCATATTTGAGATTTTACAGACAAAAAACTATTCCTAAAATGTTATATGTAGTGAAATCCCTTTCATAATGGGTAAGCTGGATGTGAACAAATTGGAGGTGACCATTCTCAGAGAAACTATTTTCTGCCTCCCGAAATGCATACCACCAGTAGCTATCAGGTATGAATTTGGTTTACAATCACTTAAGAACATCGTAGAGTGGAAATGCTTACTGCTATTTCGTAATCTTATCATCCAAACCGAAAATAATTTGTACAGTGAACTGTCCTTTATGCTCAAGCAAGGCACATCAAAATTGGTATTTCTGATTAAATTAACGGAAATCTGTAAGAATTTATTGAGCTGTGTCAGAGTGTCTATGAATACTCTCATATTTAATGTCAAAAAAGTGAAACAGCTACTCCAAAACAATGATTGGGCAAATACAATTCAGAGACTGTCTCAATACAGGCTGTACTTACATATGGTGTCCTACTATAAATATATGTGCTCCATGGAACCATATCTAATTGCCTTTTCAAACAGAGGATGGAGAAATCTGTATATGAGATTTCGATTTAACGTTTTGCTCACTGGAGAAAAAATTGAGGTAAGATCTAAATCTTTGGCACCCCCAATATTGTGCAGATATTGTAAGGATCTAGAAGTAAAAGAAACATTGAGACACTTGCTGCTTGAGTGCCCGGTTTTGAGCATAAAGAGAATACATTGCTTCTTCTGCTTTGCCCCAGATGTATGAAATGAGTAATTGGATCTGATGTGGAAACGCATGTTATTCGATAAAAAAAATCCTGTTGCAATTAGCGGTTGTAAGATTTCTTAAGATAGAGTGTGGTCTCTGTTAGTCCTGTGTATACGCAATTGTCAGGAATATGGAATTATCCCTAGTTTCCGAACTAGTTGTAAATAGGTTGATTTATTACATTATGAATTTGAGTACCTGCATGATTATAATCGTCCAATGTAGATGTGGCAACTTTTTTTTAGCTTGTTTTAGATACATTGTTTTAGTAAAATGATGTCTAATTTTAGAATGTGAATTGTTTGCTATTATATCTTTTTTTAGATAAAGCAGCTATTTTTTTACAAGTGGTGAAATGAGCTAGTTGCAATTCACGGCACTTTTTCCGAATGCGTCGAGCGTGATTACGGAAAAACTATAAGGAATAGAAAGATTTTGTGGAGGTAGATTCTCAAAATTAAAGTAAAGCTCAGAATGACAAATGACACTTTCCCAGCTTTGAAATCACAGAATGAACACACGCTTTCTATGATGCAGTTCTAAATAGGTGGAAATGGTTTGAATTAGATTATTTTAAACTAAGAGATTGGTTTTGCACAGTTCAGGCTGAGTGCTCACACTATAAATTTGAAATAGGCCGTCAAAGTCTGGTCAGGTTTGGACTGGACTCCTGGCGGGTGGTTCTAAAGTCACAGCTATCTGGTCTGGGTCTGGCACTCGGCACTGCACGGCGGTCTGGTCTGGGTCTTCTGGAGCTGCGGTTCTGGATACAGCTCTGCTTTCTAGGTCCGGAGATCGTTCTGGCACAGGGTTCTAGCCAGAATCAAACAGCTTGCCCGGCTGTTGAATAGTTTGTAAAAGATTTTGAGGCCTGCTGAAAATGATTCAGCTTGTGGATTGGCCCCTCTGCTTCAAGTTCTGGAGTCTGAATTCTAAGTTCTGGTCTCTGGATCTGTCTGGATTTAAAGTCTGGAGTCTCCCGGCAAAGCGCTTCGCAAGAAATCAGTTTGAAGTGAGAAGTGAATGTCCCTACCTGGGTTTCAGTGGTCCTTTTTATGTCTTTTGAAAGTGGGTGGGAAGGCTGACTTTCTATGCCCAACTCTCTGAAGATCCTGATAGGTTAGCATATTTTCTGTGCTAGCATATTTTCTGTGCTCTCACTGGAGAACAGAGTTGTGAGTCATCTGGTGTCATTTTTATGGCATACAGAAAGAACACTCCCCTTGTCATTTTGCACACAAATCTATTTTTGATCCAAATGCGTATTTATCTATGTACAATATTTCTAATATTATATGTCCAGTTAACATATTTTCTGTAGCACGAAACCATCCGATCCCTGTCTTTGTAAGATGTTGTGTCCACTTCTGACAGAATTCTGCCCTTTTCATCCAGAACGCAACCTCTAAACGTTTCCAGAATTTACACAAATGTGCGCAAGGAATATGGGCATCAGATGATGAAGTGTCAGATTTGTAACATACAGACACTTGAAGTAACACCCTATTTTCCGCTACTACTCCCCAGAACATACCACAGAGTCCTAACACCTCTTAAAATGTGCACAGAAAAATCACAGGAATAATGATATTATTTACATAATTTTGACACTTCCGTACTATGAATTATCCATCTTTTTAAAATTATGCTCTGGCCCAGATGGGTGTGGTTTAGGTTCCAAAGCACATGGGGGAATTTCTGTCTGTCCCCGCCTCCAGCTCAGGTGGCTCTCAGAGGCAGTGCCACTCCCATTTCCTTCCAAGAGGAAGCCATTTACGACCCCTGATTTAGCATTTGCCTGAGCCAAGGAAAGTTCATTGTTCTGTTTTCCTGCAGCCCCAGGTACCCCTCCCCTAATTCAATCAGAGAGGTGTAATCTACTTTTGGTGGGGGCAGGAGAAGACAGGCCAGGCCTGGGAATGCAGTTGCTGGGCAAGTTTCAACTCCTGTCGGGGGTATTTGCCGGGCAGAATTCAATCTCTTCAAGCCAGGCTTCAGCTAAATGTCACTTTTGTTCCAGTTTTCTTCATTCAAATCAAACTTACAATTTTTACACATGCAGCTAGAACGCTGATTATAAGTTCAAAACTATGACATTTAAACAGTTGCAACTTATGTGACACTCAAAAGTAAATCACTCATTTATTTTAAACATTTCGATTTTAGTGGCTTTAAGTCCAATTTCACTTAAACTGCTGACATCCACAGCTTAGCCAGTTTTGTTATGAACATTGTTTTAGGCTCTTCATCTTTCCAGATTTTGTATGCAAACAAGACTACATTCTACCAAATGTCTGCTGGTGTTCAGTGAGATTTTTGAATATCTTGCAATGTTTGAAATAGGCATTTTGAGCTTGCATTCAGAGAAACAAAGGTGATTTCAAAGCGCTTGTTGAGCTAACAGGCACTGCTGTTTTTCCTTTGGCACCACGTTTCACTCATGGCGCTTCTGGCACCTCACGCTCGCACTGGTGGGTGGTAGGTCAGGCAACCATTATGGTGTGCGCAAAAATCAACGGTTTTCCTGGATTCTGGGGCAAATGTGGGCTTTTCGGCCATCTTGGATTTTCTAAGCCCACGGCACCAAATGTTGTAGCATAATGATTCAAACGCGGGTCAAGACACCTGACAAGCCCCCCTGCCCGACTGCACTTTGATTTTGAGTCGAAGGGGAGTCAGGTGCAAAGGATGTTTTGATCCACACGCTGGGATGTCGGCATCATCTTCTTCCGATTCCGCAGATGGCAAAGTTCAGCATCTTTTCCTCCATCAGGGTGGATCAACCGGTTCCCCTCGCCGGTCCTGATGGGAGTATTGGGCGGTACCCGGGCCCCTCGGATCTTTGCTCCCGGTCCTTGGGTCATCCTCCTTGGTCAGTCTCCATGGTTTATCTCTCCTCGGATGACAAAGCAAAGCAGCAGAAACATATTCGTAAACATTTCCCCACCACTATTAATGGGGGGGCTGAACATATACATTTTATACATCAGGAGACCTTTGCATTCAAGAATCATAGAATTTTATAGGCTATATGTGGAATATTTTAGGGTTGGACTTGTATTACTCTGGAGCGGCCCCCTCTGAGATTGCAGAGGACTCCTCCAGTTGCTGCAGAGTGTGCCTGGGATGGCAACACTTTAGCTGATTTATATGGACCCACTTGTCTTCCCATTCCGCCAAACTAATCTTGGGGATGCGGATCTTGTAGGTGACTGGGGAGATCTTGTCTACAATTTCAAAAGGTCCCTTCCAGGTAGACAGGAATTTCCGCTGTTTGGCCTGGTTCCTTTGGAAATTATATAGATAGACCCGGTCTCCCACATTGTATTCTTTCCTAGTAGTCTTTAAATCATAATGAGTCTTCATGTTATCGGCTGATCTTTCTAGGTTTCACTGAGCATAGGCAAAAGCATGTTGAAGGTGTTTCCTTAAATTCTCAATATATTCATGAGTAGTGGAAGCATTGATCAGTGTCTGCTCTTGGGTCCTGTAGAGCAAATGCTGGGGAAGCACCATCCTGCGTCCAGTCATTATCTCAAACGGTGACATCTTAGTTGCAGATGAAGGGGTAGATCTGATGGCCATTAGGACCAGAGGTAATCGGATATCCCAACTTGGCCAAGAATCTGCCACAAACTTTTTTTATATGCTCACAATGGTTCGGTTGTAACGTTCTACTGCCCCAGAAGAAGCTGGTCGGTAAGCAATGTGTAGCTTCCTTTTAACCCCCAGTATCTCCCACATCTTAGTCTTTACTTCGCTGGTAAAATGGCTACCTCTGTCTGACTCAATCCTTTGGTGTAGACCAAAACGGGAAAAGATGTGGTTGATCATCAGGGCAGCTGCTGTTTCTGCCTTTCAGTTTGGGGCTGGGAGACATTCCACCCATATAGTAAATAAGCATGTCACTGTCAACATGTACTTATTTCCCCTAGAGGAGCGAATCACGGGGCCTATGAAGTCGACCTGCAAATCTGACCATGGCAGTGTCATCCACCTCTTTTGGAGAGGCGCACGGTGTGTGAGGGATGTTGGCTGAAATTGTGCACACACAAGACACCCTCTCAAGTATTGGTCGAGGTCCTGCCCCATGTGTGGCCAGTATGCAACCTCTCTTAAGATCTCAAGTGTTGTATGAAACCCCCTATGACCGGCGGCGGCGCATCATGGGCGTGACTTAACATCAGGCTTTGGAATGAGGTAGGGACCACCCACTGATCATGGCCAGCTTGGGATTTCCTTACAAACAAACCGTCTTGGATTCGGAACATTTTCAGACATTTCATCAACACTCTAAGGTCCTCTTTCCCAATGTAATCGGTATCCGTCAGGGGAAAGTTCTCACGGTCCTCAATGTGTTGGTAAAACTTACCAATTATTGGATCCCCCTTCTGAGCCGTAATCAAATCAGCATCTGGGGTCTCCTTACTCCATTTTGCAGTTGAAAGATCATTGTGAGCATTTGTCTGCGACCTAGTGATAGCAGTGACCTGGATTTCCCCCAACAGGGACTCAATCTCAATTAGATCCCCTTGGATGGCCCCAGTTTAGGCCAGCTGATCAGCTAAGTCATTTCCAGTTTTGTCTGATCCCTCTACTTTGGAATGACCCTTGAACTTTTTCCAGTAGACGGTCATCCCATTCGAGGTGACCAGATTATCAATATTTTGGATTAACTTCCCATGTTTCAAGGGTTTGTTATTAGCACATAACATGCCTCTGGTTTTCCAATTAACCAGGTGCTCCACGAACCTGTTCCGTACATAATCCGAATCCGTGATTATGACCAGTTCGTGGAGTTGATGTTGGACAGCAGTGAGGATAGCCTGATGCACAGCCATCAACTCTGTCACCTGACTACTTCGGGGACCAATTTTGTACTCAGCAGAGGGTTCTGGGGACTCATTCACCCATCCATTCCCTACGCCGGCCACCAGTTCTTTCTCCCCATTGTTGTCAACATGGTAAGAGCATTAGTCCACATAGACAGTGGGCATTCCCTCACACTTGTCTTCTTCAAAGACTTTGTGTGGGGAATTAAGGTATGCCTCCAGGTTGTCCTTGATTTTTAGACTTTCGTCCTCGAGACAGTTTTCTCTGGCACAATCATGCAAGTCAGCCAGACCTTGCGCGAGGGGGCTCTTCTTGTTTTGGCCATATCTGACCTCCACAGGAAAGCCTTGCATTGACAGAATCCAGGAAGTAATGCGGGAATTACTCACATTTCCGGCCCGGATTCTGTCACTTTGGAGATATTGCAGAGGCTGGTGTGGAGTCTCCACTATGATGTGTTCCCCCTGGATAAACGGGCGGTAATTCTTCAATGCCCACACCGTTGCCAGGAGTGCCTTCTCACAATCGTTGAATTTTTCCTCCACAGAGGATAAAGTTTTGCTCGCATAGGAGATTACTTTATTGACCTTGTCCTTGTCATGCTTTTGATATAATACTGCCGTCAAGCATGTATTAGAGAACCCTGTCTCCAAGAAAAACTCCTTGTTTCTGACAGGGTAAGATGGGCAGGGCGCTTGTGAGAGGCTTCTTTTGAGCTGTCTTACTGCCTTGGATTGTTCTGGACCCCATTCCCACTTGACCCCCACCTTCAAGAGATGAATCAGGGGTCTGGTGATCTCTGCGTAGCCCTCAATGAACTTTCTGCTGTAATTAGTCAGTCCAAGGAGGCTCCTTAGTTCCCGCAGAGTTGTGGGGTCTTTTAGTTTCTGAAGTGCTTTCACTTTCTTTCCCTGGGGACAGAGACCCTGAGGAGTAATCTCATGCCCCAAGAAATTAACACAGGTTCTACACCACTGTGCTTTCTGAAAGGAAAGTTTTGCTCCGGCGGCCCTCAACTGTGTCAGAACATAACAGATCTCTGCTATGTGTTCCTCCACAGATGAACTTTTGACATCATCTACATAAGCCAGGTTACCCCTTGCACCCAGGTCGGGCATGGCCTTATGTAGGAAAATGTTGAATTCATTGCCGGAGTTGAGGTCTCTGAAGGGAGTCCGGGTCCATGTGTACTGCTGGCCCCCAAAGGTAAAAGCCAGCTTGTATTGGTCCTCCCTACTGACAGGTACAGACCAGTATCCATTGGTCAGGTCTATTGCAGTGAATACCTGTGACCCCTGGATCTGGGCCAGCCCTTGGTCAATGTAGGGCAGAGGCCATCGGGAAGTATGGACCCGTTTGTTGAGCTCCCTAAGGTCGGCGCAGAGTCTCCACTGGCCGTTTGGCTTCAATATTCCCAGCACTGGATTATTGAAGGTGCTGTGAACTGGACGGATTATCCCCCAGGACTCAAGGTTCTTAATTATTGCAGTAAGGGACTCCATGGATGCAAGAGGCAAGTGATATTGCTTCACGAACACTGGAGTCATGCCAGGGTCCGTAGGAATTGTTGTTGTGTGGATGTCGGTGCGACCACAGTCATATGAGTCCACCGCGAAGAGATCTTGGAAATCCAAGAAAACTTGTTTCAACTTTTGCTTCTGCTCCAGAGTCACACAGGCATCAGCTAGGTTGACTCTCTCTTCCACCATCTGCCTGAAGCCTGGAAAGACTTCTGGTTTTGCTATCTCAGCGGCCTCCTCCAGCTGAGTGGAGAAGTCCCTGGTCAGAGTGCTGATTTGGACTGGAGGCTTCAGGTGGCAAAGGGAGCCCTCATGGACCTGGAAAATCACCTCATCCCTTCTGAAGTCACAAGTCACATCTTCCTTACCATAAGGGCAGGAAGTGTACACCAGGAAGTTCCCCCCATGCCGGGTAAAGATCCTGTCTGGTGTTGTATTGTCATCACTGTCAATGTCACTGTCAAAACAGTCCTTGGGGATTGGTCCTAACAGTTCATTTCCTAAATCAATGGAGAAATGTCAGTCATCAACCGTCATTCCAATAATGGTGCCTGCGGCTAGAGTAATACTCTTTAAGTTGCTGTTATCCACCTCTATTGGAATGGTGTCATGTTCTATGTTGACTAATGGTGTTGGGTTTACCCCTAACCCTTGCTGTTGGAGAAAAGCATTTAGATGAATATAAGCATCAGGGTTTTTCCATTTTTGTCCTCTTTTAACTTTTACTTCCAGGGAGAATTGTCGGATCCTTTCTGGGATGATGACTTCCTCTTGAATCTGAATTTCAACTGCAGAAGGTAGCAATTGAGCTGACCTAAATGCTTTTTCTGTATCCTCAAAGCCCATGGGATTATCCGCTAATCGGGACCAAGCTTTGAAGTTTATTAGGTCCAAACTAATGGCAAAGCGATTGAGAATATCACTGCCTAAGTAAAAGGCGGCAGTGACGTCTCGCACGACCCAACAATTATGGACTATGCTCTTGTTGCCAATGGAGATTTTGAGCATACACCTGCTTGGCAGGAGATTTTGAAATTGGGTGTTTCCAGATCCATTTCCCATTTGTCTATCAGTTTGAATGTAGGAATGGCTGGATCTTTTGGGAGTTGGCGGAACATGGCTTCGCTGATGAAGCTCTTACCGTTGTTCACACACACTCAGACGAGAACCGAGTCCTTCCCATCATTTAACTGAACAGGGATGAACAACTGCTCTCCAGTTTCCTGAATATCAGCCAGGCTCTGAGCTGATTTCACATCTTTCTGGACTATTGGAGTGGGAATGTCTGATTGTGGATTAGTAAAGAATTTCAGAGTATTTCCTTCCAGTGTGGAATACCACCTTAAACTGGAAGGAAGGTTGATTTTCAGAAATAGAGAGGACCCCCCATCACCAGTCTGTTGTCATACTGCTATTACTGTCACGTTTGGAATTTGGTTGTTCTGGAAGTGACATTCTACTTGGTCAGATGTTTGTTCAACCATGTGGCATGTGCCGTTTAAACTAACATGGTTGACACTCTGTTTTAATTTTATTGGTCGGCTAGTCTGGGTCCAGAGGACCTTGTTTACGCAATCTATTAGGGGTGACAACCTTCTCAGGAGGTCATTCCCTAGTAAACAAGGGGTGCCCTCTGGAGTCACTACTATGACCGGGTGTTTTAATGTCCAGATCTGCAGTCCCCTCGACAGGAATTTCCTTCCCGTCAAAGTTCTGAAGTTGTCCAGGAAGAGAGGTGAGAGGAATACGGTAATTCTCCCCCCTTCCTGCATTTAGTTCATCAAAGGCCCTTCTGGACAGAAGAGTAGCTTGGGATCCAGTGTCCACCAGTGCCAAAATTGTACCCTGCCCCTGCACTTGTACTGGGGCATAGTATCTTCCCTCCTTCTCCTCAAGGGGGCACAGATAATGCACATTTTTGGACAACTGGTGGGCTAATTTTTTAGTTTTGGATATTGCGAGAGAAGAGATTTGGGCAGAATTCTGTGGAGAGTCATGGGAATCTGCAAGAAAAAGTTGGCAACTGGAAATCAGAGCCATTGTGGGTTCCCCTGGTTCCGGTTCTAGGCTGCCCCCCCTTTTTTGGAGGCAGTCACCAGGATGGGTTTGAACCAGGGGATTTTGATGCGGTTGGTTCTGGGATGAGATGATGGTCGGCGCTAGCTCAGTCCCAACATCTCCCCAGTTGGGATTTGGATCCCTTGGGACCCATTTTTCTTTGGGAGGAGTTCCCCCATCTCTGAAGGAGAAGATCCTTTTCCCAGGATCCTCTGAGGATCCCTCTCCCTCAAATTGGAAGATCTGTACCTCCTCCACAAACTGGGTCTGTTTGGATCCTTTGTTTTGTCCTACCTCCTCTCTGCTCCTTGGGTGGCAGACTTTCAGGGGTAGGAGATTTTGTTTCCAGTTCCTGGGTTTCCAGGGGCTGTTTACAAGTGGGGAAGGAAGCTTCCTCCAAGGCTTTACATCCCACTTCCCTTTGTGCCTCCTCCCTGGGAACCGGTGGGTTATCGGGGTGCTGCCCCCGTCATTGTTCTGGAGCACCAGGCCCAGAGTTTGGGGCATTCTGCGCCGGCTTGCTCATCTGAGGGTTCTGTTGAGCCCTCAGCATGTGACCCAGAACCCGTGCCATATTTTGGACCTGGCGCTCTAACTGTGAAACCCGCTCAGGCTGATACGGGGTTCTATTTTCTCCCCTGGGCTGATCCCGGGAAGGGTAGCTATCCTTTCTCTGGTAGTACCCCGGGTTGGGAAGATTTGGGTACCCTTCCACCCTTGGCCTCCCCTCTCCCGGATTAGGTGGTCTGGGCTCAGGGAATTGGGGAAAGAAGGATGGATGATTTTGGGGCTGGAAATTGGGTGGATACCTGGGAAAAAAGTTCTGCCCAGGGTTTGTTGAATTTCTGCCCTCCTGGGGGAAGTTAGGAGGGAAGTTCCCAATGTTGGATGCCTGGTTGGATCCCCCCCTTGGGCTGGAGGAGTCCACACATAACCCAGGATAGGTTGGTTTCCCTTGTATCGGGGACTTACATAGTCAGGGGAGCGAGGGACCCCATTTGTGGGACTACCTCCTTGACTCCCTGTGACTGGCCCGAGGGCCTTCTGGGCTGAGAATTATTCGGTGCAGGCAGGTTTTTAGGCCCCCCCCATCTCCAAATCTAAAATGGGGGCAACCTTTACCTCTGCCACCTTGGCAGCAGCAGGGCTGCTGGTCGGTTTGGGGCTTTTCTGGGCATTATTTTTATTTTCTATGGGCTTCTGCTCCTCATAGATCCGGGTAGCCTGTTCAATGACCCAGTCTAGTGACCTTTTCTCGTGAAAATCTCTCACTAGCTGGGTCATTATGTATTTGGGTAAGGCATGGAAAAACGTATTTACAAACTCTTTGCTGTCCGTGCTCACCCTTCTGTTAGTCTGCACAAAGGCACGCTTCAATTCCTGCACAAATTCTTGTGGGTCCTGATCCTCCCCACATTGCAAATTGTAGGCTGCCTTGCGAGCCTCTTGGGGATTCCGGTGGACAGAAAATGTTTTCAAAATGGGCGCTCTATATGTGGACCATCTTTAATGGTTTTGGTCCTCCAGCCCCGCAAAGAAACTAGAGTATTCTGGGGAGAATATCCATTTTACATACTGGATGCAGCTACTCATAAAGCTCCAAGTGTTCCCAAACAGAATACTTGGCGTTCTTGTGATAAGGGGTGATGACACTCCTTATTGCCTTAATCTGTTTTAAGGGGTCCTTAAGCAAGGCCCTTTTTTGCCTTATTGGCCTTTTTGGTTCGGGTAACCCTGGTCCATTCATTCTCTGACTCAGAAGCACTGCTCCCAGAGGTGCCCGTCTGATCTTCCAGGTTTTCCCGGATTCTGCAAGCCTGGGAATGGCTGGCAGAATGTGGGGACCTGGTCTCCTGTGTCCTGTGACGCTCAGAGGAGTCTTCAGATCCCTCCTTGCTGCCAGGATTGTATGGGTACCCCCCCCACTGACCTAACTGGTCAGAGGTTTTCAGGATGCCCTTAGTGGGCCTACTCTCCTGTGGTTCCCCACTAAATTGCACTGTACTTAGGTGCACATACCCGGATGCCCGCCCATCCATTCCTGTTTGGTACTGGCCTATGAGCCTGATACTTTTGGCTGGATAGTAATCTGCCATCCCTGTGGCCCTGTGCTCATGTGTGCCAGGGGACATGGGGGTGGCAGAGTCCAGGGACTGGAAGAGGTGAAGGCCTCTGGTACTAGGGCTCCTGAGGTTATGCTCAGGTGTTTCCCTTTCCCAGCGAACCTCATCTCTATCAGCCCCTGCTCCCTGTTGCCATGCAAGAGCCTGTGCTTTCAGTTCCTCAGTCAAGGCCTTACTAGACTCTATCAGTCTCTCCTGCATAGCTACCTGTTGCTGGAGCCTATCATTGTCCTGGCAGAGAGCCCCATTCTCTCTCTGTGCTTCCTGGTTAGTCTTGGAGTACTGGGCCAGTCTTTGCTGCAGCAGGGTTACCTCCTGAGTCCCATCCCTACTGGCCTGCTCCTTTCTTGCCAGAGCATCGTCCACCCTCCTGGTGTGCTCCAACATGTTTTGATGCTCTTTTTGGAGGTCACCCAGTCCCTGGAGGACCAAGCAATTTTCTTCCATTTTTCTTTTTAAGTGGCAGACTTCCTGGCCTAAGGAGTCCCTTTCAGAATCAGTTTGTTGCTCTCTGCCTTCTCCCTATCTAGGTGGCTTTGCAGGTTGACTACCTGCTCTGCGCATGCCCTATTGAAGTCCAGTTGTTGCTCCAGCTTTTTCTGGCTCTGCAGTAGTGCGTGCAAACCTTCTTGGTACTCCTTCTGCAAGGCCAGAAATCTGGTATCCTGGTCAGACTTTTCCTGTTGCAAGATACCCATATCCTCTTTTATTTTAATGATATACTGCCTACTATAATTTTCTGACTCCTGGCTCCTCTGCAGCCTCTGCTTGGAAGAGACCAGGTCAGATTAGGCCTTCTCTAATGCCATCTGTTGCCTATTTGCCCGATCTTGGCCTTCAGCACATTTGTCTTGTATGGCTCCCATATATAAATACAAATATGCCGCTATCCTAACAATCTTGTTGTGCTCATCTTTGGCCTTAGGGGCCATGTATAGTTCGCTCAGTGCCACGTGTAAGGGACCCTGATCTTTCCAGCTGTCTAACCCAGTCGCATTGACCTGTTGTGTGATCGCCTGCAGCCACACATTCTGGTCCTGTTCAGACCATTCACCTCTCACAAACAGTTTATGTAAGAGGTGCTCTCTAGCTATCTTCATATCTACCAATGTCGTCATTCTGGAAATTTATTTCCTTCCTGACTTACAGAAGTTAGTATTTTATTTTGCAAAACGGAACGTCTCCTTAGAGCGTCCTTCTTTTGAGGGGTGCTTTTACAATGTAACACGGCGTGGCGATCCAATAGGATTTATGTATCCTGTCAATTAGCACACTCTATTAAGCTGCACAAGTGGTAGATCTAATCCAGACGTCCCGGCTCGAGCCCCCACTCTGTTAAGTGACTTCAATTCAACACTCCAACTAAGTCAATGCCGAGTCTGGGATGCCCAAGGGAAGCCCTTAATTATATATTTTTTTGACAAGTTCATAGATCTGGATGATAAACCCTTTTATAACGCCCCTCTCTTTGAATCCCCCTGACCTCAATGAGCCAAGAAGTAGGTTTGTTTTGCAAATTAAAGATTTATTTTACAAATTAAACAATATATGTATCACACTTTTATAAATAAATTAATATTTGATAGCACACTTATGAATATGACAGTGATCAACAATGGATAATATTACACTAGCATACTTTTTTAATTACATATGAGTTGGTATAGAGAGGATAAAGTAGATGAGAATGCTTTTATGGGTTCAAGGAAATGCAATGATGGAAAAGAACGCAGCACTGAAATAAACTGAGATGGTTTCCACAAGAGATGATATGATCACTTTTTCTTTTGACAATTCACTCCCCCACTATGCAATATAAGGGGATGGAAGGAGAGCACACAATTTTCAGGAATACAATCAAATGCAATACCAATTCAGTTCCCCCCTAGCAAGCTCAGCGCAACAGGGATGATTTTAAAACACGGGCAAGAATACTTTAAATGGGATTTGCAAAGAAGTGAAAATATATTAAAAATGATTTTAATTCCCTATAGGAGATTCAAGGTAGGTGATAGCTACTTGAGATTGGTTCAGGTCAACACTATCAGTGATTCATGAGGGATTATCTGGTTGAAAACGGATTTCAGCAATGCAAAGCAAAAGCAGCTATTTATTTTACAAGTGGTGAAATGAGCTAGTTGCAATTCGCTGCACTTTTTCTGAATGCGTTGAGCGCGATTACGGAAAAACTATAAGGAATAGATAGTCGGTTCTAGGTTCGCTTTAAAATTAGCTTTAAAATGAAAGTTAAATTTAGTTCCTAGCACACGCGGTTCAAAAGATACGGACGATTTTGTGGAGGTAGATTCTCAAAATTAAAGTAAAACTCAGAATGACAAATGACACTTTCCCAGCTTTGAAATCACAGACTGAACACACGATTTCTATGATGCAGTTCTAAATAGGTGGAAATGGTTTGAATTAGACTATTTTAAACTAAGAGATTGGTTTTGCACAGTTCTGGCTGAGTGCTTGCACTATAAATTTGAAATAGGTCGTCGAGGTCTGGTCAGGTGGTTCTGAAGTCACAGCTATCTGGTCTGGGTCTGGCACTCGGTACTGCACCGCGGTCTGGTCTGGGTCTTCTGGAACTGCGGTTCTGGATACAGCTCTGCTTTCTGGGTCCGGAGATGGTTCTGGCACAGGGTTCTAGCCAGAATCAAACAGCTCGCCCGGCTGGTGAATAGTTTACAAAAGATTTTGAGGACTGCTGAAAAGGATTCATCTTGTGGATTAGCCCCTCTGCTCCAAGTTCTGGAGTCTGAATTATAAGTTCTGGTCTCTGGATCTGTCTGGATTTGAAGTCTGGAGTCTCCCGGCAAAGCGCTTAGCAAGAAATCAGTTTGAAGTGAGAAGTGAATGTCCCTACCTGGGTTTCAGTGGTCCTTTTTATGTCTTTTGAAAGTGGGTGGAAGGATGACTTTCTATGCCCAACCCTCTGAAGATCCTGATAGGTTAGCAGATTGTCTGTGCTCTCACTGGAGAATAGAGTTGTGAGTCATCCGGTGTCATTTTTATGGCATACAGAAAGAACACTCCCTTTGTCACTTTGCACACAAATCTATTTTTGATCCAAATGCGTATTTATCTATGTACAATTTTTCTAATATTATATGTCCAGTTGACATATTTTCTGTAGCACCAAACCATCCGATCCCTGTCTTTGTAAGATGTTGTGTCCACTTCAGACAGAATTATGCCTTTTTCATCCAGAACACAACCTCTAAACTTTTCCAGAATTTACACAAATGTGCGCAAGGAATATGGGCATCAGATGATGAAGTGTCAGATTTTTAACATACAGACACTTGGAGTAACACCCTATTTTCTGCTACTACTCCCCAGAACATACCACAGAGTCCTAACACCTCTTAAAATGTGCACAGAAAAATCACAGGAATAATGATATTATTTACATAATTTTAACACTTCCGTACTATGAATTATCCATCTTTTTAAAATTATGCTCTGGCCCAGATGGGTGTGGTTTAGGTTCCAAAGCACATGGGGGAATTTCTGTCTGTCCCCGCCTCCAGCTCAGGTGGCTCCAAGAGGCAGTGCCCCTCCCATTTCCTTCCAAGAGGAAGCCATTTACGACCCCTGATTTAGCATTTGCCTGAGCCAAGGAAAGTTCATTGTTCTGTTTTCCTGCAGCCCCAAGTACCCCTCCCCTAATTCAATCAGAGAGGTGTAATCTCCTTTTGGTGGGGGCAGGAGAAGACAGGCCAGGCTTGGGAATGCAGTTGCTGGGCAAGTTTCAACTCCTGCCGGGGTTAGTTGCCGGGCAGAATTCAATCTCTTCAAGCCAGGCTTCAGCTAAATGTCACTTTTGTTCCAGTTTTCTTCATTCAAATCAAACTTACAATTTTTACACATGCAGCTAGAACGCTGATTCTAAGTTCAAAACGATGACATTTAAACAGTTGCAACCTATGTGACACTCAAAAGTAAATCACTCATTTATTTTAAACATTTCGATTTTAGTGGCTTTAAGTCCAATTTCACTTAAGCTGCTGACATCCACAGCTCAGCCAGTTTTGTTATGAACATTGTTTTAGGCTCTTCATCTTTCCAGATTTTGTATACACACAAGACTACATTCTGCCAAATGTCTGCTGGTGTTAAGTGAGATTTCTGAATATCTTGCAATGTTTGAAATAGGCATTTTGAGCTTGCATTCAGAGAAACAAAGGTGATTTCAAAGCGCTTTTTTGAGAGAACAGACACTGCTGTTTTTCCTTTGGCACCACGTTTCACTCATGGCGCTTCTGGCCCCTCACGCTCGCACTGGTGGGTGGTAGGTCAGGCAACCATTTTGGTGTGCGCAAAACTGCGCGGTTTTCCTGGATTCTGGCACAAATGTGGGTTTTTCGGCCATCTTGGATTTTCTAAGCCCACGGCACCAAATGTTGTAGCATAATGATTCAAACGTGGGTCAAGACACCTGACAGTGCCCCCCAGGCACCTATAGAACATTGCTAAAATCAAGACTAATGCCTCGCCCCATTTACACAGAATCTGAGCATGGTTAGCAGCACTCGGTTCCTTTGTGGCAGGCTAGAATCTTAAGGATTTCATCTTTTCCAATTATTATTTTGTACATTTTGGGGCTCCGGCCCATGGTGCAACAACCCACCCAGCCTGGGCGGCTATTGCCCCTTTGGACCCCCATGCCAGTCCGCCTCTGGTCGCACTCTGTGATTGGTGTTGGGCTATTTGTCCTGCCTCCTCCTCACGCATTGTACATGTCCTTTTAAAGACTGGAAAGACTGGCATGGCCAGTGGCTCTGCAGGCTCAAAGGGCCAGTCTGCTATCATACAGCCTGGCGGCCCAGTCTCTATAGTCACCAGACTCCATGATGTCATCACTGGTTCGTATTGTTATGTCTCCTTGTCTTGAATCTTGCATCGCCCAGCAATAAGGGTTTTGAAAGAAGCCTATTGATGATGGTAGGGCTGGTTTAAGGATTAATGCCACCTTAGCCATGGTGCCATTTTGGAGCCCTCACTGTTAAAATATAGTCAGATTGGTTGTTGTTAGGGTAAATATAGCATAACCAGCTGCCCCGTCTCTCCGACACCGATGGCTGGGCCCTGGGCAAATGCCTAGCATTACCTAATCGTAGAACAGGCCCTGGCTGGTGGTGTCTGAGCTCATTGTGCAAAGTTCAAGGGCACTGTGTAAAGAAATATTCAAAGCTGCAACCTAGCAAGTCTCCCCATTTCCTGCTGATTTAATAGTAATTTCCAATCCATCGTTTTCATGGTCTTTGTTCAATTTTAATTTCAAATAAGCTTTATGTGGGGAATAAAATCCATAAAAACATACAAAAATAATCATACTATTTTGGAACAAATACCAACTAGGCTATGTCAGCCAACCCAGGGAACCACAGAATAAATAGATTTTATGTATTAAAATGCTCAAAAGCAAAAATAAACAATGCACGCTCCACCAATAGCCAGGAATTCGAAATATATATCTGAAAGAATGCATCTCGCTCATTAAATATAATCAGACCAGTGTTTCATCTGTGTGCCACCACAAATGCATAGTTGGCTTTAGAAAAATACAGCTTATTCGTAAAGGCATAACATCGAACATTCAGTTCATTGGGTTTTACAAGCCAGTCAATTTCATTCATATTTTCTCCATATTGCAATTATCTGTGAATTACAGTAAAAGCACTATTATCTGGCACCATTGGGGAAGCCAGTGGTGCCAGGTAACAAAATACCAGAAAGTCAAATGTTGTTATTCCAGATGGCCGAGACAGTATGCAGCACAAGCAAAAAGGATGGATAACCATGCTTTCGATGCTCTGCTCTCTTTACCGGCACTCTGTTTGTCCGGAATCTGTTATCCCCTCTCACATCTTTGTTATTCGACATTTCATTAGCAGCACCTGGTTCAGTGAATGATCTAGATAATAAAGCCTGGGATAGAAGAGTTTGGGCTGTACTCCCAGAGGTTATGCATTGTGGAGAGTTGCCATGATCCTCAGACCACGATGCCCCTCTTTGCAATTGCTTCTAATATGGTCCAGCAATGGTCATTTTCATGGCCCTGCGTTTTGCAGTAGTGCACATGAATTCTTCGTGCCCTTTGTTGGTGCCTCTTGGCCCACTGTTCTGGGGATCTGTGGAACTAATCTTATGCAGGAAAATGCATAGTTTCATTCTTTTGGTGCGGTTATTGGCATGCCACTCTCAACGGAGAACGACCCTTATTATTTCACGGGAACTCATTTTGATCAGGATCGTGCCCGGTTAAAAACATTTGGAAACTATGGTGCGACTCCACTGGCTAGTTTAGGGGTGTAGCGCTGTGGGGAGGCGGAGGTTCGGGCAATCTGCGTGACAATATCTGCATCTTTTTTCTTGCATTAGGGTAAAGGGGTTCCAGGGCACAGGGGTATTCGTTATCATATGATGGTGATCCCAATACCCTGGCCCCCAGCATTACACTTCAGTCATTTAGAAAGCAGCTTCAGCAACACCAAGATGGCGTCGTTTTCAGTTTCATTCCTCGCACGCGGCAGCTTTCACTGAAGGCCTAACGACTTCTTTGTTTATTTGTGCTGCAGAGTCATACTGATGTAATGAAGTGAAGATCATTAGAGGTCTTTGCTTTAACTTCATTTAACTACCTCATCCCCCAATCCTATATAATGTAGTTCCCCTTTCAAGACACCACATGATATGTATGCTAATCAGATTGCACTTGATATCAACTTTAACGGTAAGTGGCGCACGTTTGGACATTAATATAAGAAAAAGATTCTGTCGACTACGTAGATCTATCACTACACCCGATGATGTGTGCCGCCTACTTACCACTGGTGACGAATGAACGTTTTGGGTGATGTTGTGAATGGAATATATACTTTAAAAACAACTAATTTCTGGCATCTTTGCCTATCAGATAAACAAAGATCATTAAGGTTGGCAATGATAAATGTATGGATTTTAATTGAGCGTAGATTGGAGGGGAAGGTATAAGAGGTTTTCGTAGTACTGAGCCTAACTTTCGTTTTACGATCCTTATTTTTTTTGCAGAGGTCCTGACAAAGTGGCCCAAGCCGAATCTATCCACAATCCTAGAAACTGTATCTGCTGAGATGATTTTACGTATCAATGTAATCACCTCGGGGAAAAAAATCCTGAGGGCGAAAAAGTAAATTTTTTAAAAGGCATGTTTGCCACATGTTTGGCAGCATCCCACACAACCCCCCCACATTTTGTATTACCCTCCGCTCCCCCATATATATGTAGCGAAATGCAGCATTTTCCATTCAGCACTTTCGTCCTCTTAATGTTTACGTTCAGTATTTTCGTACCATACCCATTTTTACTTCTGATTTGTCTCCATTTACAACAAAGCCCATTCCCTGAAGAAGATTCAGGGTTGCAGTCAAGTGTCTCAGTACCAAATCCCTGGCAGGTGACAGGATCAAAATAGTGTTTAGATAAACAATCACAAGGATCCCCTGACTCTGCAGTGCTGCCACCACTGGTCTCATCGGTTTCGTGAAGCACCACAGAGCCGAGGTGAGGCCAAATGGTAGGCCGGTGAGCTGAAACACCATCAGTCCCCAAGCAAACTGAAGGCATCGACGATGCAGAGGTTACATTGGAATCAAAAGTTAAGCAATCTTGAGGTCCAAGCGCACTATCCAATCGCAGGGCCTTCTTACTTCCTAAAGAAGTCACATTACGAGTTTGGCGGTCCGGTAATAACGGTGCTGGTAAGGCAATACCGGCATCCATTACCGGGCTGTAGTATTACGACCCTGGACGCCGGTCCAACCGGCATCGACAAGAACCCGCTGTGGTCGTGCACCACCGTACCGACATGCGCGCATGCACGCGGTTGCTGTGCCCGTAATACCGGCATGCCGCAAGGAGGACATCACAAGTCGCACGGACATGCACATACCGGCATCCAGGTGCCGGCAAGAAGGGCTACCATGATGCCATCAATACCGGCATCGCAGATCACCCATTAATAGGAAACTGTTGTGCACCCAACTGCCACAGGTGCACACAAGCAGCACAGGTGGAGGCAATGGAGCCAGGCCCTGCACAAAAGGAGCACACCCACACACCACACCCCTTCCAAGACCAAAATGATACCACTTGCACTCACCATACTGGAGCTGGAGGACATGCCTGCACTGCTACTCCTTGAGCAGGCAGTACAACAGGCAACACAGAGGAGACCCAGGAGGAGAAGCAGGCTGAGACTGGGCCAGCAAATCCCACCAGTGCAGGCAGTTGTACCCCACAGGCATCCACCAATTCCACATATAAGGGTCAATCCTTTCAACTTAACCCCAGCACCGATCCACACCCTGTACCGCCTGGACAGGGACACCATCACCACCAAAGTGGAATTAATATGTGAGGACTTGATCAGCCTGATTAACATGCACACTGCCATCCACCCTCTGCTGAAGGTGGCATCTGTGCTCCGCTTCCTGGCCACAGGCACCTACCAGCACACAGTGGGGTAGCTGCATGGCATCTCGCAACCATGTTTCTCTGGTGTGCTAAACTAAGTGCTGGATGCACTCCTAAAGCACGCAAGGGCCTATATATCCCTACCACGGACACCACAGGAGTCGAATGACACCAAAATACCATTCCATGCACTTGCAGGCATGCCCAATGTAATTGGTGCCCTCGACTGCACCCACGTGGAGTTGGTAGTCCCACATGTCGTGGAGGTGGTGTACCGCAATCGGAAGCTATCCCACTCCATCAATGCACAGATGGTGTGTGATGCCAGCAAGATAACACATTGCTGTGGCAGATATCCAGGATCCACGCATGATGCTATGGTGCTGCGGAACTCCTCACTACCACGCTATATGGAAGGGCTACATGGAAGGAGATGTCGTACGACGTGGCTGGCTGCTGGGTGAGTCTGCCCTCTGGGCCATGGGAGAGTGTTGTGGGGGGCATGCATACGCAAGGAGACTGCCCTCTGGGCCATGGGAGAGTGTGGGGGGAGGGGGGTTACGCTCACTTAATATCCCCGGGGGCGTCTGGAAGGCTCTGAGATCTGGAACCCTGGATGCATAGTTTCCCAGTGCTGAATAATGAATCTGCAATTACAGAAGGGAGGATTTGTGATAACTGTCTCTAATGGGTGAATATCCCACCTCCCTCTGACCGATTCCCTTCCCACTGGGCTCTTTTTTCACCTTAGTTATTTGTAGGGTGAGCTATCCGTCTTGCTTGTGCAGGGGCGCTTGACGTTTGTTGGTGAGCTGCCCGAGTTGCTTCACTGGTGCAGTACGCCTTCCTTGGGCCCAGGCCTGCTGTGACCCCGAATCTGCTGGTGGGCAGGTAGGTTTGTTAATTGTAAGTCTTTGTTCTGTTTATGGTCGGAATTTGTTAATGTATCTCCTTCTTTTCAGGTGCGAAGGTCTTGATGATGGCGTGCCGGATGGAGAGGCACGTTTCTAGGTAATAGAAAGCGTGAAGCGCAGCGCCTTTATTGTCTTTTAAAGCTAACCTGTGCTTTCTTCTTCTTCTACTCACAGGCTGCTGTGGTGCTCCGGATGTAAGCGTGGCGTAGCGCAATGGAATTCAGGTAAGACTTTGGAATTCGATGTTTTGGAAGCGTGCGTTCTAATATTGTTTTTCCCTTTCTCGTTATTGCAGGTCGCAATGTTCGAACAGCAGCTGTGTTAGCGGTTCACCGGAAGTCCTTAAGCTAGTACTCACAGGTGAGTGATGTTTCTTCTTCTCTCGGTTTCCACAGATTGCAGCCCAGTTGAGATGCTGAGTGCTGGATGGTGTTTTCTCCAGTAAAACAGAATAATCTTGTTCTTGTTCTTGGAGGATTACAGGAAGATGCTGAAGACCAGGAGCTGGACACGGTGAGCGTCACGCTGCTGGTTGCAGAATAACACGAAGCGCGTTCTGCAGTTAGGGTGTGGTTTATAAAGCCCAGGTAAAGTAGTAGCAGAGAAAGTAGTTCCAGGCCTGCCACACCCAAAACACTAGACCGCATGGCTTGGTTCTTAGAACTAGACTGTGTGGGTGCTTACATGTTGGATTTAAAGGCCCATGTACATGAATGGGACCTAGTTTGAACAGCCCTTCCTTCCTACATATGAGCCTGGTGCCAAAGGCGCCAGGATTGGCTCCAGGAGCCCTTTTGCAGTGGTTTTAAGGCCCTCAGGGGTCTGGTGGGAGCCTGCTTGTAGCACAACTTGTGCCCCCTCACAGTGGCCAAGACAGGGGGCATGCATACACAAGGAGACTGCCCTCAAGCCATGGGAGAGTGATGGGAGGGGCATACATACGGAAAGAGACTACCCTCTGGGCCATGGGAGAGTGTTGGGGGGCGTACATGCATACGCAATGAGACTGCCCTGTGGCCCATATGCATCATAGTGTGAACAAACAATATCATGTAGTACAGCAGCCTAATGCATCAAACATTGCCCAACATGCAACTGGAGTCACCCCCTGCCACACAGCCCTCACATGTGTCTACATCATGGACCTTGTCAATCCATATGGGTGGCTGGTGGTTCCAATGTCAAGGCCCCTAAGTCATGTACGTCACCCAAGGCCAGTACAGGGCAGATAGTTGTGCAGATGTGAAGTCAATAGCTGCCATCAGTTGAATACTGCATGTGAACCTGACCGATGTACAGGCCGAGCACATATGGAAAGTGAGCACTATCCTTAAACATACCTTCTTCTGCTCCCATCAGGTGATGCTGGCTATCCACTGAAGGCGTGGATCCTCACCCCTGTCAGGAATCTGCAGAGCAGCCATGAAGAAGACTTCAATCATGCCCATATACGCACGCGTGTGGTCATTGAGCAGACCTTTGGCCTGTTGAAGGCACGGTTTAGCTGCCTCAGCAGGTCAGGTGGCGCCCTCATTTACGAGCCTGAGAAGGTGGGCAAGATCATCATGGTATGTGCCATGCTGCACAATATGTGCATCCGGCGGAACGTACCCCTGCCACCTGACATGGACCAGCCACCACCAGGTGAAGTTGAAGGAGAGGAAGTAGATGATGTTGGACATCGGCCAGGACGTGATACACTTGAGGAACGTGCTGTGCGCCAATCGGTTATAGACCACACTTTCTGATTGAATGGGATGCAGAAGGTGCCATGTATGTGGGACTCTGGGCACTGGGTGTGGGGGTATATGGGCACAGTGCACTGTAAAGAAATAGATTGAAAAACAACAAAGAAGCAATGTCCACTCGTGAGGTATTTTACTCAACGGGTGTATTTAAGTGATGGTTTGTACAATGAGAATGAACCCTCCACCTCCCCTCTCCCCTCCTCCCCCCAACACCCACACACACACACCCCACACACCCCAACCCCCCCTTGACCCCCCTCCACCCTCCAGCCACCCCCAACACCCCCAACACCCCCACACACCCTCCACCCTGCCTCCACCCTCCCCCCTTCGACTCCCCCCAACACCCCTCACACACCCTCACCCCCCTCCAGCCACCTCCATCCTGCCCCCTCCCCCCAACACCCCAAAACATCAATGGCACAACATGTGTCTGGATGCGGTGAAACTCAACATGTGCAGGGTACCCCTGCTACTGTGCACCCCCCTTCGAAGGAGGGGTTTGCATCTCTGAGCGCCGCGCGCTGGGCAGGGACTTGCGCACAGGGCTGGTCTGAGTGGAACTTGCTGTCGTGGTAGATGCAGATGATGTTGACGGTTGTGTCCCCGAAGCCGCTGTTTGCCGCTGCTCCATACTGTTTGCAATCCTGGTGAGGATCTGGCCCACAGCAGCGAATCCATCGTGGACACGCTTAGTGTTCCGGTTGATGGCCTTGATAACAGCTGCAGTGGTGTCACGCATTGTACTGCGTGTTGCGTCGCCTTCTGCAAGGTACTGTTTCACATATCCATGCATCTCCTCCTGCTGGCCCTCCATCCTGGACAGACGTCCTTCGAGGTCCTGTATTGTGGTGGTGGAGGTGGATGGTAGGTTTGGTAGTGTGTGTCTGCAGCCAATATGGGGCTGTGCAATGTTGGAGACCACTCTCCATGGCTGCCCCGTCCTACAGACTTCTTGTGAGGGGTGCCCTGTGGGGTGACCTGGGGGGTTGGGGTTCGACCAACATCCTCTGAGTGGAAGACTCCTGCATTAGTATCGTCGTCATGGACCCCTTTCTTGTCGCCACTATGCAGTGCCGATGCAGCCATCACCCCTCTCGACTAGGACTGTGAGCCCTCATGGTCCATTTCTGCATATGTGGCCTCATCCTGTGTGGGTTGTGTCTCCAGGGGTGCAGGGGCAGGTGTCTGCTGGTCCTGTGTAGGAGGCTGCGTGGCTGGTTGGGCACTGGTTGCTGATTTGCGTGGCACTTGAACCATCCTTGATGCCCTCGACGTGGATGGCCTGGTGCCATCACCTTGGCCCCTGGGCGTTTTGGCTGGTGTGGTGGCTTGTGCAGTTACATCACCTTCTTCGGTGTCTGCATCCGTACCTGTGGGGGACAGAGAGAGGCAGGGCATCAGTGATGGTGGTGCTTGCATCATCCATGCATTGGTCTTTGTGCAGTCGGCACCATGTGATTAGCTGCATGCCTGTTTTTGCGGCGGGCTGGGTACGTGCAAGTTTTGGGGGGGAGTATTGCCATCCCTTAGGTGTTCACATGTTCACCATGGTGTCTGCTGTGGGGCCTATGGGTGTGTTGTGTCTTGCGTGCTGTGTGACACGTGCAGTTCATCTGTGTGTCGGGTGTGTATTTGTGTATGGGAGTGGCATGCAGCATGCATTTGGATGTGGCAGTGGTGGGGCCAGCATCTGGACAGGGATATGTGTATTTGTGTATGATGGGCCATGTCTTGGCTCGCATCACTGTCACATTTGTTGGTCAACTGTGATCATTGGTTGTCAGGTGTTTGTAGGGACACTCACCTTCATCTGCCGATAATGGCACTCCAAACTCCGCTCCACCGACTCCTTCGATGGACTCGACATCTATCAATGTGCTGCATGTTTCCTCCCACCATGCCAATTTAATAGGTGAGTGGGCACTGCCACCTGTTGCCAGCCCCTGGCTCCGATTGGCCGACAGGATATTCCTCACTCTGAGCCTCAGGTCCTCCCAGCGGTTTTTGCAGTCTTGCACTGTGCGTGCGGTGGTGGCAACTGCACTAACTTTCCTTGCCACTTCCTCCCAGATCTCCTTCTTCCTGAGCTGTGCTGGACACCTGAGGTAAGCACAGAAGACCATGTCCGCATTCTCTACAAGGGTATCTGCTAGCATGTTCAGCTCCTTGTCCTTAAATCTTGGTTTCCGCAGGCAGGCAGTAGGCAGTACCTTTCTGGGTTGCCTTTGACATTTTCTCCAGGGTGTGTTTGGAGTTTAGCCTGAGAACGTCCAGTCTGTGGAGGATGGCAATGGATTGTGTTTTGAAAGATGGCCGCCGGTGCATTTCCCGTTCCGGCGCAATGACGTTACTTCCGGGTTCGTAATAACAGACCCGTTTATACCACCATGTTAATATCGGTACTGCTATTTGGGGGTTGTCGATGGCGGAGGTCTTATGTGCGCATTTCATGATGCTGCAATCTGGGGGTTTGAGGGTCGATACCAGCATGCCGGTAATGCCCTTACTGGCATGCAGGTAGGCGCGTGCTCACACACTCGTGATCAGCCGCTGTTTGCAGGATCGAGGCTACACAGACATGTTGTTACCGGCATGCCGGCAATGGCCGTTTTTTAACGCAAATCTTGTAATGAGGCCCATAGTCTACATCTTGAAATGTGTGTATATTAGGAATTTGTTCAATTCCCTTAGATCCATCACTGGCCGTAAACTTTTGTCCTTTCTCTGTACCAGAAACCGGTTGCTTAAGAACTTTGATGACAAAAAATGAGTCCTTTCTATGACTCCCTTACCTTCTGACATATAATCTTTGCCCCCAGGTGGAAGAACCAAATCTTTCTGGGAAATCTGTCTTGAATACCAGAAACCTTGCACAATCTGCATCACCCAAGGGTCTCGTGTCATCTGTAACCAGTTTCAGCGGCCGCCAAACTTTACGGGACAATTGAATTACATAATACCCACCTTGAAATCTTCCTGCATTAAGTCTTCACCAAGGGAAAACTGGCCCTGAAACTGTGCCCCTTTGAAGAAAAAAAGGGTGAAGGTTGCTGGTCTGTGCCTGCCATTTGTCCTCTTCCATGAAAATGGCCGGCAGAGGCCTTGAATTGTCTTGTTGGGCCAGGGAGAAATCCCTCTCTCTACTGGCCATGGGTAAAACCCTTGTAGGATAAAAAGTATAGTCTGAGCCTTATTAAGTGAGGAAACGGTGGACATATATTTGACGATGTCTTTCATATACTGGTCCACAAATAAAAGACCCCCTGTTTTACGAGGATGTGCATCCACCATAGCTCCCAATTTAGGCTAATCTTTAGGAGAAACCCCTTGCGTCTTTTTGTTTATAATGGCTGAATTACTATTACCTAAAAAGCATATTCACCTCTGGGCCCTGTTACTTGGGGTCACAGGATCCACTAAAATATCTTCTTGTTTGGCGATTTCCACCATATTCAATATCCTCACTAGAGGGTCCAATGCGTCCAGAAGATTATCTTGGCAAGAGAACAAAGCATGGTCCATACCCTTTCTGTGATCCCTACCAAACCTGTTCAAGACCATATTGATCCTGGGGTCTACAGCAGTGGCAAAAGCGTATCTGTATGGAAGAGTAGGCCTAGGGCAGTCAGATTGCATGCAGACTCTAGCATTGTTTTCTGATCTGGATTGAATGTGCTTATGTAAATAATCAGAAACATGAGAGGGGGGACCATTCAGAGAAATTAGGGTGAACGATGGATGAGGGCTCAAACATAAGATTACCTTCTGGAACCTGTATACTGCTAGGGTCAGGTAAATCTGGACCTGAACGATTGATAAATATTCCAGAATCTCCCAGAGTGCTCAAATTATCATTAGTACCATCATAAGGGCCATCTATTGTTTGTGTTATAGGCTTTGCTTGCATCCACGCTAAGGGGGGAATGTTGTGAATTCACTATTAGCCAGAGTGATGAGAGGGATCCACAGCTAGGAGAGGTAGAAGAAGAAGGAGGTTGAGGAAGGAAGCTGTGGATACGGTGTACCAGAATACATTACACTCAATATCAAGGCATTCTGTGGCTGATGATTCAAACCACAGCAATGGCGATGAGCTCAACCTTCGTCTAAGGACTTCCACGTATCACAGGAGCTGGAGCCAACCCAGCAAAGAATTGTTGGGGACTACAATACTGTGCCACAACACAATTGCGCTATAAATAAACTGTTACACACTGGACAAAGTTACAGCCACAGAGCAAATATAGCTATTAAAGAGAATTAATAAAGAAAATGAGCATAAAGATCCACCCCCAAAATTCTCCAGTACCAAGAAAAACCTCCCCTACCATGGCAGAGCTGTAAAGCAGAATTTGATATGTACTTGGAGGCCATTGATGGGGCTAAATTGTCTGCAGGTAGAAGGAAAGTGCTCTTTATGCATTCTGGGTTCAGAGGGGCAGTAAGTTTGTAGGCATCTCCCACTAATACTTGAAGATCAAGATTGCAAAGTTAGAAAGTTTATGAAGAAGTTGTTGCCAGAATGGGAAAACAGTATAAAAACAGGGACAGTGTCATACTAGAGAGGAACAACTTCCAGGGGAATCTATCAATGAGTAGGTGGCCACCCCTTATAGCAACTGCTGCACAATGCAATTGTGGACATTTTTTATGGTTCAAACCACCACTTGCCAAATTGGTGAAAGAGTCTGGGAGGAGTTGGAACCATGATTGTAAGAAGTGATCTGCATGATCTGCATTGCTAAAATCATAGAGCGGTACTCAAATGCTTGTAAAAAATTAGCACAGGACAACACGGAAGTAAAGGCTCAAGTGTGCGCTGTGGAGTCTCAAGAAAGCGCACATCTCAAATTGAAATGTTTTCCATTGTGGTGCAAGTGACCACGTGGGCTCATCTAAGGCCTTTGGTAGGAAGTGACATGTCTGTGGCAAAATCGGACACTTTGCCAAGGTGTGCAGGAATAGATACAGCAAAAATAACAATAAGGGAACTCCACAGGTGGCAGCCATAAGCGCCATAAATGATGATGAATCCCCTGATGAAGAGAAGACAGAGCAAGTTGATGTGGGTCTATTAAAGCAATGAAGAAATATATTGTTATTATGGGATCCTGATGAAGACACTACCGACCTAGCTCAAATTGAAAGACCTACATGCTGTACAGCTGCAGTTGAGAAGGAACTGATGATGATTTCAGGTTCTTTGCATATATTAATGCCCAGGAATATGTTTGAGGGTGAACTTGAATCCAAAGTGAGTGCACTTAATCCGTGACCACAGCTCTGAAAGCGTACTTAGGACATCCCATTGGATCTCAGGTATTGTTTGTTAGCAAAATGAAATTTAAATACAGAGGAATAGTTGGAAATGTCAATGTAGTGTATGATGGACCACCCGTTCTCAGCTGGAGGCATCAGGTAGAATTTGGTATTGCGTTGAAGCGGGAGCAAACGTACACGTGTTAGCGATAAGTGATAGTGACAAGGCACAACAGCTAATGGAGATGTTTCCCGAAGTATTCTCAGACAAAGTCGGCACTTTCAAGGGATGTCAACATGAAATTAGACTGAAGCAGGGAGTTGCACCGATCAGGAACAAAGTAAGAAGAGTACCTATCTGTTTGATGGATCCTTTGGAGGTATTGCTGCTACTTCATCTGACAATATTCAATTCTATATTTGCTCACTCGATGTGCGTGTTTGAATTTGTCTGGTCTATCCTTGAATGCTGCATCCATAGGTAAACTGCAATGTTTACACTTGCTAAAATGTCCCCCCGCCGCAAATCTTGTATCTCCAAGGCAATGATTGTGCCCCTGCCACCTGATTAGCCAGCCTCACTCCATTTAGCCTATCCGGGGGGCTACTGGTAGGTGGAAGCCAGCCCACAACAAAGGCACGCAAATAAGGCTCCTGACTGAGCCTGACTGAGCCGGTCGAGCGGAGAGCGTTACCACGTGAGTACCGTTCTGTGCAGTATACCTATGCCTTCCCTGCTGTACCGCCTGTACTCTCACCCGATTTGGTAACCCATCCTACTATCCCCCCCATCAATGGAGCTTTAATAAATTGTGATCCAATGCCGCAACGCCCACTGCAACCGACCTAACATCTACCCCCGATACTTCGCTCAGCCGACTCACGCAAACTGTCTCCGAACCTTGTGTTATGACTTGATGGTCGTGAAGATTATGTGGCCTCTGTCCACAAGTTCCGCTCAGAAAGATACAAATAACTTCCTGAGCAATCCTTGAGGCCACAGGTTTTTTGAGTGCCGAAGAACGCCAGGAACCAGGAACACCGGTGACCACTCGACCGCTGTAAAGCAAGCAATGGGTCAGTACAATGGCAAACAGTATACTGAATAACGAGGTAACAAATATCAAGGGGCTTACCAAGGGTCTGAGGACATGAAGAACAAAGATGAAAATGGAGGTGTTCCATGGGGCTGCAGAGTGTATGTAGCAAGCAGCAGTGGATAGGCGTAGATTGTTGTAGAAATAGGCACTGCAAGACCTGTATGGAAAGGGTACTCCAGCAGGTAACAGAAGAGGAAATCCAAAAACAGTCCGTTAAGAGTTCCAAGGTCAAAGGCCAGCCAAGTTCGTCATAACCGGGGATAATCCAAAGGAGTTCAAAAATACAGTTCAAAGGTCCTGAAACAGCAAAGCAAAACAATATCCAAGGGCTTGACAGAGGAATCCAAGAAGAACAGTCCGTAGTCCAGGTTCAAGATGTGGAGACAGGAAGACGCCGAACAGTGCCTGATTGGGTCAGCTGTGAAGCACTGAATGAGCGTTCCCTCTCCGGTTTTAAAGGGGCCTATGAATGTCACATGACCCATCACGTGACTGATGATGTAGCATGTTTCCTTGTCACATGACCCAAGTTTTCAAAACGCTGCCGGGTCTTCCTGAGGGCGGGACGAAGCAAAGGAAAAAGCCGGCGTCTCCGTCGACTGTCTCCAAGACGCCTGGGCAACTGCCCATGTTGCAATGGGTGGATATGACCATAGCGCGTTAGATGTCCTTGTGTGCGCCGCTGCCGTGTTGCTTGAGGGAGTGAGGACATGAGGTCAGAAGAGGAAGACAGATGGAGGGCTTGGTGACTGCACGGGTGTTCGTGTGCGTAAGGTGACCAGTGGATGGTGTAGCACCTTGTCAAACTGTACCCGGAATGGTTTGACATCCATGGGCACTCGCCGCACGCCCTTGCACACAGAACTCTCCTTGTTCCTCTTAATCTTTTGGACACCATCACGTGTGTTAACATTAACCTGTACATGATGACCGCAACACATTCATTATGTGCCATAGTGATTTAACAACGAAATCTGATCACGATTAAGATACTCTGTTAGCATGTCCTGTTAACTGATATAAGTCGCATCTGTGCATTTGATCATGTCGCATACCGATAGTGCTACTGTTATTGTTAGTGTTAGTTAGCTAGCCCAACCTTTAACTTCAGGTCTATGTGACAGTGCCTATGCTCTGTAACACATTTTTTTAACAAGCCGCACAGCGTTATTGTTATCTTGCGCTTATGACACATTGGGCCTCATTACCAGGTGGGCGGTAAGGCATTACAGCCCTACTACGAGTTTCCTTTGCGGGTCCTTCCTTAAATGGATGCCGGGGTCAATAACGGTACTGCTGCCTTCCCCCGCCCATTGAGCCCTATGGGGAATTACCGGTCCAGCCGACCTCGGAATGGACCGGTAATTGCTCCATCCACCGGATCGTAGTCGGAACGATTTTGGAGGCAGCCATAGCGCTAATAGCGCCATGGCTACCTCCAACCTCGTAATGAGGCCCATTGTCCTACATAGACCTATTCACATTGTGTTGCCTATACCCGTTTTACAACGGTTCACTAGCCTGCATCTACTTGCCCCTGCATCCCTAGCTAAGCTGTACCTTATCGCATCTACTTCGTTCTGTACGCCTTGCACATTGTCAACTGGCATTATCTACCTCAGCTATATCTGTCTAACTGTTTGGGGACAGTTTTACAGCTTGTACCTATACTTGTATTACTCCTTTAAGTAGACAAACTTGCTTTAATTTACCTTTGTACCTGCATTGCTCCTGTGAAGTGCACAAACTGTTTGTTTTAGCTTGTACCCGTATTGCTCCTTGCAAGCTGCTAGTAATATCCAAATTATATTTAACTTAGTTAAATTGTATTGTGCTATTTTTATACTACATCATCTAGGAGTATTGCCCCTTAACTTATACTATTCTATTGATAACGCCAATTGGTCCCCAGCAGGCCTAGGTAAGCTGTCTTTGCTCCCATTAGTCATGTACACCTCCCCGACAACCAGTTCACCTGACCATGGTATCTTCAGGACCTTACTGACTTTAGCATTAATAACCACCCTTGCACTTTACTTACCCAACATGCTGTCACAGAACACAATCTCTGCTACTAGGATGTCACCCGTAAACAAACTTAGGATCACGCTCTCTATGAGCCTAGCATTATCTCAGGCATAGCTAATCAAACCCACAACATTCTTGCCACCATGCCTACCAGACTCTACCAACACCATGTTGCACAACACGCCTACCGCCTATCACCACTGCCCAATCTCCCCCTCCCACTGGATCCAGCTGTATGCCACTAGACCTACTCCCAATCAACCTTGCCCCACCAGCGTTAGAAACTCTAGGCTCCGCTCCAGACTTAACACTGCCACCACATTACCCACTAACTACACAGACAACTTACACCACTAGACAGACCTCAATAAGAAAATCAAACTAAAACCAAAGTCAATCACAACTCCAACACTGTAAGCCCTCTTTCTACCTCGCCAATGCCTAGCCAACCTGACCGACCGCACATCAAAGGAGCACTGGTAAATGCAAGATCTATAACTGCCCATGCCCTAGACATTGCCAATCTTATTAGCGTTAACCAATTAAACTTCCTGGCCGTAAAAGAAACTTGGTTACATGCCGCGTCAGGCCCATCTTTGTCACTAGCACTACCTGTCAATTACACCATAATAAGGTTAGATAGAGAATCCTCCCGAGGTGGGGTCTTATCCTTTATTGCCAGTACCACTCTGGCCTCAGAATCTGCCCACAAACTCACTTCCCTTCTGGTGAACTCCTCACCGTCAAACTGCCACTTTCACCTTCACGAACCATAACACCACACCTCATCTATCGGCCCCCTATCCCTATCACATCCTTTGTGGAAGACACCACCTCCCTTTTCTCTTCCAACACGAAGCCTAACTCACAGATCATCATAAAAGGAGATTTCAATTTATGTCTCTATGACATCAATGATAATAATGCCATAACTTTGGCTAACACCATCATAGAACTTGGCTTCACACACAGCATCATCATCCCCACACACAGTAAAGGAAGGGTATTAGACTGGCTTGCTGACTTTAACTGTGATACTAAAATCATTTCCAATGAACAATGTGCCTGGACTGACCATCATGTAAACTCCTTCACCCTTCCGGTCAAACCTCAAGCCATTATCAACCCCACAGCCCCACCTCCTTCTCTGACAAGAAATAAGTGCAAAATAACTGTTGAGAGTCTACTACCACTAATTCAACCTATCACCAACTTCACTCTCTCCAGCAGTGACGCTACAGCATTGGTTGCTCTCCATAGCAATACCATCAATACAGCTATCGACAGGGGGGCGCTGCTGGGCAGCCTGGAAAATGGCCGCCTAACCACTGGGCTCCGTGCGTTGCCGACTCTAATCTGCTAGCATTGGCAGCTGCTTTACTTATCTCATTACCAAATCCATGCTTGGGTGCAGCACATGTCCTGAGGGTTCTTCTCCCCAAACCCCGAAGAAAATCGGAGCTCTGGTACCCAAGTACGAGTGATTGTCCTTTCGACCGTGTGTGCAGCCTCGTTGGTGGCCAGTTCTGGCCGGGAGGTGGGAGACGCAGGACTCCAAGCCATCTGCCCCGGCATTGTGGCCGCTCTGTATCTGCTGCCTGTGACGACCCCCCGCTCCAGGGGACGTCTATTGCCTACCCTACCTTGCCTATTATCTCTTGATGACAGCTGTTGGCGCCGTCCCTGCTGCACCCAGAGGGCTGAAACCACGACTGTACTGACTGCCCTGGCCTGCCTGCCGCTGCAGTGGGTGGCCCCTGCCGTACCCAGTGTGGATGAGCCTCATCAAGCTGTGGCCCTAATTCCCCGCTGCACTGCTGCACTGTCAATCACTGCGCTCCGGACCAGTTGGCGTGGTACGCTGCAATGCCGGGCCCAGAGCTCTCCGAGGCCTCCGTGGCTCCTGGTGACCCTGCCTGGGCCGTGGCTGTTGCCCCCTCTACAGCATCCACAACTGGTTCCAGCGTGGCGAGAACCGCTGTGGCCACCCGCTTGGGCCGCGGGGACAGGTCGGATTACCAACGCCACAGGTGAGGAGCTGGGGGTAGCCACGTGCAGCAATACTGGGTGCCTGCTAACGCAATTGCCAGGCCCTGCTTTCCGTCTCTGTGTGGCTTCTGGCTCCCCTCGCTCCTCCTGCCACATTATAACGCAGCTGCTTTGGTCCCCTAATGGCTTCACACTTCACTCTTGACCCCTGCAGGTCCTGCATGACTGTCCCCCCCCTCCACTGTAGCTACATACAGAATGCCTGCATGACTATGCGGCTGACACTGGTGATCCGTTTCTTAGACCAGCCCTTGGGCCCTGCACCCTTGCAGTCCATACCGAGCCTACTCACCAGCTGGGCCTGACCATTCATGCCCACACAGATCCACAGAATTCACTGAGGACTGCTCCTCATTCCTCAATAAGTGTTGTCAGAGACTCGCCCACTACAAATGTGATTATCACGAACAGCCTGTGCCGACGGTCCTTGCCCATAAGTGGTATTTGGCATCACCGCTTTGTTCCTTCATCAGCATCGCTCCCACCTTTATCCACTTTTGGTTCAGTGACTGTTCAGACCATACTCTCACACTTGTACACCTGCCTACAAATGGGTTGGCGGCCCTGGCGGATGTGTGTCGTCATCTAGCTGGGTTTTCATCCCCATCCCTTGCCCTTCGCTGGGGTGGTTGGATACTGACTATCCTCTAACCTGCCTGTTGTGCTACAGCTACAGCCAGACACCATCCAGCTGCTTTAACCACACCCCTGGCCGCATAGCTACGCTGCACAGGCCCTCAGCACTCTGTTGTGTCCTTGCCAGGGCCCCCGGGCAGGAACATAATCTGCTGCTGTGTGGAACTCCCCGGTTGTGACCGGCCGCATTGGCACCATCTCCTCGTTACTTGCAACCACTGGCCAGGTACGGAACTTTCTTTGCTCTTCGGTCACATCTACAACATCTTCATGGTACATCTATTTGCCTATCCTACCTCCGCTGTCCTACCACGCACCATATTTCATCCTCCTCAAGTGCATGGAGGTGTGCTAGATTGATCGGGGGCAGGGTGTGGGGGGTGAGACAGCACATATATATATTCCGTTCCCACCTTTGGTATGCAGCTGGGGTTGACCACTACACCGCTGTTTTACTTCTACGGTGCTCCCATCCACCTGAGTTGAGATCTGCCTACTGGGACATGCCGCTGTACGTCTCCCACACCTTGAAACTGCCCCACCGGCCATCCAACAGCTGACAAGTCGACTCTCCTGGGGTCCCCCACCTTGCTCTGTTCCAACCCGGGCTCACGGCATCAACTGTGACAACTGCTGCACATCACCTGGCCTAACTTGAGTTGCACGTTCTTTTACCACGCTTGGACTCCTTATACTCGAACTTGTCCGCTTTGCCGCTGTACTGAGATGTCAGGCAAATCCCGTGAAGCCAACAAGGTGGGCGCCATGGATAAGCTTGCCAAAGTGGCGGCCAGACCTGAGTTGGGTCATTCATCCGCTGGCCAAGAAGAACCTGCCTTGCCCCCAGATATGCCGGCCCCGGATCTTGCTGCAATGATGGAGTCCATGGCTAAGAACTTCACCTCCTTCCACGAAAAGCTGGATGATATCAACGCTAACGTTTCATCACTAAAGTCTCAACTTGACCAGGCTGGGACTAGGATTACCAAAGCTGAGTCTAGAATTGGGGCTAACGAAGATGGTCTGCATGTCCTTCAGGATACCGTTGCTTCCCTTACCTGTGATATGAAGTTCGTGAAAGCCAAGTGTGATGACTTGAAATCCAGATCACGCAGGAACAATATACGGATCATAGGGGTTCCGGAGAACGCACTTAAAGGCTGCATGGAGTTGGCAGTTGAGAACCTGCTCAAAGATCTACTCGGTCACCCCGAACTGTCCCCCTTTTTTACGGTCGAGCGTGCCCACCGCGCTTTATGTCCTCACTCCAAGCCCGGAGACTTCCCCAGACCCATCATTGCTAAAATTCTGAGTTACAGAGACAGGGATCTTGTACTCCATCTGTCACGAGATAAAGGTAAACTACGTCTTGGCTCCCAGAAAATCCGAATCTTCCCTGACTTCTCCGTGGGGGGGCAGCAGGAGCAATGCCAGTTCCTCGGTGTAAAAAAGATGTTGAGGGAGCGCAACATCCCCTACGCAATCCTGTTTCCAGCATGCCTCAAGTTCACCTTTAGGGAAAAGTTGTACTTCTTCACGGTCCCTGATGAGGCGGTGAAGTTTATAGAGGCACAGATACTGCTCAATAATCCAGCCGAGGACCTCATGGATAATGACTGATCATAAGCCGATTGCCTCTATTCCATCCAGGTTTCCGGTAACAAATATCCCTTAATGCCTGGGTGGATGGTGGTGTTGATTTGTTGCCCTCTATGTTATGTTTTGAAAATGTGTTGAGAGGTGGCTTACTTGCCCACATGGGTCGCGGAGGGTTTCCTCCGGGATTGACATCTCCTGTCATAATGGATCATGTGGTGATATCTCAATACCCACTGTCTCACTAATCTGCGCTATCGCAATTTGCTCCTGTTGCACTGCTCTCTCATTGTGTGGGCGCAGCTCTTCATCATGGTATGTACATATAAGGTGAAACTCTGCTCCGGTAGTATATACCGCTGTATTGGTGGCGGGGTCGGAGTCACTGCTTCCTCCTCACATGCACTGTTACTACTCTGCAGTGACACCAGGAGCACTTGACTTATGGTGTCACTGATATAGTACTATTTCTGCATGTACTTCCATTTATAGCTGGGGTCTGACCTACTTGAGATATTTGTAAAGAGAGGGCTCATACCCGCAGCTACCCTAGTTTCACTTCGGAGATACCACATATGTTGATGTATTGGTAAAACATGTTGTAATGTTTATACTGCCGATTTATAGTGCCGTTCTCGGTACTTCAATATTTTTCTCTGGTCGGATGCACGGCAACATCACTCCCTGCTGCGGTTGAAATGACCATTGTAGGGTATTGTTAGATTTTGGCCCCCGTTGGGCCTATAGCACAGGCAATCCATGTTAGGATGGGCCAGCTATCCCCTGTTTAGAAGGGAATGTTGTTGGTTGTGGGAGGGGGTGGGCGTGTTCCGTACCAACTACGATAGAGAGGTGAGGGAGGGGGGTGATGCTGTTCTGGGGAGTTTTATTGGAAACGGCACATTTGTATAAATGATCATGCTTGCAGAGACACACTAAGGCACAACAGTTGGAATGTACCTTAGATCATTGAAATGCATAGCAAGATAATGGGCGTCATTACGAGTTTGGAGGCAGCCATGGTGCTATTAGCACCATGGATGCCTCCAAACCTGTGTCTGGGTCCGGGTAGTCGGGACTTACCGGGTCATTCCAACCTTGGAGGACCCAGTGAGTCCCCATTCTAAAAACAATTCCCCATTCCTATTCTAGCTCCCATAGGGCTCAATGGGGAATGGGGTAGGAGCTAATAACGGGCCCGCAAATAGCGGGCCCGTTATTAGCTCCCTATTCTCTTAGCGGGTTCCGCTAAGGGCGGTCGGTAAAACCAGCCGGCCTTAGTGGGACCCGCTAAGGGACCTCAGAATGCGGCGCTAGGGGGTTAACGGCACCGGCATCCTTACTGGTGCTGTTAACCCCCTAGCGCCGTACTCGTAATGAGACCCAATGTCTTGGAATGTGCGGGGCTTAGCAACTTCACAAAGTCCCGTAAAATCGTGGCCTATGCCCAGCGACACATTATTAAAATACTCATGCTACAGGAAAAAGCACTCCACCGGCGATTTGGCGAGGCATATTGCACCATCCTGGGGGCCTAACAGATTCTACACCTCCTACTCTACTCAAGCTAGAGGAGTGCTGACCTTGATGCATAAATCTATTAAGTTCACACTCCATAAGGACTATACTGATCCCGAGGGCAGGTATATGGTCTTGCATTGCACGTTAGTGAACAGGGAATATATTCTTGTTAATACCTATGTCCCCAATGTAGACACCCCAGATTTCGTTGATGACATCACCTTAATACTTCTGGGATATGTGGGCATTCCAATAATCTGGGGAGGCGATATGAACATTCACGATAGTTCCTCCAGAATCAACCTTTTCCTGGTATCTAGCACCTTGATGGGGAAGGATAGTGAAGTGCAGATACTTGCTCGCACGTTGTCCGAGCATGCCCCCATCACCCTGTCTGTAGAGCTGGGTGCTACAGTGCCCACCTTCAGTACCTGGCGTTTCAAGTCTGCGGCCCTCCTCGACATAGTCTTTAAGGCTGACATATTAGGGGACATCCAGACCTTCTTTGAATGCAATTCCCTACATGCTACTACTGCTGGGGTCCGCTGGGATGCTTTCAAAGTATACATCAGGGGGATGTCCATCTCCAGGGAGGCGGGGGTGTTGAAGACCATACGCAATGACCTTGCTCGCTCCGAATCCAAACTGCGCGATTGGGAACAGGACTGCTCGTCAGCAGCTGATCCCGCCAAACTTGCTCAAATCAGTGAGGAACTCGAGTTGTTCCATACACACGCCATGAGGGAGGTTCAATATTTTAGTCGCCCACAGGCTGCTCGTAAATATGGGGAAGGTGAGAGACCAGGTAGAACACTGGTGATATTGTTGAGGGGGAGTGGGAACAAGCCCAAATAGTGTCTGTCAAGGATGCACAGGGGGTTCCACAGTGGTCGGACCAGCAGATATTGGACAACTTCACTGAGTTCTACACTAATCTGTATGCCTTGCCCCGTCAACACAATGAACAGCACATGAGAGAACTTCTTGAACAGATTCCTATGACATATATTTCCTCTGATACCCATGACCAATTGGACTCACCGATCCAGCTGGACGAAATAGACAAATCCATTTCGGACCTCCTGAAAGGCAGAGCCCCCGGTCCTGACAGACTCACTCCCGAGTTCTACCAGGAGCAAGCAAAGCCATTTTGGACCTCCCGAAGGGCAGGGCCCCCGGCCCTGACAGACTCACTCCCAAGTTCTACCAGGAGCAAGTGGCTATTCTCGCCCCCAGGCTGCTGGAGATCTAGGATGAGTCGCTGCGGACAACTGCTCCCACCCCTTCCATGCATGAAGCCACTATAATATTACTGCTCAAGCCTGACAAACCTAGCGACGAGTGCGGTTCATATAGGCCCCTTTCTTTCATGAACATTGATACCAAGATCTTTGCTAAGGTCATAGCGAACCGTTTCCTCCCGATTATGCCATACCTGGTCCACGAAGACCAAGGAGGCTTCGTACCCGGGAGATCCACTTCCCATAACATCCGACGTCTCTTCCATGTCATGGCCAGAATCGACCAGGACGCGAGTGCCATCGCGGTCACGCTTGATGCCCAAAAGGCATTTGATATGGTCTCATGGAAATACATGTGGCTGGTCCTAGAGATGATGGGGATAGGCCCCAACATGATCGGGTACATTAAACTGCTGTACACTACCCCAATGCCACAAGTCCGGGTCAATTCCCTAACATCTACACTATTCACACTCTGTAGAGGTACTCGACAGAGCTGTCCTTTTGCCATGATCCTCTTTGCACTGGTGATAGAACCAATGGCGGATCACATCAGAGCGCACCATTCCCATAGGGGAATATGTTTGAAAGATTCCCCTGAGATAATATCCCTGTACGAGGATGACATATTATTATATATTAGAGATCCTGCCACCCACCTGGACCCTATACGATAAGATATTACACGTGTAGGCACCCACTCGGGCTTTACAATGAACTATTCCAAATTTGAAATCCTTCCGCTCACTGTCTCCACCCAGCAACCTCAGTCTGAGTATCTGCTCCGCTGGTCCCCTAGCGGTATTAAGTACTTGGGGGTACGAATATCTTTATCTAAACCCACCCTGCTTGTAGATAACTACCTGGCTGTGGCACAATTGGCTGAATCAAAAATGATACGGTGGCGCCATCTCCCACTATCACTTGCTGGTAAACTCTCCCTCATTAAGATGGTCTTAGTCCCCAAGTTGCTCTACATCTTCAGTAATGGCCCGGAAAACAATACTTCACACAACTACACAAATCATGCACCCAGTTCCTATGGCATTCAGGGGTGGTACGTAAAAAGTGGTCTGATATACACTCTCATATGAGAACAGGGGATTCACGCCCCCTGACCTATTACGGCACTGGATGGCCGCACAGGCCCAATTCGCCACTTGCTGGTACCCAGGCTCCTCAACTCATCTGCACGTTAAGTTGGAAACCCTGGCTCCAGCCGAAGTTAATATTATGACACTTGTATTCCACCGAGGCTATACACCGGACTCCCCCATTGACCCTGTGGCAACCACCCTGCTGGCCTGGGGCCGTCTATTGATGGCAGCTGATGCTACTTGCCCCTATTATAAATGGCTCCCCATATGGAGATTCCCATGGACTACAGCCCACACACGACGCGGCCCTGGCCCACCGGTGGGGGGCGCTAGGATACCAGGCACTAACTGACCTTTTTCCTGATGGGAAATTCATTGAGCCACAGACATGGAGGCAAGGCCATACCGGATCGGCACTCGAACTGTTACAATATTATAGGCTCCATGCTGCTTCCACGCTCGCTGGCCCACTTTCCCTGCGGAACCTCCTGACACTCCAGAAATTGCTTATATTGCCAACTCAGGCAGTACACACAGCTTTGTCACCGCGCCGTATAAAATGCTACTAAGGGCCGCTCCAATCCGTCCATTGAAAGCACACTCCGAATGGGCTGACGAACTGGGTCTAGAGGTCACTGATAAAGATGTGCTCCCACACCAACCGAGTATCCCTCAATTCCCTTAACTGTGTCATGCAGTTCAAATTACTAAACAGACTGTATTACACCCTTCTCAAAATGTCTAGATTTGCCTGCACCACCACACACACCTGTGCCCACTGCAAGTTAGAGGGTGCTGACCACCCACATTTGTTTTGGACATGCCACATACTGGGGGCTCTTACGGACATCACTAGCACGGCAATGGACCCTGATCGCTGGGGGTGCTGGTCGGAGTGTGGAATGACGTTAAGGCTAAACATATGGCTAAATTCTTGAACATTGGATCCATGATAGCCAAGAAATGTATATTACAAGGTTGGAAAAACCCCTCCCCCCTGACCTTCCAAAAGTGGCTCAACACACTTACTTGGGCCCGGAACTGAGAAGAGGAATATCTCAACATGCTCCCAGCTCACTCCCGCCCCAGGAACATATGGTCCGCCTTTAACAGCTACCTTATCAATTGGGATGGGAGTTATTCTGGAAGTGACTCAACCCCGGTTCTACAGGACTGATTTCAAATACTATGAGGCCCCACATTGGACTACTTCTCTTACTGTGTATATGCTATTCTATATGCTAATGTGCTATGTCTCTTGCATGTATCTACCTTAATTAAATGCTCTGACATGTCTGTTTGCTGTAAACCTCTGCCAACCAAAATAAAAGTAGAAAAAAAAAATACAGCTATCGACAAAATAGCACCACTAAAAATGCGTAAAGAGAAAACAAAATTACACTTGAACTCTTGGTTTACCACTCAGCTTAAAGCCCTACATAATGGGAAAAGAAGAGCAGAAACCTGTTGGAAGACCAACCCCACTGACGTTAATAAGGAAAAATTGTCTTTAATAGCCAAACAATTCAAAAAGGAGATACTCCAAACTAAAAAAGACACCTTCAATGACAGGATTAATAAAGCAAGCTCCAATACCAGAGAACTGTTCACCATACTAAAAGAATTAGTGTCGCCGACTCCCCAACAAGAGAGAGGCATCAAGGATAAGACTTGGTGCACCAACATCCACAATGCCTTAGCCAATAAAATCTCACTCCTACAAAAGAAAATAGCAAAAAAAAAAACTTAATATAGGTAAGGACATGCCTATATGCAACTCTCACCCAACCCCTAAGAAACCATGCAACCGCTTCAAGTTTGCCCCTGTCTCCATCAAGGAAGTAACAGAAATAATATCTTCTCTTAAACCATCAATATGTCACGGTGATGTCTGTCCGGCACCTATTATCAAAGAGGTCGCCAGAGATTTAGCGCCTTTCATTACATCCCTTATAAACTCATCTTTCGGCTCTGTCCCTACCAACCTAAAAGATGCGTGGGTCCTCCCGCTTCTAAAAAAGCCTAACTTAGACCCTAAAATACCAACCAATTATAGACCTATAACTACTGTCCCCTTCCTTCTTAAAATACTAGATAGAGCTGCCTATCTCCAAATTCAAGCCTATCTAGAAACAAATAATCTCCTTGGCCTGAGACAATATGGTTTTAGACCTAAACATGGAACAGAATCTGCCCTAATTGATCTAAAAAATCTAATGGACAGCCTAAAGGACAATGGTAAAATGGCTCTCCTACTCCTCTTAGATCTCTCAGCCGCTTTCGACCTAGTTGACCACAAGGTCTTTTGCAACCACCTAACTACAGCTGCTCACTTTTCCAATGAAGCCACGGCTTGGATTCAGTCATTCTTGGATAAGCGCACTACCAGAGTTTTCTCTCCTAACGTGGCAGCCGATCCCATACCTATCACATGTGGAGTTCCACAAGGATCTTGTGTCTCGCCAACTTTATATAACATATTCACTAAGCAACTGTTTGATGATCTTGATAACCTGGGTGTCATTTACACCAACTATGCAGATGAAATCCACATTCTCATACCTATTACGGGTGACTACAAAACTGACTCCTCCGTCCTCAATAAAATATATCTGCTCATCCAGGCATGGATGGCCACCCATGGCCTCTGTTTGAATGATGAGAAGACGGAGCTTCTCCTTGTCGGATCCTCTGCAAGACTAAACAACCTGAGCACTATTCAAAATTAACGGCAAAAATATTAAAGTCTCCAGCGAGGTGAAAACTTTGGGCTTCTACCTGGATTCTACACTTAACCTAAAGAGACAAGATAACACCACACCCTCAGCCACAGCCTAAACCTGCAAGTTAATTAATTCTAATAGGCCGTTCCTGTCCTCAGTGAGTTGCACCACTCGGGCAAGAGCCCTAATTCTATCCAAATTAGATTATTGCAACACCTTATATCTAGGCTCTAGCAATCACAACATAACCAAACTCCAGACCTTACAGGACAATGCGTTAAGATCAGCGTTCAACATTCATAGAATGCAGCATATCTCAACTGTCAGACGTAGTACCAACTGGCTTGCCATCAAAGATATAATCAATCTTAAATGCCTTACACTCACGCATAAATGCCTAGCTAACTCGGCACCCAAATATTTAGTCGACAAATTTACCAAAAAAACATCTGAACGCCCTTTGAGAACCATACATTCACACTGCCTGAATGTATCCAGATATAAACTTCAGAAAGCAGGAGGTAGCAGTTTTCCAATGATGGCCGCTAAATTGTGGAACTTATTACCCATTAACCTCAGATCAGAACCGTCTTACTTTAGCATTAGGAAGAATACTAAATCCTGGCTTCTCTTATGCTATGTTTAAAATTTGCTGTAATCTGTCATCTCTGTATTAGCCCTTGCATACCTCTGTATGGTACACTCGCTCTATTTTGTAAACTCGTTTTGTAAAGATTCTGCTCTGCCTGTATATAATTTTTACAACCTGCAACATGTCTAGATATTTCTGCATGTGACATTTGCTCTATTTGTAATTATTTTTTAAAATATTCTGTCTGCCTTTCATCAATATCCTGTATATAATTTTGTAACCTGTGAACAAACATACAAACATGGTTAGGTGGCATGGAATTATAGAAGCGATGCAATGTGGTGAATGGATAGCTCCTGTTGTACTGGTCAGATAAAAGTATGAGACTCTGTGCAGATCTCTGAGGAGTGAATAACTGCATAGTCACGGAGACACACATTTTGCTGAACATTGTAGAAATGTTACATAAGATCAAAGGTGGAACAGTGTTTGCAACGAATGACTTAAGGAGTAGTTATCATCAGATGGAACTGACAGAAAACTGCAAGCACCTGACCACCTAAGTCACTTGCTGTGGATTGTTCAGGTTCAACAGAACGCACTGTGGCCTATTGGCTGTCTCCATATTTGAAAAGAAGATAGGTAAAAAATTCAAGGGAATAGAAGGAGTTATGTACTTTCAGGATGACATTGTGATATTTAACAAGTGTGAGATGGAACACTGTCAAACCCTAACCTTGGTATTGAGTAAATGTGGGAGTACGGATCGACATCCAAGGAACAAAAGCGCATATTTTATCAACAGTAGGTGTAATTTTTGGGCCGTAGGCTGTCTAAAAATGGCATCAGTCCCAAGGAAGCAACAGTTAAGAGTGTAATAGCAGCACCCACGCCTTCTGATTAGGCAAAATTGATCTCGTTTTAGTGGTTGTGTGAATATTACAGAACATTTATGAACGATTTTGCCAGCATTGCGCAGCTTTTCAGAAAATTGCTCGGGGAGAGAAGTACATATGGAAATGTGAGCAACAAGTCGCATTTGAAAGGGCTAAGGACAGCATAGCGAGGGCCCCCACCTTCAGGCACTTTGACACAGCTAGAAAGTCGATAATTACAGTTTATTGTTTTAGAAAGGGACTAGGTGCAGTTCTGACACATAAGAATGATCGCGATGGCAAATTTACAGTCCGTTTCACCTGAAGAACTCTTAGTCAGGCTGAAAAGAGATATTCAGTAAAGCAAAAGGAGGCTCTGGCATGTGCGTGGGGGTGTGAATCATTTCAGACAGTTTGTGTGAGGAGCACCCTTTGCCATTCGCACTGATCACAAGCCATTAGTGAATGTACTGACTGTAGGTGGGGCTTAAAAATGTATCATACAGATTACATCGCATAGCTTCCAAATTGATAGAGTATACCGATAAAATGTAATACAAGGAGGCTCATAACAACCAAGTGGATATTTGTTTGTCTAGGTCGGCAATACCTGACGATTCATTCATTCATTTTGTCATTTGTATAGCACCTTTCACCATAATTATGGTCCCTGCCAATGCGCTGTTGGTTGAACGCCCTCGGAGGGACGAGAGTGCAAAAAATTGGGAGAATTGGAAGGTAAAATTTGGCATGTGTGCATTTCAGCCATTAAAGTTATGTGAGGTTGGCCACGACCCTGTTAGTCACCCATGTCTGAATGGAGTGTGTATGGGCACCGCAGAGGTTTACTATGAACTAAAGGGGGAGGATTGTGTTTAAGGAGATAGTTATGTGAGAAGCTACAGTTCGGATTTATGTCATTAAAAGTAGTTACATTCTTATGGCAGAAGTGTTGTGCAATAGTGTTTGTGTTATATGTGAGTGCAGGGTGTGTGGAGTGAGCCTGTGCGTTCCGCTAAGTTGCGAAGGTGTGTTGTGCGAGAGGAGAAATGGGAAACTGTACAAACAACAATGTCTACATCCTGGGTTCAATCCATGTACATGGAGCAGTGCTATTTTTCACAGACGATCTAAGCGCTAGATGAATGCATAATACTCCCCCTCTGAGAAGGTCTTAGAGTGAAAAGAGCATGGAAAGAATTTTAGAAATGTCAATTACGGATGCGTGTGAGATTGTGGGACATACCATATTCAGAGAAAATTGGATGGTAGCACAAGAAAATGATCTAGTGTGGCAGGAAGTAACCAAGTATACAAGCAAGGGTTGGCTGCTTGCTAAATACCAGAAGGAGGCAGTGAAACCTTATGAGAAGATAACTGATGAGATATTGATGGAAAATGGTGTGCTTAGAAGAGGAGAGAGATGTTTTTCACCTGCAGACATGAGGGAACAAGTCATAGCAAACGAATATATGGGGCATCCAGGAATCACTGGGACCAAATGATTAGTTAGAGAAAACCTTTGGTGGCCCTGGCATGGACAGAGATGTGGATAGATTTGATAGAGAGTGTAAACAATGTTCCAAGAGTGACAAGGTATTGGTGACCACAACGCCACCGTTGGCTTTGCCTCAATCACCTAGGAAGTCTTGGGAAAAGGTGGCAATGCACATAACAGGCCGGACCATGTCATTGGAGTTCAAAAATATGTACTAGTTCTAGTGGATTCTTTTAGCTATTGGTGGCCTGAAGTGAAGTTTGTTATGTAAACAACAACAGAAACAGCAATTCACTTCAACAGAGAGATATTTGACAGGGAGGCAGTGCCTAATGTGATAGTGATGGAAAATGAGACACAATGGGCCTCATTACACGGATGGCGGTAAGGATTTACCGGTACCGGTAAAATACCAGTACCGGTAAATCCTTACCGCCTTACTACGAGGTCCCTTTGCGGGTTGGGGGATTTAACACCTGCTTTTTGCAGGCGTTAAAAACCAACCCGCAAAGGGATCCAGGGAGCTAATTACGGTACCGCAATTTGCGGTACCGTAATTAGCACCTTCCCCATTCCCATTGAGCCCTATGGGCCAAAAATGGGAATGGGGAAGGGCAATGGTGGAAGGGGGAATTACCGCCCCGCCAACCTTGGAATGGGGCGGTAATTCCCCTTTCCGCCAAGGCGGTGCCGGTATTTTACCGGCATGAACGATGGCACTAATAGCGCCATGGTTCTCCGCCATCCGTGTAATGAGGCCCAATGTATGTCCACAAGAATTACAGAGTTTTTAAGATTGAATGATATTAATTATTTCACAACACCATTGTATCAACCACAAGCAAATGGGTTGGTAGAACTGTAGAGGAGCAGGTGGATGCCTCTCCTCTGGTCCCAGCCCCCTCACCACCGTCCTATTGGAGTAGCAGACGAAGAGCTACAATTGGGAACCCATGCATTAATCCATGCAACATTCCTATACCGTGTCGAGTGTATGAAAGACGATATGCACTCAAGCAGCCATTCAGAATATACCTTCATGTTGAGGAAGAGGAAGTATGTTACCAGGAAGGATGTCCACTGCCAAGATGCCAGAATGCAGCTATGGGTAATATGGACGAACTCTAAGTAAAGTCTGACGACAACAGAATGGTGTCATAAAGAAGATGTATGAACCTATGCCAAAACGATATGAAAATACTTAAGACTGACATTATAACTGAAGCACTAATAGAAACATGTACCTAAAGATGAAGTAATCGTGAATATAAGAATATGAAGTAATGCACTGAGCAATAACTGTAAATATGCTGTAATGCAAGTACGAGAAGGCATATAGAAGCTTTCTGAAAAGAGGTATATACATAACGTTTAGGACGGCCATTGGAAAAATATGGACGACGGCCCGTGTTAAAGAACAATCCTGGTACCTCCAAATACAAGTAGAGAAAGGAGGGTTCAGCCTTTGAAACAGTTTTGGCGCTCTAAGTGGAAATTATTACAAAGATAAAGAATGGTGATGGTAGAGATGCTGCAGTAGAGGGATGCCACAGAGGCTGACCTGGGCTTCTCTTCCAAGTTTACCTCAAAATACAAGCCTAGGATTGCAAATGGAAGAACTGATGAAGAAGCTGTTTTTGTGTGCAGAATAAGGGAGTACTTTGGCCTGGGATCAAGGAAGCTATTTCAAGAGATGGGTACGAGGCATAAAACATATTTCTGGTACGATTAGGAGAGAGAAGGACATTTGCAATGTTAGTTCCAGCGCTCACAATACAATGTTGATGCTTGCAACCTTGGCTTCAACACAGACCGTTTCTTATATCAGTCTCCCCAACTCACCAGCTGTGTTGCTTTCACTGACACTTCTTTGTTCTTGGAGCCAAGGACAGTACCACAGTGGCTGGTGATTCTCCCTGCCTTGATTCTTGGTGCAGGAGGGGCCCAGATATCTCTGAGGCACAACGCAGGATTCTTCAGCTTGTTTTTCTGGTCTTATGTCTTCCAGTCTAGAGGATTCATGAAAGCAAAGGTTCCTTGTCGAAAAGGTCAAGGGTACTTCCCTGCTTGTGATACCTTTCTGTTTCGCCATCTTTCTTCTCTCATTAAACTGCCATCTTGGAATTGCTGTTTTCTCGTATGTTTTGCCTCGCTCAGAGTGTGCTCCGCCTTTTATCTGTGTGGAGAAGTGTAATGGAAGTCAGGTGTGAGTGATTGTCGATAATTGCCTGACCCTGGTATTGGGACATGTCAGGTATATGGCTCGGGTGTTAGTATGATTTACCTTAGAGCGGGCTTTAGGTGAGAAAGTGTTTGTGTTGTAAAAGGGGGGGGTACAGTTCCTAAATATCCGACCAGGAGTGAAGGTGTTACAGGGAAGGGGATACCACGTCCACCATCTGGTGTCCCACTCCCACTCCCCAAAGACCCCTCACCCAGGTGATCCTCCCATACTGGTTCACCCCCAGGAACTGGATCCAAAAGCAAGGGCTGTGTCCTGGCCACCTGGATAACAGATCCCTGGGGACTAGTGAGTGACAGTGGGTGAGACACCCTCTGTTTTCTCATATGCCCTTCCCCTTGCGAGGTGTATGTACTTGGGGCCTCATTACGAGGTTTGCCGGTAAGGCAAAAACAATGCTGGTAGGGTAATACCGGCATCGTTTACCGTCCCGTCGCATTCCGACCCGCAAACCCGGAATTAGCGGCACCCTAAATAACGGTGCCGCTAATAGCGGCATAGGCGCATACACGCGCCCCTTCAGGGAGCAAATACCGGCATGCCGGTAATAGGGGGTAATTCCAACCCACGCATACATGCAAATACTGGCATCGCGAAGCCGGTAATCACGGGCTGTACAATGCCAGACATAGAGGCATCGCAGACCACCCGCAAAAAGCAAGCAGGATACAAGGCAGCTGCCACAGGTGCACACAATCCGCACAGGTGGAGTCAATGGAGGCTGTGCCAGTATAAACTGAGAACACCCACACACCACAACTCCCTCTGCCCCCCGACAGGTGTAGGCAATGTTGAGTGGCCCAGTACAAAAGGAGCACACATACACACCACCCCCCTCCCTACACCAAAATGCTACCACTAGCAGTTGCAATCATGGCGCTGGAGGACATGCCTATACTGCTACAACTACAGCAACAACAGCAACAACGGCAACAACAACTACAGCAGCAACAAAAGGCAGCACAGATGAGACGCAGGAGGAGAAGGAGGGTGAGACAGGCCCAGCAATTACCACCAGCGCAGCCACCAGTGCCTCATAGGCAGCCAACAATCCCTCGCACCAGACCCAGCCCATTCAACCTAACCCCTGAGCAGATTCACACCCTGTACCGGTTGGACTGTGACACCATCACCACTATAGTGGACATGATATAGAACGACATTGCCAGCCACATAGAAATACGCACTGCCATCCCCCCACTATTAAAGGTGCTGTCTGTGCTATGCTTCCTGGCCACAGGCACCTACCAACACACAGTGGGCCAGCTGCATAGCATTTCACAACCACTATTCTCACGCATGCTGGACCACGTGCCTGGCTGCTCGGTGAGTTGCACAACAGGCCCATGGCCATGCTGTGGGGTACTGATGTGTGCAGATGCAGAAGGGGGGGCTACTGTACCCGGGTGGGAAAGGGGGGGGGGGGTAGTGCACCTGGGTGGCAATAGGCAGTGATTGGAAAATGCATGCAGATCTAAACACACCTCACCTGAACCAGCCAAACGGAACGTGACACATCGCTGGGCCACATATCACAAATAATGCATATGGATGACAACAAGTAAGTGGCACAACCAGGGCACCATGGTGATGGCAAGCAATGCATGACTGAATAGGATGGCAACTGTGGCAATGCGGCTAGTGTGACCATGCATAGTAAAGAATATACAGCATGAATTGGAGGCTAAACATTGTTGCACTACCACAGCACATCTGCCTCAGCATGCATGATTACACCCTGCATCATCTATTAAACCCCATCCAGTGTACCGCACCTCTTTACAGTATACATTGCATATAGGTGACTATTTTGTACACGTACTGGGACATGTGCATGCCCACACCAAATAGCTGCTGCCATGACTGTGCTCCCTGAAGGTGGCAGTTCAGAGTGACACACACCTATTTGTATCTGCTTGCAGGTGATGGAGGATATCCCTTGAGGCCGTGGCTACTTACCCCTGTGCGGAACCCGCAGAACAGGCATGAAGAGGAGTACAATCGTGTGCACACTCATACCCGTGTTGTGAATGAGCAGACCTTTGGCCTGTTGAAGGCGCGGTTCCGCTGCCTAAGCAGGTCTGGTGGGGCACTCCTATATAGGCCTGAGAAGGTTGCAAAGATCACCATGGCCTGTGTCATGCTGCACAACATGTGCGTCGAAAGGAATGTACCACTGCCACCTGACATTGACATGCATGGGCCGGGTGAGGATGAAGGGGATGGAGACGGAGGCGAAGGAGCCCCCCTGCCAGTACGTGATGTATGGGATGGCCATGCTGTACGCCAAGCACTAATTGACGAATACTTTTGAAATGCATGGACCATGAAAGTAATGTGCCTGTGACACACTGGCTGCATGTGGACATGCACACTTATTTTGTCAGAAGTGCCCCACTTTACACCATCACACATCAAATGTACATGCACAAAAAGAAGTATGTCCAGCCAATGATTTTCTTGCACACAACGGGTGTATTTTCCAGACACGTGATATTGTGAACATAATCCCCTCACAACCCCCAGTGAGCTTCCTCACCCACCCTACGAAACCCAATAATACCCAAGTAAACTCCCTCACCCACCCTACAAACCCCAAAAATACCCAAGTAAACTCCCTCATCCACCCTACAAACCCCAAATGTCCCCATATGTACAACAAACACTGGTCCCTTGACCAACGTACATTTTCCAAATGCCATTGTCTGCCCACTCTATTTCTCTGCTATTTTGGGATCTGGGGGTGCCATGGTCAAGCGCCGTGCACTCCTCCGCGTCAACCGCACAGGGCTTGATTGGGCCGAGGTAGAAGGGGTTGTGGCTGTGGAGGTGTCGATGGTCAGTCCCATGCCTGCCCCTAGGTGTGGGCGCTGCATATGAGGCAGATCTGCAAGCAGGGCCTGCGCAAGTGCCCCCAGACACTCCCTCATGGCACTTGTGGATGCCTCAACAGCAGCAGTGTTGGCTGCGATGGCTGTGGCAATGGCCCTCATGGAGTCATTTCCATCTGATATTTGTTGCTGCATCAGTTGGAGCATCGACTCCTGTCGTGCCTCAACCCTTGACAGGCAAGCCTCGAAGGAGTCGTTGGCTGCAGGAGTGCTGGTGACTGGGGTGGTGGTAGGCAGGGTGGTGGTCGGCAGGGTGGTGGATGGCACCTGCATGGGGCCCACGTCCAGGGCACAGTCCTCCTCAAAGAGGCCTATGTCTGAGTCTCCAAGGTCCGAGTCGTGGAGGCAGGGATCGTCGATGCTCTGTGCCTCTGCAGGGGGGGCGGGGCAGGCTGGTAATGGGGCTTGGGGTGGGTGTGCCAGACATGATGTCACCCTAATTTTCCACCTCTGTATCCACAACGTCCGCGGTGGCTGGCGGAGCGGGAATGGAAACGCCTCCCACTGTTGTGGGTGGCTGCTGCTGGACTGTGGCTGCAGGTGTTTCCTGCAGGGTTACTGCCCGGTGTGGCACACTGCCTGTTGCTCTGGGCAGTTTCTTGGGCTGGGGGGTGGCGGTGGCCCTGGTCCCTTGCTGTGCAGTGGATGAACTTGCACCCCTGTCTTGCATTCCATCTTCCTCATCGGTGCCTGGGGGATAGAAGAGATGCAGGTCATCAGTGATGGTGTCACATGGCAGCTATAACGTATTGCGCTGTGATATGTTCATACATTCATGCATCAATTTATTTCAGGGGTGTGGCATTTGGTGTTCTGAGGGGGCATGTGGGCAATCAATGCATGGCTGGTGGCATGGCATTGGTATGGTGTCTGTGTGGTGAGTTCCATGGGCACGTTTGGGTCATGTTGCACTTGTGTTGGGATTGGGATTGGCACTCAGCATGCGTGTGTTGCAGGGTGTGGCACACATTCTTGACTGGATGTGTTGATGTGGGCCTGGGACATGCATTGCCTTGCCTAGTCTCACTTCCACATCACTTGTGCCACATCATGGTTTGGCCTACATGGATGTGATGGGTCACTCACCTTCTTCTGTGGATGATGCGGCGCCCACCTCTGGTCTCCGATTCCCTCTATGGATTCAGGATCTATAAAGGTACTGGCGGTCTCCTCCCATGCCGTCAACTTCACTGGGGAGTGTGGGCCCCCGCCTGTCGCCATTGCGGCTCTCCTGTTCTCCGCCAGGATCTTCCTCACCCTGAGGCGGAGGTCATCCCACCGCTTCCGACAGTCGCGCACACTCCGTGGGGTGGTTCCCACTGCCGACACCCTATGTGCGACCTCCTGCCAGACTTCTTTTTTCTTGGTTTGGGCCGCATGCATCATGTCAGTGCTCCTGATCGTGTCCGCATGCTGGGCCAGGGTGTCAGCGAGCATACTTAGCTCAGCGTCTGAAAAACGCTGTTTTCGCTTCCTGGGGGTCGCCTTCCTGGTAGCCTTGGACATCCTGCTTCTAATCTGCCACAGAACAACACAAAAGAACTGGTGGTTGTGGAGGATGGCAATGGATTGTGTTTTTAATGATGGCCGCCGGCTCATTTCCTGTTCCTGCGCGATGACATAATTTCCGGGTTCGTTTTTTGCAAACACAGTAATACCGTGCCGGTATTACCGTGCCGGTATTTAGGGGTTGGTATGAGGCGGTAACGCTATGGGCGGGCCCCGCAATGCCGGTATAGGAGGGTTGGTGGCCCTTTACCGGCATGGTGGTATTGCCACTACCGGCATGGGGGAACGCGTGTGCTCGAGAACTCGTAATCACCCGCTGTTAGCGGGTTCATACGAGCACTGACCCGCTCATTCCGGCATGCCGGTAATGAACCCGGTTTTATCGGGCAACTCGTAATGAGGGCCTTGGTCTTTGTCTAGGTTCTTCAATTTGAAGACCTTGGATGGAACAAGAACAAAATAGATCCAAAAACTTGCTCATATTCCACGGGTTTCTTTTCCTCTGTGCTGGCAGAGGTGAGGTGTTTCTATTAGTCTTTTGAATGTATACCATAAATTGCCTCAATGGGTTGACTCTGTATATACGTGCTCCTTATGTCTCGTGGAAGGTTCTTAGTAAATGGTAGGCTTATGGTGTTCTGTCTTCATCCAATCCCACATTGGAGAGGTTTGGGGGTATCAGTTAGAGTGGCAGTAGTCTTGAGGTATAAATTCCCTATGTGGAGTTGGAGATTCCTGAAAAAGTGTGGAGATTGCAGGAAAGTCCCTTCCCACAATGACTTCTTCGGGGAGTCCAGGAATGATGGCTGATGACATCAAATATGACTCGTCACTGATGTTAATGTGCACGGGTATCTTGGGGTATATTTCGTTATCCCCGTATACACATGTAACTCAAACTAGGGTGGCATTCTCGAGGTCTATTTTTGTAACCAAATCGGCCCTTGTGGAAGTTTGTTTACTACCTGAGTCAATTAATGCCTTTACTTGTTTCCCATTTATCGAGGCCTTTTCATATGTGAAGTCAGCAGAGGACTGACATAAACATATGCTAAAGGTTTCCAGATCTTCTTCTGGTTCCTCTCTTCCTCTTTTAGAGAGCCCATTTCCATGGGTTGTTCCTTTACAGTTTTCGGACATTTTCTGGCCAAGTGGCCAGTTTCTCTACATGAAAAACAGATAAGAGGAGATGTTTTGCTACCCATAGGTTCTTCTCTTTTACTTTCTTCTCTACTACTAGGGTCAGGTCTTCTAACTTCCATTCTGTCTTTCGGTATCTATTCCTTGGTTTTATAGGATCCTCCTCCGCCATCTAATACCTGGGGTTGGGGCCAGTGATTAACTTTGTGATCTTTCCGCTCTTCATTTCAATGTATCGAGTGAAAGTGTATGGCTGCATCCGAGTGCTTTGGGCAGTCTCAATAGCCATGGCCAGGGTAGGTCGATTTAATTTTAGCACTGCCTATTGCAAAAAGGGGGGTAATGAATTGGTGAATTGCTCTAAAGTAATAATTTCTACCAATTCTTCCATTGTTTTATTGTTAACCCAAAGAGCAATGGTGTTTTTTAATTTGTTCTCCCAATTCAAGGGGGGTTTCCCTGGGGTTTAGTCTAATGGCCCTTGATTTTTGCTGATAGACGTTACAGGTTTGGCCTACACTTTTTTAAAAGTCCCTCTTTTATGGATATGAAGGTAGATCCTTGGGCAAGATTAAGTAACGGATAGGCGGTCTGAAGCTCACCTTTCAGCAGAAGTCTGAGATAAAAACAAATTATATTTTCTTCCCATCCTAATTGTTCAGCTAACTGCTCGGAATTCAGAAATAAATGCCCTAGATGCTCGCCTTCTTGATATGGCTGGAGTATCCCTTGAGGTAGCAGGGTCTTGTCTGTAACTCAACAAATTTTGTTAAATTCTCTTGAAGCCTAGCTTTGGCCTGAATCTGATGGGGGTCAGCTGGGCCATATTGGCTGCTAGGTCAGCCATTTCTTCTGGCGGGGTAAGGGTTCCTATGGTAGTTTTTTCTGAGTCGGAAAGGAAACAGGTCTCGACTCCCTCTGATTGGATTTTGAAGTCATCTGACACCTTCGAGTCTGATTCCGCCAAAGGGGAGATCTAGATAGATTGTTTTCTAAATCTGATGGACCAGGGACTGAAGTTAATTTGTTACAGAAAAAAAAGGTTTCAGGACAAGGTAAATTTAGAGCGCTACGTCTAATGAAGGTGTGGGCAGGTCGTATTTTTAAGATTATTCAGTCCCACTGTTGGATGTTATAGTGGCATAGTGGAAGAGTATCTGATAACAACTGGGTTTTAAAAAACAAATTGTGTTGACCATTTGGTACGTGTAGCTGGGATAGCAAAACCTCTTTAAGAGTGGATATACGCTCATAGTCAAGGAGCTCAGCGATTCTATTTTCCCCTTCTGGTGGCACAATGATTATCAGCATGGATTTTCAATTTTGATCAACTGAATCAAATCCCGCCCTGACACCATATGTTGCAAGGAAGGCATGGTATCAAACAATAAGACAGACACAAGTGGCCACAGTTCCAGGGTGTTTATTGAACTTCAATTGTGGTTGAAAAACACCTATCTAATCCTAAATCTAAAGATGGGAGCAAGCTACGACCATCAAATAATAATAACTCAGTCCTAGTGGTGTCTTGTCAAAACAAAAGAGTCTATACTAATAAACCTATTGCCAATCATTACCTCGAAATATAAATAGTGTGGGAAACAATGTTTATGTAAAAGAAAAGTGTTCAAGAAATGATAAGCAGCACACGTGAGCTTAGCACAGTCTCTGGCTTCTTTAGCACAAGGATGCATTTCAAATCTCAGTATCAGGGCATTCTGTACCAAAGTCCCTTTGCCATTCAAAGTCTCTTGCTTCAGAGGGCCTGATACAGCAAACAAACAAAAAGTTCCTTTTTGCTCAAGATTCTCAGGTACAACTTCATGGGTGATTTTCGATTCACCACGGGTCCTCCTATGGTGGGCTCAGACCCACTTTAACACAAAACCTTCTTGAGTAATTCAGTGTTCACTCAGGTCCCCCTCTGCCGGGCTCAGACCCACTTTAACACAAAGGGCCTCATTACAACTCAGGCGTTAAGGGTTAACGCCACCGTTAACCCTTAACGCCTGATTCTGATTTTAACGCCTGCTTTTAGCAGGCGTTAAAATCCATGGCGCTAACCTGCCATGGTGCTAATTACGCCGCCGTAATTTACGGCGGTGTAATTAGCGCCTTCCCCACTCCCATTATGCCCTATGGGGCAAAAATGGGAATGGGGAAGGGAAAATGGGAAATGGGGATTTACCGCCCCACTCACCTTGGAATGGGGCGGTAAATCCGCCATCCACCATGGTGTAAACGGAGTTTACACCATGGTGGTAAAGTTGGTGCACTTAGCACCAAGGTTGTAATGAGGCCCAAAATCTTCAATTGGTCTCCCTCTGCCTTGCTCAGACCAGATTCATGTATTTTTGCAAACTTTCTCTATTTTATCAAAATCAAAGTCTTTCGACTGTGTGCGAGATTTTGCTTGACCCATCGTAGGACCACTTTGATTCACATTTATTCATTCACTTTCAAATGATCTCCCTACGCCGGCCTCGGATCAAATCTATCTACTTTCATTACTTCTCAGCTGGATACCTTACAGAGACCTTTGATTGAGCACCCACATGGTGCCGGTCCACTCTGTCAAAGGTATTGTAGATCACATTAAAGTTCAATAATTCATTAGCAGTTTAACTTCACTTGTGTCTCTTATCACACATGTTTTAACAATGTTTGTTCCAGTGCTCACCATACAATGTTGCGGTTTGCAACTTTGGCTTCAATGCAGACCGGTCTTGTATCGTTCTCCCCAACTCACCGTCTGTGTTGCTTTCACTGATGCTGCTTTGTTCTTGCAGCCAAGGACAGTACCACGGTGGCTGGTGATTCTCCCTGCATTCATTCTTGGCACAGGAGAGCCCTGGGTATCTCTGACACGCAATGCAGGATTCCTCAGCCTGTTTCTTGGTCTCATGTCTTCCAATCTCAAGGATTCATGAAAGCAACAGTTCCTTGTCAAAAAAAGGTCAGTGGTATTTACCTCCTTGTGATCCCTTTCTGTTTCGCCATCTTTCTTCTCTCATTAAACTGCCATCTTGGAACTGCGGTTTCCTCGTGTGTTTTGCCTTGCTCGGAGTGTACTCTCATGCTCCGTCTTTTACCCTTGTGGAGAGGTGTAATGGAAGTCAGGTGTGAGTGTTTGTTGATATTGCCTGACCTTGCCTGACCCTGGTATTGTGATATGTCAGGTAGATGGCTCGGATGTTAGTCTGTTTCCCTTAGAGCGGGCTTTAGGTGAGAAAGTGTTTATGTTGTAAAAGGGGGGTGGGGGATAGATTTCCTAAATATCCTACCATGTAGGAAGGGGTAAAGGTGTTACAGGGAAGGGGATACCGCGTCTCAATATTCAGTGTCCGACTCCCCAAAGACCCCTCACCCAGGTGATCCTCCCGCACTGGTCCACCCCTAGGACCTGGATGCAAAAGCGATGGCCGTGTCCTGGCTACCTGGATGACAGGTCCCCAGGGACTAGTGGGTGAGAGACCTTCTCGTTTCTCACAATCGGCTGACAGGCAAAAGGTGACCGGGCCCCGCCGTTTCCTAGTCCGACACCTCATCTCATCATACCAGCCACAACTCATGCCCGCCTCCCTCCTTGCTGGGAGTCAGGCATATTGGACTAACAAAGAACAGCTTTAGCGCTTGCTCAAAGGTCCTGGCTAAACATTTGTTAGGGCTCATTGGTGCCCATTTCAGTGTGATTGCCTACAATTATGAGGGGTCTACAGTTAGGAGGGGTGGGCACAGTCTGTGGCACCCTTAGGTTGCTTCAATAAGAATGGATACAAAGGAATGCCTTTTAATCTCACGGGGCAGGCACCCAGAGGTGTGCTGAAACACTACACTGCCACTGTAAAGTTAGTAATTGCTCTGTCAGCAAGGTGTTAACGCAGATTAAACCAGAGTAAAGGCAAAGAGGTGTAAACACTGCTGGATGCTATCAAAGGCCATATGTAACCTGCTGCCAAGCACACGTTTAAAGTCTTCAGTTAAGGCAGTGGTCCTCAAACTAGGGGGCCTGAAGGATGTCTGGGGGTGGCCAGACTCTTTAAAAAAAGATTAAGATGAATGCTTTTAATATAAAAAATGATTACGGTGACTGCTCTGAATAGAAAATATAAGCAGTAGAAAATCTGCTTATATTTTAAAGAGCCTGGGCTCCCCCTATACATCCTTTGGCCGCATAGGGGGGACCAACGCCTAAGTTGGGGAGCTCATAAACATTTCTTTTTACTGGAAGGGGTGCGGGGGGCGCGGCATGAAAAGATTTGAATACCACTGAGTTAAGGTGACAGCAAACAGAGAAAGGGCTGCCTGTAACATGCACACACGACAAAGTGTACTTTTAATGCCATGAAAGAAATATGTTGCTGTGTAGTAAAACCGCCAAAAAAGGGGCAGCTGTGTAGGCTGCCCTCCCTGGGGCTCTTGAACACATACACAGCACATCAAATTCACAACACTATGGAACTGTTAGGCATAAAAGGCACTGATTGGTTCTAATTTGTCTTCCGGACCTGTCCAGCAAAAGATATGCAGAACCCTAATTTGCACAATATGGATTGAAATTATCAGTAGTGACATCACAGTAAATAACATTACAATCAGTGAAATCAGTCTTCAATACTCTAGGATATCTTTGGTAAAGACATTAAAAGAGGTTTTCCTGTGTAGGCCAAGTGAATAATATGCTGTGCAATATATAAATATACAACTCAATAGTTTAGTAAACCATGAGGGTTTTTCTTCATAGCAAAAAATGCAAACTAAAGGCACTGATTGGTTCTAATTTGTCTCCAGACCTGTCCAGAAAAAGATATGCAGAACCCTAAGTTGCACAACATGGATTGAAATTATCAGTAGCACCATCACAGTAAATAACATTACAAGCAGTGAAATAAGTCTTCAATACTCTAGGATATCTTTGATAAAGACATTAAAAGAGGTTTTCCTGTGTAAGACAAGTGAATAATATGATGTGCAATATATAAATATACAACTCAACAGTTTAGCAAACCATGAGGGTTTTTCTTCATAGCAAAAATTGCAAACTAAATCACTTCTAGCGACACCCAATGTCTGCGGATCAAGCACAGTGAGATTAATTGATTTGCCCAGGATCACACATTTCGTTAAAGTGGTGAAATCAGTATTTGGACTCAGGCTGATATTTAAGCACATGACTGCATATCTTCCCTGATAGATCACATACATATGTTTTAATGTTTGGCTTTCTAAAAACGAAATTATTATTTTTTCTATTAATGCCTTGAAAAGTACAATAATCACACAAGAAACCAACCTGACATTACATACATTGTTATGAAAAAAGGTCAAGCAAAAAGACATGTAGAGCTATATTTTTACCATCTTAAATGCACAATTGCTGTATCAGCCTGCAGAGGAATGTGGGCATAAAAACAATATAATTTGGTTTTCACAGTGAATACTTTAAAAAAATATATATATTGTTTTTTAGTCAATATAAATAAGGTAATCCTCTTGAGCCATTATTTTACACAGCATCCAGCATCATATGCCCCTCCCATTTAATATCACCCACCAGTCACACCTTTTAAGGGACAGCAGTTCTTACCCAGGCACCCCTGTGTCTGGATCATCAACTTCTAATCGGTTTATTGAAATGAGGTTGACACAAAGCTGAAACTGGGGGTGCTGGTAGAGCATACATTCTTATCTAAGTGGCTGTATTTTAATTGTTTACCTGTTGATTTATCTATTGCAGCTGTGACTGCGCATAGGTGGGCAACTACGGCGAGCACCTGCCCACCTCGCATCACAAATGTGCTCCCCTTTTACTCTTTCCCTCCTGCTTCCATCTTCTTCCATACAGAAGTCTTGTTGCCCTCATTTTGTCCTTACTAGCAATTTCCTCTCTACTATCCCACTCTTTCCTGCTCTATTTCAAAACTATGTCAACCTCTGTTCTTGCCTCATTGCCTTAATCCTCCCCTTGCCCTTTCTTTCTCCATTACTGCCAAAGGTTCTGTTATAGAAATACCACTCTCTTCCTCAGGTTGCTGCTATTCACATACTCACCTGCCTTCTTTCACTCAATTTTCCCTCCCTGGTTCACGCACATCACACCGGTTGCCTTTACATTGCTGCACTCCACTCCCCATTCCTCACTCACTTGCCTCCCTTATTTCCCTTTCTCCTGCCCTCCCTTACTCTTCATTTCCTCCTGACTCTTTAGACCTCCATTATTCCCCATTCTCCTTACACTCGTGAACCCCCTACTCTCTATTTCCCTGCCCTTTAATCCGCTTCACCCTGCATTTCCCCTCACTCTTGTACCTTATTAACTATTGCCCCAATCTCCTGCCCTCGTTCGTTCTCTACCCATTCACTCTTTTACCCTCACCTAGCTCTGTTCAATCACTTTATCTCCTATCTGCCGTCACTGTCAATCTCTTGCTCACGCTTCTGACCTCCTTCACTCTCCACGCTCCTGTCCCATCAGTGTTTATGTTATGGGCCCCTTCTCTACTTTTGTCCCTCACTATCCTGACCTTATTCCCTCTCCATTACCATTCACTGCCCTGAGGATCTGGAGGAGATATAAAGGTGGTGGGTTGGAGTTATGGGGCCTTTCAAGTGCCACACGGAGAACCCACAAAAAAGGTAACCCCCTGTATGTTTTCAGATTAAAAGGTGTACTTCTTTAAATTTGTGATGTTTGATGACATTTCAAGTGTGTGCGGTAAGAACACCAGGGCCATGCACAAAATGGTTCTGCATGCTGTAGGAATTATCCTGTGATTTCACCTCCTGTAATGTCACTTCCCATTGCCTTGAACCCTATAATTTCCAACATTAGTTCCAGGCTTGATCTTTCAATATTACCACAATTGACAGCAACACCTGGCGAGGAGGCCCAGCTATCTCTAGCTAGAGTCAGACCCCCAACACAAAAAACTGTAAAAAACTAAACTTTAAAAAAGTTGAATTTGTCGTTAAAGTTCATCATTGTGCAACCCCGTCCACTCTACGCTCTGCCTCCAGGACTCGCCCAACTGGGGCCCTCACTCATTTTTGCCCAATGGGCCCATTGCCTTAAATCTGCTGCTATGACTTAAATAACTGTTCCTATTTTGATTTATGCGTGTTCTGTGTCCCCCCTTGTATGTGCAATGCCTGAATGCGGAATCCACTGAGCGAATTGGCACGTACGCTTTTCTGCAATCACACCACATATGCCGGCAGGTGTGTCAGCGTTAGAATGCCGTGCTGCTTCCATCCTGGAGAGGTTCTAGTAATCGCAATGCGATGCCCACGGGAAGCATCCATGAAAGCCTAAAGTTTTCCAGCATGGTATTATAAGCCAGATACAGTGTCAGGTAATATTATCCCGATAAATAATGTTGCCATACACATAGTCGCCGGGAAACAGCATAGGTGACATCATTTATGCAGTAAATGGGAGCAGGGTTGCGGGGGTGTCCCCAGTCCCTTTAATAAAATGTGGGTGCTGCGTGTGGGTCCCCCGCAGATTCCATATGCTAATATTGCCACAAAAAACGGCACCATTCTTGTATGGCAACATTTTTGCAGGGATATTATCACATGGAACCCCAGGTACCATTACAACCTAACAAGAAGGCTTCTAACATTCGCCAGCAATTCAGAAGATAGAAATATACTTAGCTGTTCCCCTGTAGCAGCAAGAAAATAGTATCTGCATAGGGGAGGAGCATTCTTATGGAGAAGGAACACAAAAGAAGGATTTCTGCACAGTATGAAAGGAAACATGGAACTTGTAGTCCTTTAACGAAAGCTTTTGTAAATTGAATGAATTCTTGCTACGACCAAGAAAAAAAAACAAGTTTTGTTTGACAGGTTTATTGAACCCCACATCCCCCCTTTACCTCCCGACGTTAAATATTTCCCTTAACCCACCACCCACATATATAGATGGCAAAATGTGTTGTTAAATGCTCGATTATTTCTTCGTCGACGAAAATTTACTGCAGCAAAACCCCCATTCCTGTCTCTGTGTCCTGCCATTAAGGGGGTAATTCATAGAATTCAGCGCAGAAGAAGCACACGCGAGCAGCGCAGAGATGGACCGTGCGCCAGCGTGTGCTAGCCGTGCACTAAACAGCACTCTGGCACACCGCGTATTCATGGATTTCCCAAGCCATTTTGAGCCGTGGTGCAGTGAACATCCCGCAGCACCAGTTATGCCCCCAAGAACGCCCATTGCGCAAGGAAAAGCCATCGAAATCCCCAATAAGGCGCAAATGACCGCGCTAACCCGGGGCCAGCTTACATGTCCGTTACACTGTAATCGTGTGAAAAACTACACGTATCCCGCTCATGGCAGCCAAAACGCATGAAAATGTACTCGCGCACCCCCTTGAATACGGGTACCCCGCTCGTGGCAGCCAAAACGCGTGACAATCTCTCCGCACACCCCCTTTGAAATGCGTATCCCACTCGTTTCAGCCAAAATGTGTGGAAATCAACTCACGCATCCCCTTCAATATGCGTACTCTGCCTGTGCCAGGCAAATTGCGTGGAAAATGTCCCCACTGTGGTGTGGGCTGCCTGTGGGTCGTGGTCAGGGGTGATGGGCTGCCTGTGGGGCATGCCCAGGGGTGTAGGGTGGTCCCCTGTGGCGTGGGCTGCCCACGAGTCATGGTCAGGGGTGATGGGCTGCCTGTGGGGCCTGCCCAGGCATGTAGGGTGGTCCCCTGTGGTGTGGGCTGCCTGCGGGGCATGCCCAGGGGTGATGGGCTGCCTGCGGGTCATGTTCAGGGTGGATGGGCTGCCTGCGGGTCATGGTCAGGGGTGATGGGCTGCCTGCGGGGCATGCCCAGGGGTGAAGGTTGGTCCCCTGTGGTGTGGGCTGCCTGCGGGGCATGGTCAGGGTGGATGGGCTGCCTGCGGGCATGCCCTGGGGTGATGGGCTGCCTGCGGGTCATGGTCAGGGTAGATGGGCTGCCTGCAGGTCATGGTCAGGGGTGATGGGCTGCCTGCGGGGCATGCCCAGGGGTGTAGGGTGGTCCCCTGTGGTGTGGACTGCCTGCGGGTCATGGTCAGGGGTGATGGGCTGCCTGCAGGGCATGCCCAGAGGTGTAGGGTGCTCCCCTGTGGTGGGGGCTGCCTCCGGGGCATGCCAAGGGGTCATGGGCTGCCTGCAGGTCATGGTCAGGGTGGATGGGCTGCCTGCGGGGCATGGGGTGGGTGGATGGGCTGCCTGCACGTATTCTAGGGGTGCATGTGGCGTTTCACACGTGATTGGCCTGGCACGAGCGGGGTACAAGTATTCCGAGGGGTGCACGGGAGTTTCACACCAGATTGGCCTGGCACGAGCAGGGTACACATATTCCAGGGGTGTACGGGGAGTACTACACGTAATTTGGCAGTGTGGGCCCTCCCGGGTGTGGCCTTCCCCCCATCCCATGTCCCGCAGGCAGCCCACACCACAGGGAAGCACCCTACACCCCTGGGCATGCCCTGCAGGCACTCCATCACACCAGACCATGCCTCCCAGGCAGCCCATCACCCCAGACCATGACTCGCAGGCAGGCCACATGGCACCATGCACTTGGGAGCTCTGACACATGTCCCCACACCCCCATTTACGGGCACCTGCCAGCAGGCCACGACTCATGACCCCCACCCCACCCCCAGTGACGGCAACCTGGCAGCAGACCCCAACTCATGTCCCCCACCCCACCCCCAGTGACGGCAACCTGCCAGCAGGCCCCGACTCATGGCCCCCACCCCCATTGACGGCAACTTGCCAGCCGACCCTGACTCATGTCCCCCACCCAACACATCATCACAATCCAGACCCATGGCCCTTATGGCCACCCAAATCCCACCCCACGCCACCCCAGTCCAAACACCCAACCAAGCATTCCATCCACTCCACATTCAATTCCCCATGTCATGGTAGAAACCAAATAACCAGCATGCCCGTGAATACATGTCCGTCAGACCCACACAATGGCGACACATGACTGAGAAAACACACATTGTGACATGCACAAAACAAATGAGAGAAGACCACAAAAGTAAAGTAGAGAAAAAAACTGTATTAAATACTAAACTGAATGAATAAAACGAAAGCACACAAGAATAAAAAAAAAAAATCCAAGTCCGGATGTCCAAAATTGAGCAACACAAATGAAGGCTATAATCAATAAAATCCAAACTAAAATAGCTCCAAAGTGTCAGTCCATAAAACAAAATCCAAAGTTAAAAAAAAGCTTTCCTCCATGGGTCAAAAACATACAGTGAATCCAGGTTCATAACTATATACAAATTAATATTCAAGGGTCCATGAGCCCAACAATCCAAATGAAACCTAACGAAAAACCTACCTAATAAATAACTATTTATAAAAAGGCGGGGCATAGTCCATGCGACCCAAAGAAAAATAAAAATAAAAGGAAACCTACACCTACATAACTATATACAAAGGCGGCGGGCTAGTCCGACGGCTCAATTTTTGATGTTCCGGGCTAGGGCATCATCGAATTCCACATCGATGTTCCAGAGGCAGGCCTCTTCCCTGGCCTCGAGGTCTCGCAGGGATGCAGCCATGGCCTCCTCCAACTCCCTGCGAGTTGCCTTGAGGCACTCAGCCGGCCTCAATGCCCTGTGCATGGAGTTCTCCGCCCTGACCATTGTGAGCCGTACCCGCTCCGTCTGCCGCCACTCTGCACCTATTTGCTGGCCCAACCGCTGCCACACGGAAGACACTCTCAATTCTGGGTCCTCCTGCCCTCCGGCCGATGACTGCCCCGATGATGTTGATGGCCCCGAGGCCACATGCCTCCTATGCCAAGCCTGCTGCCACTGCTGCCTTTCTGCGGCCTGCCGCCGCCACCACGACTGCCTCTGGGTAGATGGTAACACCCGGGCCGTTATGCAGGTGCCCTGCTTGAATGTGCCTGCACATCGTCTGCTGCCAGGGGTCCAGTTGCTGGGGTGACCACCTGTGCTGGAGCTCCGACTCCCGACTGTGGCAAGGATGGGATCTCCACCAGCCTGGCTGCGTTGGTTGGGGAATTTCCACAGGGGGCCCTGGTGTAATGTGGGCCGGAAGATGGCATGGAGAATGACTGGCAAATAGTGTGCACAGAGGAGGAAAGGGCCGCAAGACAGAGCAACACTTGGGGGAAATCCCCGACCACAAGCCCTCTCAAGTGGGCCACGTTGGCACACGTCTCTTTGTGATGACGTGCGTGGTCCCCTCAGGAAGCATGCACGTCATCACAAATTACACATGTGCGCAATGCAACACCAATGAGGACTGACTCAATTCTGTCACGGGTCCCCACGTCCGCAGGAACAGGAGTGGCAGATGACGTGGTCCTCCCCTCTACCTGCGAATGGGCCTGGGACGGGGCATCCCTGCTGGTGCATGGTGATGTAGTCACACTGTCAGGGACGGTGACATGCACAGGCCCCTCAGCGGTGACCTGTGCTGCCTCCTGCCCCTGGACTGCACCACTTGCACCAGTGGTACCACCCCCACCAGGCCCTGTGTGAAGCTTGGATGCAGCCTCCTCCTCCTCCGTACACACCACCAACCTGGCTGTCTTCCGCCGTAACCAGCCGCTGTGGGGGCTCACCCATCCCATCCGCTGCAGCCGTGGTAGCAGACACGGCACCAGTCCCCTCGCTCCCGGATGATGGAATGTCCTGGGAGGGTGACTGGGTCTTGCGTTGCCGGCCGCTTGAGGCATCCTTGCTGCTTTCTTCCACAGCGCCATCTCCACCCTATTCTTCACTCGCCGCTGTGTAAAGGGAGATATTGAACACAAGAATCAGGGTACTGTACAATAAATAGTCCCCTAGACACAAAGCAATAGCACATGAGTGTCACTGTCACAAATCATGTCCCTCCACAACACATGGGTCAGTGCAGGCAACACACATGCAGGAACAGGCATGGCACATGCAACAAACATTTGCATCCATGACCAAGGCACCGTAGAAATATCCAATGGTGGGCTGAAACTCACATGCATCATGTGACATGCTGGTCATATGCACACACATCACTGGAGGGTAATGCATCTGGCCCTGTATACCCCAAGGCACAGTGGATACAAGGATGACTAGGCTGTATCAGTGGATCAACACATCATCATGGACATGCGTCATGCATCCATGGCGTTTACCAGTCACTCACAGACTACTCAGACTCACGGACATGTACACCATGCATGTCCATGACAGCAACACCCATCTCTCATACCCCAAAAATGTCCAAGTACAGACACCGGCATGCATACACATGTAAATTTGGCATGCTGCTCGGCATGATGCATTGTGACACATACACCATCCATGTGGGTCATGCCTGACTGCACTCACATGCAGCACCATCATGTCCATGCACACACACATCCATACATGACTCATGTCACACATACAGCCAAATAGCTAACTACCACCACACTCCAACATGTACTGTTTTACACGGCAATGCATGGGCACTTGCCGCTCGACTGCAGACGGTCCTGCATCCTGAGGATCTGGTGGTGAAGCACTGGGCGAATGTGCTCCAGGACCCTCATCTGCTGGGTGGTAAGCTGGCCTCGGCGCCCTACTGCATCCGCTGCATCTAAGAGGCGCTGGTCCTTCTTGAGGGTCCTGGACTTGTAGTCCTCCCAGCACTTCTGGACGTGTTTGATGTCGCGGGGTGACACCAGCTCCGCATTGATGGCACCCACTATGTCCATCCAGATCCTCCTCCGTCCTTCTTTGTCAGCGCGCGATGGTGAGAAGAGGGCATCATAATGCCCCAGGACTTGCTCCACCAGGATGCCAACTTCATTGGCAGTGAAGCTGGCAGCCCTCTGCCTCTCTGCTTGGGGGTTGCCACTGGTGCCAGATGGTCTTGGTTCAGACATGGCAACCCCCGAGGCAGGTGTGGGTGGGCAACTGGGTCCTGGGACTGGGCTGTGGAGCGATGGTACACCAGTCGGGGGTCTTCTGTTCCAGCATGGGTGGTCACAGCAACTGGACCCCTGCAGATGGCTGATGTGCAGGCACCAAATGGCAGGGCACCTTTTCCAAGGAGCTCAGTGCTTCGGAGCACAGGGTGGGTGATGTGAGGTCATCCTCCCACTCACCAACCAGTTCTAGGATGATTTGAGGTGGAAACCTGTACCTCCCAAAGACCTGGTCATCAGGCATCCCAAAAAGGCTGCTCCTGGGTAAAAAAAATGCGAGGCCTGGCTTTCCTCCTCCCCACGACCACTGCTGCGAGGAACGGTATATTCATCGTAGCGTATGAGCTTGTTTGTTGTTTGCGCGCACTTTTATGCTGCGCAGGGCCGCTTATGCCTGCTTCCTGCTGGCGTACGTGTTTCCGGATTAATGCGTCTTTTGTGGCACGGGTTTCCCCTGTTTGATTCCATGAATACATGTTGTTAGCACGCGTGTGGGCGTTGCTAGGATTTAGGAGAGGTACTTCCCCCGTAACGCCCACATTTTCATGTGTTGTTCCCCATTCTGCGTGTTCTTCCCCCTTTTCAGGTGTTTTTGCGCTGCCCTGTGTGTCCCTTCACTGGCCGTCTTGCGCACAGCCTTTGGGATGTCGAAATGACGTGTGCGCCACACGCGGATTCAGCGCACATCTCAGGTAAGCCACGCGCAGCGCATTCCATGAATCGACAAATGCCTGCGTGCGCTGCTTTCGCACGCGTGTCCTGCGATTTTCACGCTTGCGATCCCCTTTTCAGCGCACATTATTCCGTGAATGACCCTGTAAATCTTTGGCCAACACGTCATAATCGCTGTGAAATCTTCTAGGCAGCATTCCATTGCTCTGTGGCATTACAGAAGGGGACCGGTAATATCCAAATCCGCCTAAGGGGCATCCTGTCTGAACTGCTAGGCCACACCCCGCTGCACAGGAACACAATTACCCCATACCTTACCTAACTTGCCTTCCATAACCTGTTATATTAACTTCAACCGAAACTCGCTCCTTATTGGCGCAGTTCTTTTCACCATCAAGGCTTCGCCCTATGCAACTCCCCACTGCTGCATCTGTGTCTCGTGCTGCTGTACCACCTGAAGTTCAGAGGAGCCCTGGAGGCCCACCTGTTCCATGCAACATTTGGCCCCTGCTCTCTTTCCGCCACCACCTGCCCTTCCCTCCTATTGGAATTCATGGATGCTTCATAGTGCTATGAAGTTGGGATCTGGCGGTGCTCAGCGCTAAGCAGAAATCATAAATAAAATAAATAATATATAAAATAAGTTATGTTTCGGCTTTATTAAGGATCATCGGTGAGAGGCAGTTTGAGTTCCTCGGCAACCTAAGCTCGGACCCACGTCTGTGCATCACCACCTTCTAGTTGTATTCCTATAGAAAATGGGAATTAACATGCTACTTTCCCATCTAAATGGAGATGCATAAGCATTAACGTCTTTAGTGATAACTCATTCTAGGCTCGTTTTTATTAATTAATAATATGCTTCAAATTGTACTCCTTATCCCAGACTTTAAAGCTTTCCTTTTAGTCATTGACCCAAGACTGCAACGCCCTGTGTTCTATCAGTGAAGCAAAAGGGAAAGCCCAGGACTGGGGCACGGAGTCCTGGAAGAAGCAGAGTCATCTTCTGACCTAAGCGGGTGCCAATGGACATAAAGAGGCAGAAGACATCCGTGAATGCGGCCCTTGGCTGCGTCTTAGAAGGCTAGCTAGCCCCGGTCAGCCGCGGCCGCCCCCAGGACGCCCATTCTGCAGATTTGCTGAAACCCATCCATCCTGCTTCCATTCATCGTGCACGCGCTGGGAATCATGCTCACGTTGGCTGGCCCGGCCTTCCCTTGGACGCGATCGCGCCTTTGGTGTACAAATGAATGATGTCTCCCTAGACTCCAGGGAGGAATAGTCTTCTTTATTTATGGGACGCGTGTACTAAAGTTTTCCTCAGGAAAGTATGTGCTGTAGAAGTGCTTTGGCAGCCGGGCAGAGATCTTTTTTTTAATGCTCTGCAGCTTTCTCTTTAAAGCAAACCTCCATTAACTCATTTTTATGGCGCGGTTGTTACATTGTTCTCTAGGCTGTTAAAGCGAGCAGTTGGGAGGCTTCGAAGCGAGTACCTCGTTGGTGGCTGAGTTTCTGTCTGGCGTTTGGGCTGATGGAAAACACTCACCAAGCGGGGGACGAGGTGATGGTGGACAATTAAGTAACAACGTGTACATATTAAGAATGAACGTTTGTGCACCGAACCTCCTCTGTTATTTATTATGTTGAGCGTCTTTTACACCCACCAATACCTTACAATTTTCTGCAGCAGAAGTTAATCCAGGACTCACATCTCCAGTCCTGGGAAAGCAATACCTTGTATACAAAGACATATATTATACATATTCTCGGCAGATCAAGGAGGGCTAGCTATGTTTTTGGGAACGTTTGGACAGCTGCAACGCGTAGTTACTGGAAGGAGGTTTTGTATTTCTTGATTGAACTACAATGTTGAAAACGAGTACATTCCAGTAGCGGCTGGTGAATTTTTTAAGTGGCGGGGAGTAAATATTTCTCCCAGATATGCCATGGAAACCAAGCATAGCGAGGGAGCCTCGAACCAATCAAGTGGGTTTTGAGGGAGTACTGCTGCAGAATTAAAAAAAATAATAATAATGACTTAAAAGAGTGCATTTTAGAGCACACTTACAAATACCATTGGGTAAAAAGCCAGATTGCAATTGATTTTGTAGGGTAATTCATGAAAAAATGCAATACATGCAAGTCACTAACAGTGCACAGGAGCATTTCTCCAACACATTTTGAGGATGCCTTTGTCCACAATATGTGCCAGTATAAAACACTACCTCAGCGTCGCCTGTGTCCTGATTGGGCAGTGTCTCATGTTCCCTGGAGGATGTTGCTCTTGTCCTCATGTCAGCAAGTCTTGCTTCAGTTTTCTCTGGCATCTCATTTACCCTGGAGAATGTTGCTCCTCTCCTCTGGTCAGCAAGTCATGCTGCTGTTTGTTGTGTTTCAGAAACTCTTAATATTGACTTTCGGTTTGCATCAGATGGAGCTTTTCCAAGTGATGTTCGTTTTTTGTGCTGCATGTTTCAGTCACTCAATGTCTTCAGCACATTTGAGAAAATGGCCAAGAAAGATTGATTGATTGTGCTCTCTTCTCTTGAAAGAACATAAGTAAACTGTAACCTTGCCATTTCCCATATTTGTAGTGGTGTGCTAAAAAGAATGTACATTTTTTTTAGTTTTAGTTCCCTTTAAAAATGCTTTAATAAACACTTCCGAACTCTATACAGTAGTAATACATTTCAACGGAATAACCAACACATCGAAGATTTGGCTTCAGACACTTTTCCAAATGTTCCCTCCTTCTAGTATCTACTGTAGTGAATCAGGGTTAGCATCGGTAAATGAGGGTGTCTACGGAGTGAATTTGTTGCATCCAAACATAGACTACAATCTTGCCCCAGACAAATGAGGAATCCATGCAAAATTTGGTAGCAGTGGGTTCAACAGTGAGGACAAATATACACACACACACATCCCGAACATGTTTTGTGTAGCTATTCCACTTTGTTAGGCCTCTCAGTGTTCCCTTCCCTAAGCTTAGGCCCCTTTTTAGTTTCAAACACAAGTTCAGCTTGTCAGGATCTACCTTTCCCTTTTGAAACAGTTCTTTCACACACACTTCATTTGTGGGGTACAATCAGAGACTTTCAAAACTTCCTGGTTCTTTACTCCTCCTAGGTGTGACCACTCGGACCTGTAACCCCTCTCTTTATTCCTTGCCTTTCCTTTTAAACCTTTCACCTTCAGGTGCTCCCTGCACCCCTTCTTGTTCTCTTTTGCTTCTTCCTCATGCACTCTTGCACCTTCCTTTGATTTCTGATATTCCTCGTGCTCTCCTGCCCCTTCCTTTGCTTTCTTATTGTGCCTCTTGCGCACCTTACATACTTTCTTTTCCCTTAACGTGCACCCTTGCACTTGTCCTTTTCTTTCTCATGCTTCCTGCACATTTGACAAACTGTCCTCTCTTTACCGTGCATGCTGTACACTCTGTAAAAGTCTTTATTCCACTTTTCCTTCTTTGCACTGTTCAAATGCCTTTCTTTCACTTTACTTTTCCACTGCGCCGCTAGCGCAGCTTCCTTCTTTCTATTTCTCTTGTTCTGTTTATCTTTTACACTTTCTGTCCTTCGTACACTTCATCTCACTTTACTCTGTGCCGCTTTTAAAACGATGGGCCTCATTACACGGTAGGCACTAAGGGATTACCGGCATAGCGCCCTACTGCGAGGTCCCTCAGTGGGTCCCGTCCTTAAAGCCTGGTCTGGGACCCGCTCAGGGACTTCAGAGCTAATAACGGTACCGCAAATTGCGGAGCGTGGGTGATGAAATGCACCTCTCCAACCTGCTCTGTCTATATGTGCGAGGATGCACAGGAGCACCCCCTCGCACATACAGACATGCAGTTCCCCAGTCAGGATTCCAATGAGCTATGCAAGACTGGGGAAGCAAAACTCCCCGAGTCTTGCATGGCTCATTGCGTACTCACAGCTGGGAAAAGGAAAGGCAGTTTCCCTTTGACAGCTCAGCCAGCCCAGGAGCACTCCCTCAGGTGGACAAAGCAGCTGAGGGAGTATACAGCGTTTCACTGGGCTGACTCCTCGGCTCCTCCATAATGGGCAAAGGGGCTGGTGGGTCAAGGCCCCCCTCCCCATTGTGGAAGATCCACCCCTTGTAAATTTGCACTGGGAATGGCCTAGGAGGTGGGCTTGCTGGTGCACAGGTACAGTCTTACTGTTTAACTTGGCAGGTAGCGCCTGGAAACACCAAAACTAGGGCACACACTGGAGCGACTACTGCAATGCCCTTTGTTCTCCAGATCATACCAATGCTTAGAGCAAATATGGAAAAATATGTTTTCAAACTGTTCTCCATTAGTCAGCACCCCAGCCGTGGTAAAGCATGGTGAAACTGTGGTTCATTGGTGTTGGTGTTGTGAAGTGTGACATATTTTACTGGACGGGACTAGTGTAGTACCATTGTAGTGCCTTCATTATAGCCCAGTGGCATTTCCTGCACATGCTGAAACACAGCAGAGAGATGCCATACTGCTCTTGTGGAAATGCTTCCACTCTCCTGAGCCGACCACTGCCTCTGGTGTGGCTAGAGCAGGGAGGAGTAGGCCGCCCATGCCCCCTGAGATTCCATTCCATGCCCATCCAGAGTGGGCCCCTTACACTTGGGACTTTGAGCCAGTGGTCGAAGTGTGCAAAAGAAGTAGTATAACTATGTTCCCTAGTGGCCTGCACCCCTGCTCCCCACAAACCCAATTGCCATGCCCCCTCCCACACACAATACAAACCCTCAAACACATGTGCCTGCTGTTTATGGGAACGTTCAGTGCACTGCACTGAAGTGCAGGTTTCAACTTCTTTCTACATTCCGAAATGGTTCCTTTTTAAAACAAAAGTATAGGAACAGTAAAACTTGATTTTAGAAAAGTAGAGGAGTACCGCTCCCAACAGTTCCCGAACACTGTCTTCAGCTCAAGCTGCTAGCTGTCCACATGTGTCACAAGCCACATGGTTGCACCAGTTATCTCCCTCTGAGATGAGTAAGTGCAGTTTCTGTTCCCCTGACTCCAGCAACCGTTAAATGTACAGACATTGTATTAGTATAAATGTCTAATTCAGACCATAGCAAGTGATCAGCTTTTCTAACTATGCCATGTTGGTCTGTCTCCAGGTAGTTCCTGAGGTAGGAAGTGATCACGACTCATTGACATCAATGACCTTGATGGGCTAGGCAATTTGTAGTGCTCTTATTGTTCTCTACTGTTGATGCCTCCATTATTCGAGGTCATGTTCATTTGCTAACACTGACCATCTTTGTGCCATTGTGTCCCGATTGCTCAGCAGGTGAGGGCATTGTTGTATATCTAGGTGCGGTCTGTTGGTGTTCTGCCACCAAAGACTCGTCCTGACTGGGAGCAAGTACCTGCCTGAAGCAATCATGCAGAAGGTGTAGGCTTCAACAATGGCCTACCACCTCGTGCCTCTGTCCCAGAAGATCAACAACATGGGAAGGGTGTGTCCTGGGCCACACAAGGCACATTGTTGGAGCTCTGGACTTTGTTATTAAGACAGTTGATAGGATCCACACCTTCCATGACCAGTGGAGACCTTCACACATGTCCATCCAGCTGGACTACACCAAAAATGCTCCTGCCTCCAATGGGCACTAAGGGACTAAGAGGGTTGGTGATGAACCCTGCCTGGTGATGCCTGTGGAGTAAGATCTGGTTTACCCAGTTGCCCTGATTATACTGGGTACGAGTGACTTCGAAAAACACAGAGGGTTATCTTCTCCATGGAGTGGAGACAGCGGGATTTCCAAAAGACAACAGAGGTTTGCCTTCCCATTTAGATTTAGCAGCTGTGTCTAGTGTGGAAAGCGACCAGCCTCATTAGCCAGACACCTTTAATCCCATACCGAATTGCGCCCAGCTGTGCGTTGATGGTCCAGTGCCTCTGATGTGGAGCCTTCGTCATCACCCTAGGTTTGAGGATTGTCCTCCAGTCCGCTGCTTAGTTGTGTTAAGGATTTCAATGAGGCAATACACCCTGTCTCAGCCTAGTATGCAGTGCACAAATGAAATACTTATTTTATTATGTCTATAGGTTCAATATTCTGAGTGATATACCACTCATATCACACCCCTTCTCAAAATACCCCCAGGCACAATAAACCAGGATGCCATGACTCATTCCAGCTCATCCTCAACACGCTCTTTTCCCCTGAGGACATGGAGGCTGCCCTGGTGTCTTAAACAATGCCAACATCGGAAAACCTACATTTCCTGGAATTCCAGGTCATGTGACTCGCACGCAACGTTCCCTTCGCTTGTCACGTTGTTCAACTATATATGCAACAGAGGACGGCCGCTCAAATGCTCCTTAACAGTTGCGGATTGCCATTAGTTAAGTCACGCTTTTTCCTTGCTTGATTTCCTGGTTATCTGACCTCAGACCTGTTTCCTGACTACGAGATCATTGGATTACCCTGAATTTAAACTCTGGCGCCTGGTTTCCTTCCCCCTCGTCAGCTTTGTTGATATCCGGACCCTTGGCTCCTCTTCTGACTCAGCTACCTGTTTTGCCCCTGGATCGGATTCAGCGTTTCTGTCACTTTTCTCCTGTATAAAAACTAACGCTGCACACGAGCACACTCGTCCTGTTCTATGTGCACCCGTTGTTTGTGAAACGAGGATTCTTCCCTCAATACTCTCATCACACGGTACGGCCGCGGATGTTTGCTCCTTGTCTAATTGCATCCCGTTTCTTTTTCTTTTGCACCCTAAACTCGTAAAGAACGTCTAGCAGTTACCACCGGACGCTCTGCTGGTTAAACACTTGGTCACTTCTTTTCCCGTTTTTGTGGATTCTATTTGGGACACTTTGCTGTTTTCCTTTTTGGATTTAACTGAGGACGCTTTGCTGTTTTCCTTATTGGATTCTACTGAGGACGCTTTGCTGTATGGTGAATTTTCTTGGGACGCTCTGCTTTTACACATTGGATTTCTACTCCTTTAGTTGCGCCCTCGTGCCGTCCGGGCCAGCCACCTTGGACTTTTCATTTCTTTGGAAATATTGAACACTTCTGCACCTGTTGTCTTCTCCACTTCCTGTTTCAAGTAGGTTCTTCGCTTATACACAAAAAGTGCAGGTAAGAGTGGGGTTGCTGAGGGTGGTGCGGCTGGGACTTGTTGCTATAACAGATGCTCATGGTATCTATAATCTTTCTCTTTTTCCCTTAGCTCTGTTTGCTGCTCCTGACTTTTCACCTAAACACGTGGCCTGTAAGGGGTTTACAGACCTGCAGGCTGCGCATTTGGGGGGAAGGTTTTTCTGTCGGCGGTCTACTGTTCATTGTCTTCATACTGAAAACCAACAGTTACCCGTGGGGACACCTTTGTGGTTGCCTTCACTAATCACGACAGATTAAGGAGCCCTTTTAAAATAAAAAACTTGCCTATCGGTATGGATCCCGGGGCAGATCCTATGGCCGCACTTATGCAGGCATTTGCTGCTTTACGTACCGATATGGCATCGGCCCATGCGACACTTCATCAACGCAGGGATGTGTTACAGAGCTTTGTGCAGCCCCTACCTCATGATGAGGAATTTGGTGATGCTGCAGCTGCCGCACCTCCTCCTGTTCAACCACCCCCTGCTCCTACACCGATAGTTCTCCCTGGGCCCTTCCTATTGGCACCCCCCCGAGCGCTTCATGGGAGACCAGAAGACATACCGGACGTTTGTTAATCAATGTCGCCTACATTTCCTTTGCCCCCCCTTTGGCTTTTCCTGATGATACTACAAAAGCTGCTTTTGTTTTGTCCCATTTAGGTGGGGCAGCAGCAGCCTGAGCCAATCCACGGTTGGAAGCTAATGACCCCGCTCTATAAGATTATAACACCCTGATACACGCTATGAACTCTATCTTTGATGCTCGTTATAAAGCTCAGGCCTCTGATTTGGAGTTTCTGGCCATAAGTCAAGGTAAACAGGAACTCTTGCCATACCTTGCCCGTTTCAATCAATTGGCTGCAGAAATAACTTGGCCTGAACAAAAGAAGGCTGCAGTGTTTTATAAGGGACTATCAGAAGAGCTTAAAGATGCCCTATCTGTTGTACCCTCGATTCCGTCTGGATTTCCCAAATTAATGGATTTAGTTCTGCAGGTGGATGCTTGACTTCGACAACGTAGAGCTGAGCGTTGAGGACCCGATCTGCCTTCTCCTAG